>NC_057720.1:12193633-12198517 GCF_004010195.1 Chiloscyllium plagiosum
GGTTCCCTGCCTCCATTCCTTTTGCCCGAAACGTCGATTTTCCTGCTCCTCGGATGCTGCCTGACCTGCTGTGCTGTGCTTTTCCAGCACCACTCTAATCTAGATTACAGGTATTGCCAATTCCAGTTACCCTGGGAAGTGGTGGGGGTAATCGCATTTAGCAGCATTGTATATACAATTGAATATAAAGACTCAGTTATAGGGACTATTTCAACTTATTGTTTAAAAAAAAACACATTCCAGTTCACTCATAGATTTTTGGGAAGGAAATCTGTTGTCCTTTCCTGGTCTGGTCTGCATGTGACTCCAGACTGACAGCAACATGCATTGACTCTTAAAAAACGAAAGAACTGTGGATGTTGTAAATCAGAAACAAAAAACAGCAGTTACTGGAAAAGCTGTGCACGTCTGGGGAGAGAAATCATACAGACCAGACCAGGAAAGGACAACAGATTTCCTTCCCGAAAATCTATGAGTGAACTGGAATGTGTTTTTTTTAAACAATAAGTTGGAATAGTCCCTATAACTGAGACTTTATATTCAATTGTATATACAATGCTGCTAAAGGCGATTACCCCCACCACTTCCCAGGGTAACTGGAATTGGCAATACCTGTCAATTTTTCAGGTCGAGTGCCCTTCCTCAGAACTCAGATTTCTCTTTTCCAGCAATTTCTGTATTGACTCTTAACTGCCCTCTGAAACAGCCTAGAAAGCCATTCAAGAGCAAATTGGAATGGGCAACAAATGCTGGAAAGTAGGAGCAGGAATAGGCCATTCGGCCCTTCAAGCCTTCTCCACTATTCAATATGATGATGCCTGGACATCCTCAGTATCCCATTCCTGCTTTTTCCCCACTGCCTTTGATTACTTTTGCCCTAAGAACAATATTTAACTTGACATATATACATTTTGAAGGGAGGCAATGGTATTATGACAACTTTATCACTAGATTATTAATTCAGGTACGAGAGTGTGGTGCTGGAAAAGCCTAGGTTCCAGGCTTCAGGCAGCATCCGAGGAGCAGGAGAATCGACAGGACCCTGGTAATGTTCTGGGTTCGAATCCCACCATGGCAGATGGAATTTGAATTAAATAAAAATCTGGAATTAAGAATCTAAAGATGACCATCCAATGACAGTTGTCGGGAAAAACCCCATCTGATTCACTAATGTCCTTTAGGGAAGGAAACTGCCATCCCTACCTGATCTGGCCCATATGTGACTCCAGACTGACAATGAGGTTAATACTTAACTGCCCTCTGGGCCATTACTTTGGAAAATAAATGCTGACCTCGCCAATGGTGCCCACACCCCATGAATGATTTTTAAAAATTTAAAAACACTTTCGTGAAAACAAATCATGTTTTGGCCTCAACTGTTTTCTGTGACAGAGAATTCCACAGGCTCACAACTCTCTGGGTGAAGACATTTCTCCTCATCTCAGTCCTGAATGAGTCCTTAAGCTATATTCTTAGTCTGTGACCCTAGCTCTGGATTCCCTGATCATCGGTAACTTTGATAGAAATGCAAAACTCTGCCAGAAGTTTAAGAGGTGAGCTCACCTCATTTCATACCAGCTTTTGAGCCAAAGTGTGGTTTGTAAAAAAATCAGAAAAAACCTGCATAGCTTGTCAAATGTTGCTCAGCATCCCACGTAATTAGTTACACTCAATTGTTTACTTGAGTGAAGCAGCCATGTGGTAAGTGCTTGAAAATAAAGTTGTCTGAAAGTGCTACCAACTTTACTAAGTCAGACCTTCTGTGGTAGCGATTCCTCACACACTCTGGGGAGACTGAACCCCCCCCAACCCAGTTTCCTCAGGGACTCGGGTAGGTGCTACAGAATTCATTACCTCCTGTGGTAAAAGTTGCACAGTTGTGAACATGCGCTCTGCCCTGGGAATCAGTTAGCCATGGGTATCAGCCCACTGCAGAGACCTGAGCACGTAACCTAGGCTGACATTTTAGCAGAGTACCTGAAGGAAAGCTGCCTTGCTGAGGAGGCCGACTTTTAGGTGTGACCTAAGCTGAAGACCCCTCTTCCACCTCATGTGCTTGTGACAATCCATGCCCTATTTTGAATGAAATTAAGGAATTTCTCCCCGGTGAGCTTGGGCAATACTCATATCCCGATTAACATCACTGGTAACATCATCTCTGGTCACTATTTGTGGAATTTTTAAAACTTCACTCATGGGACATTGGCATCAGCCATATTGCCCATTGCCCTTGGGAAGGCGATGTTGAGCTGGTTTTGCACCCTGTAGGTTTACCCACAATGCCCTTAGAGAGAGAATCCCTACTTTTTTGGTCTCCCAGTGCAAACCATGTCGAAACATTCCACGTGACATTTCAGCCATGATATGTTCTTTAACCTCAGGAGGTTGTCTTTGTGTCTGAGTTACAAAGTCTTCAGTCATTTCCAACTGTCTATTTTCTTTCAGGCTGTGGCTTCAAGTTGTTGGTCTGTCCTGAAAAGCAAGAGACAGCAGATGAAGGTGGGTATGAGGGGAAAAGTAATCATCCAAATCTCTTGAGAATTATAAGCTGTATTGAGGTGTACAGCATGGAAACAAACCCTTCGGTCCAACTCATCCATGCTGACCAGGTATCCTCAATAAATCTAGTCCCACCCATTTACCAGTGTTTGGCCCGTATCCCTCTAAACCCTTCCTATTCATATATCCATCCAGATGTCTTTTAAATGTTGAAATTGTACCAGCTACCTCCACTTCCTCTGGCATCTCATTCCATTCATTCACCACTCTCTGTGTGAAAAACATTGCCCCTTAGGTCCCTTTAAATGTGTCCCCTATCACCCTAAATCTATGCCCGCGAGTTGTGGACTCCCCCACCCCAGGGAAAAGACCTTGTCTGTTTACCCTATCCATGCCCCTCATGATTTTATAAACGTCTGTAAGGTCACTCCTCAGCCTCCGATACTCCAGGGAAAACAGTATTCAGCCTTTCCCTTTAGCTCAAACCTTCCAATCCTGGCATCTTGATAATCTTTTCTGAGCACTTCATAACATCCTTCTGATAGCAAGGAGACCAGAATTGTACACCATGCCCCTCATGATTTTATAAACGTCTGTAAGGTCACTCCTCAGCCTCCGATACTCCAGGGAAAACAGTATTCAGCCTTTCCCTTTTTAGCTCAAACCTTCCAATCTTGATCATCTTTTCTGAGCACTTTCAAGTTTCATAACATCCTTCTGATAGCAAGGAGACCAGAATTGTACACAGTACTCCAAAATGGGCCCAATCAATGCAAAATCCCAGTGTATTAGTATTCTAGTTTGCTGGTTTTCTCAATTGATGAAATCTACTTCATGGGAGCCTCCATAGTTCTCAAAGTTCACTGTGTAGATCACAGTCCTTCATCCTTGTCTTTTTGAGGCAATTGGTGAGCATGTGTATGATTCTAACTGGACAGGAGCAGAGTGTGTTGCAGGCTGAGTGTGTACAAACTGGGTAATCAATAGGATTGTATACCAGATGACTGATCATTAATGGTGACTGCGTAATCATTTTTGTAAATATCCAACTTCCTTTAGGGAAGGAAATTTGCTGTCATTACTGATTTGGCATCTATGTGACTCCAGTCCCGCAGCAACACGTTAGACTCTTAACAGCCCTCTGAAATGGCCAAATGAGCCACTCATCTCAAGGAGAATTTAGATTAGATTAGAATCCCTATAGTATGGAAACAAGCCCTTCAGCCCAACAAGTCCACACCAACTCTCCGAAGAGTAACCCACCCAGACCCATTCCCCTACCCTATATTTACCCCTGACTAATGCACCTTACATGATGGGCAATTAATGATGACTGTGGGAGGAAACTGGAGCATCCAGAGGAAACCCACATAGACATAAGGAGAATGTGCAAACTCCACGCAGACAGTTGCCTGAAGCAGGAATCGAACCTGGGTCACTGGCGCTGTGAGGCAGCAGTGCTAACCCCTGAGCCACCATGCTGCCCCATATCGAGGATATAACCTTGGGCAATAACCTCTGGCCCAATCAATATGCCCATATTCCATGAATGAATTTCTTTTTTTAAATCGCATTTAAGCTAAACAAGTGGCAGACAGTCGCAATGATGGATGTCTTCTCCATTATTTGAAGAGCTGACCATCGAGACCTCTGCACCTTTCATAGGGAAGACCCACTCCCACCAAGTGTTGCTCAGGCACTTGACAGGACAGCTGAGGTCCATCCCTGGAATCAAGGACCCCCAAGGGCAGACGACTTGTCTGGTAAGAGCTGGGTGGGTGTTGGCTGGCATTGGTACCACATCCACTGAGGTCTATGGTTGATGCTGGATACCAGGCCACACAAGTGAATGATGACTAAAGGAGGTTAGCAGGGTACAGAGAAGTTGGGGGGCGGGGGCGGAGGGTGGGGGTGGCTAGTAACTGGAGTCAGCTGTGAAAGCAAAGGAATGGCTCTCAGTTGCCCCTGCCCCCTTCATCCTGAAACTCTACCAATGAGAGACTCCTACCCCCACCCCGCCACGTACCCACCACCTGCATTCTCCCTGAGTGGTAAGTCTATTGCTCAGCACTGGGTTAGAACCTGACATAGCTGGCTGAGACACTAATTGGGTATTGATTTATAAGACCATAAGACATAGGAGCGGAAGTAAGGCCATTCGGCCCATCGAGTCCACTCCGCCATTCAATCATGGCTGATGGGCATTTCAACTCCACTTACCCGCATTCTCCCCGTAGCCCATAATTCCTTGTGACATCAAGAATTTATCAATCTCTACCTTGAAGACATTTAGCGTCCCAGCCTCCACTGCACTCCGCGGCAATGAATTCCACAGGCCCATCACTCTCTGGCTGAAGAAATGTCTCCGCATTTCTGTCCTGAATT
>NC_057720.1:12200585-12203263 GCF_004010195.1 Chiloscyllium plagiosum
ACCATATTATGATCGCTGCTTCCTAAGTGTTCCCTTACTTTAAGATCTTTTATAAAGTCTGGTTCATTACATAGCACTAGGTCCAGAATAGCCTGCTCCCTTGTGGGCTCCATGAAAAGCTGTTCCGAAAAGCCATCCTGTAAACATTCCATGAATTCCCTTTCTTTGGATCCACTGGCAACATTATTTACCCAGTCCACCTGCATATTGAAGTCTCCCATGATTACCGTGACCTTGCCTTTCTGACATGCCTTCTCTATTTCCCGGTACATGTTGCGCCCCTGGTCCTGACCACTGTTAGGAGGTCTGTACATAATTCCCACTATGGTTTTTTTTGCCTTTGTGGTTCCTCAATTCCACCCACCCAGACTCCACATCATCCGACCCTATGTCATTCAGTGCCATAGATTTAATTTTGTTCTTAACTAACACGGCCACCCCGCCCCCTCTGCCCACCTCCCTGTCTTTTCGATAAGTTGAAAACCCTTGGATGTTTAACTGCCAGAAATGTACAATGTTATGGGTGATTTTGACAGAGTCAATACCATAGATACGGGATTGGATGCAGGACTGGTATCCAGAAGTCATAGTTTTACGATAATTGGCAAAAGAACTAGGTGATGGATGAGGGAAATATTTATGATGCAGCAAGTTGTTGTGATCTGGAATACGCTGCCTGAAAGGGTAGTGAAGGCAGATTCAATGTTAACTTGCAGTGGGGTACTAGACAGAAAAGCAGAGCCACAAATAGAGTGGAGTGGAATTGAACCAAATAGAAAGCTCATTTAAAGAGCTGGCACATATATGATGGGCTGAATGGATTCATTCTTTTCTAAGATTCTTGGAAATGAAGAAAACAAGTTGGACCTTCTCAACTGAACAGCCCCTCATTTAGTATCAAATTGCAGTGTGATGGATACAGTACTTCACCCTTCAGTCTTCAATTTTCAGTCCTGCCAAGAGTAACAAACATTTCCTCTGTCAACTGCACGTGTGAAATGAGTTAGATAGACTCTATTCTGTGCAACGTTGAGAGGAAGCCTTCAGTTCGTGTCTGACAGGTGCTAATCTTGTCAAAGTTGGGAAAGTCAATTACTCCTGGGCTCCAGGTCTTTCCAGTGAACCAGTTGTACGTTTCTGTTTCTCATTTGTGCTTGTTGACTTTGACAGGTACCCAACGGCTTCATTGCTCATTTCTACGCTGTCTGTGAGCACATCAGTCCGATATTGGCCTGGGGCTTCTTAGGGCCCAGAGACTCCCTCTACGATTTGTGCTGCTTCTTCAAGGTACCATGATCTTTCTCTTTCTGTGTGAACGTTCTGCCCCTTCTCTCTGAAAGCACTTGCTGCAGATCTTCTTGGATGTACGGTGGGAGTTGGGGAGATGCCAGGGTATTGAGGAAAAAGCAGGAGGATGGCATGAAGTGGCACGGATAAGATGGCCTTTCTCCATGTTGTAAAAACTCTATGATTCTAAATCATGGTGCTCAGTTGGAGTGCTAGTGCATACACAATGGACCGAATGTCCTTATTCTGTGCTGTAACATCTCTGTGATTTTTGTGTGTGTCAAGGTAAGTGATAGAGGGGGCTGGGTGACAAAGAGAGTCATGTAAATAACCATCTTGCGTCAGGGTGTGATTTTCCAGCTTTCTTTTTAAAGTGAGGGTTGAGCATGTTAGGTGACAACTAGTACACAGCCGTAGACCATAAGAAATAGGAACAGGGGTAGGCAGTTCAGCTCTCAAGCCTGCTGTGCATTCATAGAACTATGGCTGATCTGACATTCCTTTCCCTGCAACCCTCGATTCCCTAACTTCTCAAGAATCTATCTTTCTCAGTCTTAAATGTACACAAGGACTCTGCTCTCACAGCTCTCTGTGGCAATGAGTTCCAAGATCTCTCAACCCTCTAAGCCTTGCCCCTTTCAGAAGCTACACACCTCCATCCATACCTTCAGTGGTCCCCAGACTCAGGTATTTGGAGGCCATTCCTCCTCCTTTAATTGGCCACTTAAGGACCTTAATTGTTGACACGTAAAGAAAGCAGCCAATGGACATTCTCGCCTGGCACTTAATTGCTGAGATGGCAGGAAAGGGGGTGAACTTTCCCTCCAGGTCAAACTCACCCCATTGAGTTTCTTTCTCATGGTTTCCAGGGTAATGGGAAAATTGCATCCACATTTGTTCTGTTGATTAAAGGAAGAATGTTAGCCAATACATCAGGAGAAGTCCTCATTCAGAATAGGGCTGTGGAATGCTATTGGGAGAAGGTAAAGTCGCATTAGACCATAGGGTTACTCTCTGATTAGAGAGAGAGATAGACGGCTGGTGGTGGTTTAACCTGAGGGTCACCACTCCTCAGACAAGGGGAAAGGTTGAGAAGGCAGCACCTTCGAGGTAACCTCAGCCTGTGCAGGAATTGAACCCACGCTTTTGGTGTCACTCTATGTGGCAAACCAGCTATGCAACTAACTGGGCTAAAAATGTGTTGCTGGAAAAGCGCAGCAGGTCAGGCAGCATCCAAGGAGCAGGAGAATCGACGTTTTGGGCATGAGCCCTTCTTCAGGAATGAGGAAAGTGTGTCCAGTAGGCTAAGATAAAAGGTAGGGAGGAGGGACTTGGGGGAGGGGAGTTGGAAATGCGATAGGTGGAAGGAGGTTAAGGTGAGGGTGATAGGC
>NC_057720.1:12204469-12210517 GCF_004010195.1 Chiloscyllium plagiosum
TCTTGGACTAAGGGGGACAGGACCGTGTCGAGGTCCTGAAGAAGGGCTCATGCCCGAAACATCGATTCTCCTGCTCCTTGGATGCTGCCTGACCTGCTGCACTTTTCCAGCAACACATTTTCAGCTCTGATCTTCAGCATCTGCAGTCCTCACTTTCTCCTCGAAGAACTAACTGGGCTAGCCAACCTTGCGGGATCTAACCCACCTTAGCTACCAGTTCAGGTAGAAAGGATAACTAATGGCACATTTGACACAACTAGCAATGCTGTTTGGTGAAGTGTAACAATGGATAAGCTAACAGTTATTGGGTAATGTCTTTCCTAGGAACAAGTTCTTTTCTTCTTGAAGGACATCTTTGACTTTGAGAAGGTGAGGTACACCAGCACTGAGTGTCTTGCTGAGGACATCTTACACTTGATACAGCGTCGCACTGAGCTCCTGATGGCTTATCTCGGAACAGACAGCCTGAGGCATCTGAATGGATATATTGGACTGCCCCTGCCTAATGGATGCTTGGAAGCACAAGCACCATAAATCAGCTCTGTGTGAGGGTTATCATGAGAACACTTCATGTAAGGGTGTCTGTAAAACCTTGCAGACCCCCTAAACCAACCCATTATATTTCTTCGTCACGACATTTTGTCTCCATTTGAACTTTGTCAGTCCTTACATTTGCAAAAGGGTGTCCTGTTGATCCATTGCAGAGGCATGGGCACTAGCTGTGGGCTATTATTACAGTGCAGTACTGAAGGAGTGCTGCATTGTTAGTGGTATTGTCTTTTGAATGGAGGATTAAATTGGCACAACAAAATTTGAAAGAAGGACAAGGGAATTCTCTCCAGTGTCCTGCCAAATATTTATCCAATGCCACTAAATGAGTGTTTCCCGCTTACACTTCCAAACTACTTCATTGGCTGTAATTGATTTGCAATGTCCTGGGAGTGTAAAAGGAGCTATATAAATGCAAGATCTTACTTCCCTTTGCTCGATTACTGCTGAATCACAATTCAGTATCAGGATTGTGAGTGTTTGCTCTTAATTTAGATTATGGGAATCACAAGGCTCTGTACAACCATCAAGGATAGAAATCTGTATATAACAACAGATATTGGAACATTGCATATGTTCACTTGGTAGCCCTCGCACACCAGTGGTTCAAAGTACAAGACAGCACTGGGACCTGGTTCCACCTCCCAATGGGAACCAGACAGAGTATAGTGAAGCAAATTTGTTCTCATCGTGTGACAGGGGCAAGCCTTGCAGAAGCACCTATCCTGGGACAGCGATGACAGAACATGTTGTAAGGTGCCTATAATTAATGATAGACTCAGGGAGGTTTCCAGATGAAAGTATCCAGGATTTTCATTTCCATGTTGCTTTGAAAAACAGACTGGTTGTCCAGTTGAAGATTCCACTTGCAATTATGAATATTTGGCAGAGGGCCACTCCAATAACTGTATTACCTGCAATATACTTTGTGAAACTTTGGGTTGTCTGCTAAGTTGTTATTCCTTTCTGGTTTTGAGCTTGACCAGTAGGAATACAGTCCAGGGTTGCCACCTTTAATCAAACTTAACACCAGACAAAGCACAACTGCAGGGTGTGTATTGGTATGGGACAGGGGGAGAATAGAGGATGGTATAGATTTAGGCCAAGGGGATGGCATACGATCAGGGCAGAAAGTATCTTAAGGTTGGAGCAGGATGTTGGCTAATAAAGGAACCACACTTGAGATAGGATCAGAGCTGGGGATGATGCGATAAGGTTGGAGCAGTGTGACCTGAGGGGGGAGGAGGGGGAATCGGAATTATTCTGAGAAAGGGATAGGATAGATCAAAGGAATGGTGCAGATCAGACAATGGATTGATGGGTTTGGGGTCGGTTATTACATTGAAGCAAATATCTTAGAAATGAGGGAAGAATGGAACAATATCAGCCAGATGAGGCAGGGTAATTTTATTTATCCCTTCACAGAATGTGGGTGTTACTGGGCATTGATTGTCCATCCCTAATTACCCAGAGAGCAGTTAAGTATCAACCACAGTACTGTGGGTCTGGAGTCACGTGTAGGTCAGACCAGGTAAGGACAGTCTTCCCCAAAGGATGGGCTTTTTTCCAGCAATCAGAATAGTTTCATGGCCATCATTAGACTCTTAATTCCAAATATTTATTGAATTGATATTCCACCAACTGTCATGGCAGGATGTCACCCAAAGTCCCAGAACTTTACCAAGATTAATAGTCTAGTGAATATACCATTAGGTCATCACCTCCCTTGGTAATATTGAGGGGAGGACAGGGCAGAGAAAGGTGCATGGGAAGGGATAATATTGAGGTGTGGATTTGGCAGTAGCAGTGATGGAATCATGTCTTTAATTCTGATATTTGCTGATGTCTCCCAGTCGGTAAGGAAATAAGTGAGCAATGTGGGGTGGTTTCCTCCTTACATACACTAGGTAATATAGTCTGTACAATTCCTCTATGTGCTGTTAGCAATCAGGTTAACCCATTTAGACTAAACATATAAAGATGCATTGAAAGGGAAGCTCGCTAAGCATGTGAAGGAGAAAGGAATAGAAAATTAACAGTGATAAATGAAATAAGATGAGAGGAGCCTTCTTTGGAATGCTGTCACTAACATAGACTGAATGGCCTGTTGCTGCACTATGCATTCTGTGGATGTTAGTAAGCTCACCATTATCCCATTATCTCATTAAAGAGATTATCCTGAGGGTCACCACACCTCTGGTGAGGGGAGAGATTGAGAAGGAGAGCCCTTCATTTGGTTTGATTTGATTTGATTTATTATTGTCACATGTACCTAGGTAGAGTGAAATGTTTTGATTTGTGTGTAGTACAGGCAGATTATAATACGCAAAGATCATGGGGTGATTGAACAGAGTGAGGAATATAATGTTATGGCTGAAACAAAGGGTGTATGAAAAGAAAGAGATCAACATAAGGTTTGAAATTTGAGAGGTTCATTCAGCAGTCTAATAACAGCAGGGAAGAAGCTGTTCCTGAATCTGTTTGTACGTGAGTTTAAGCTTTTGTATCTTCTGCCTGATGGAAGAGTTTGAAAGAGATATAATCAGGGTGGAAGAGATCTTTGATGATGTTACTGCCTCTCCGAAGCATTGAGAAGTGTAGATGGTTGCAATGGCTGGGAGGTCAGCTTGCTTGATCATCTGGGCTATGTTCAAAACTTCCTGGAGTTTCTCATGGTAACTTCAGCCAGTGCAGGAATCAAACCCATGCTGTTTCGTGTTGCTCTGAATCAAAATCAGCTGGACAGACAACTGAGCTAACCAACCCCCCGCCAGTGTGTAGTTATTGACAAAGTTTAAATAGCAGAGACTGGAATTCACAAAGATCATGTTAACTGCTTGGTCATGTATCAGTGGCAAATGCGTGCAATTGACTCCAACCACTCAATTCTGATGGAATGTATAAAACAGAGGGGTTTATTATCACCTCTTTCTGGGCTGGTTGGTTCTTTGACACAGCAGATTGTAAAACATGTCAGACTTCCGTTGCATGGATTACAACATAGTGGAAATCAGGCATCTCCGAGTGCAGGAAGACAATCCTCTATATCAGGGTGTCATGTTCCGGTGGCTAGCCCCTCTCTAACCATATTGGTGGCAACCCTAGACAACTCACTTATTTTATTGAATAACTGCTTATCTGCTAAGTGTTGTCTGCTTTTCTATGGTCCATAATGTGACTGTGTACAATATCTGTACCTATACCTCACTATGTATAATTATATACTCAGACTGTTCAGCAGCACGTCATCACATTTCCCTACTGAGCACTAAAAGCACACACACTACATATTTACTTTTAAAATGTTTACTTGAATTTTCCATTTTCCAGTGTTAAGCCCTCCATTGAAGTATTGCTGTGAATGTATTGCGATAGCTCCTTAAAAATACATATGCCTGGCATTTTAAGGCACTAAAACAGTTTATGCAAGTTGCCTTATACTTTGTTGGTCAGTAACAGAGTCTCACAAAATGTCTGTATTGTTGTCTGTTTGATTTGGAGATGCCGGTTTTGGACTGGGATGTACAAAGTTAAAAATCACACAACACCAGGTTATAGTCCAACAGGTTTAATTTGAAGCACTAGCTTTCGGAGCGACGCTCCTTCATCAGGTGGTTGGCACAACCACCTGATGAAGGAGCGTCGCTCCGAAAGCTAGTGTGCTTCCAATTAAACCTGTTGCACTATAACTTGGTGTTGTGTGATTTTTAACATTGTCTGTTTGGTTTTTGATACTCGGTAACTTAACATAACACCAACTTAAGTTCTTTGCTGTTTTGTTGTTTTGTTGAAGAATAATACACATTGACGAATGTCTTCAGCAAGTAAAGCACTTCAAAAACAGACTGTTGCATGTATCTTTATTGATTTCAATCTGCAGACATTTATTTGTGATTTAAAATGCACCAGTAATGTGTATTTGGACAGGGGCTTGCACTTTGAGCCCTTTGCGAGAAAGGACAGTACGACTGTTGACTTTGGAGCAGGGAAAACTTATGGAGAAGATTTATTGGTGGAGGTTTATCATTAAGATGAAGGTTTTGGATAGGGAGAAACCATTCCAGAGGCAGAAAGACCAAAACTTTAACTTAATCAGTCAAAGAACCAGATTGAAGGTGATGACATAATCTGGAGGGTCGGAGGCTGAGGGGTGATCTTATAGAGGTTCACAAAATTATGAGGGGCATGGATAGGGTAAATAAGCAAAGTCTTTTCCCTGGGGTCGGGGAGTCCAGAACTAGAGGACATAGGTTTAGGGTGAGAGGGGAAAGATATAAAAGAGACCTAAGGGCAACTTTTTTACGCAGAGGGTGGTACGTGTATGGAATGAGCTGCCAGAGGAAGTGGTGGAGGCTGGTACAATTGCAACATTTAAGAGGCATTTGGATGGGTATATGAATAGGAAGGGTTTGGAGGGAAAAAGGGCCGGGTGCTGGCAGGTGGGACTAGATTGGGTTGGAATATCTGGTTGGCATGGACGGGTTGGATCAAAGGATCTGTTTCCATGCTGTACATCTCTATGACTCTATGAATTGTCTGTAACAGAGTTGAAAGGACATTCAATGGTAATTTTCAAAAATCAGTTGGATATGTACTTGAAAAATAAAACTTTGTAGGGCTGAGAGGAAAGAGAAAGATGAATAAAAATTAATGGACTAATTCTTTCAATGAGCTGGCACATACCCAATGCGGTCTCTTTCCACACTGTAGGGATTCAATATTCTATCACAATGAACAGAGATATAAGGTTGGGGAATGGCAGACGGTTAAGTTGTGACTGTCATGTGAATGAGGTTTTATACTTGTTTAGATGGAACAGAGAGAAAGAGAAAAGCAAAATGGTCGATAGAGAGAGTCACAAAGTGCAGTGGCATAGTAGTTGATAGATGAGGGTGTGGAAAATGTAGGGACAAGCATGGACTTAAGTGTGGTAGATTAGACTCCCTACAGTACGGAAACGGCCCTTCGGCTCAACAAGGCCACACCAACCCACTGAAGAGTGACCCAACCAGACCCATTCCCCTACATCTACCCCTGACTTATGCACCTATCACTATGGGCAATTTAGCATGGTCAATTCACCTGATCTGCACATCTTTGGATTGTGGGAGGAAACCAGAGCAAACCCGGGGAGAATCTGCAAACTCCACACAGACAGTCACCTGAGGCTGGAATTGAACCTGGGTCCTTGGTGCTGTGAGGCAGCAGTGCTAACCACTGAGCCACCATGCCACCCAGACAGTCGCCCAAAGCGGGAATTGAACCCGGGTTCCTGGCACTGTGAGGTAGTTGGAACATAACTTTGGAGGTGATTGTTAAAGAGCGGTGAAACTGTGGGAAGACCAGTTCAGGTCCACACCCCCCACCAACCCAACCTCCACTCCCGGCACCTTCCCTGCAACCGCAAGAAATGCAAAACTTGTGCCCACACCTCCCCCCTTACTTCCCTCCAAGGCCCCAAGGGACACTTTCATATCCGCCACAAATTCACCTGCACCT
>NC_057720.1:12210689-12235950 GCF_004010195.1 Chiloscyllium plagiosum
GTTTCGGGCATAAGCCCTTCTTCAGGAATGAGGCAAGTGTGTCCAGCAGGCTCCCTACCTTTTATCTTAGCCTGCTAGACACACTTTCCTCATTCCTGAAGAAGGGCTTATGCCCGAAACGTCGATTCTCCTGTTCCTTGGATGCTGCCTGACCTGCTGCGCTTTTCCAGCAACACATTTTCAGCTCTGATCTCCAGCATCTGCAGCCCTCACTTTCTCTCAAAGAATACTCAACACTCATGTATGCTATGCCAGTGCAGCTACTCCACAGATACTGATATCTCTGTTACTGCTATCACAGATACAATGGGAGACAGCCATACATTTCCTGTTGAAGGTTTTGTGGTTTCATCGTATCATCATAATAGAAGCAGATGTAGGCCATTTGGTCCATTGAGCCTGCTCCGCCATTCATTAAGATCTTGGCTGATCTATCCATCATCTCAGCTCCACCTGCTTTATCCCCATAGCCCTTAATTCCCCTACCACGCAAATAACCATCCAACTGTGTCTGGAATATATTTAATGAGCTGCCTCTCCTACTTCCTCGGGCCGAGAATTCCATAGATTTACTACTCTCTGGGAAAAACAGTTCCTGCTCATCTCTGTCCTAACTCTACTCCCCCTAAAGGGGTGGCGTGGTTTCTCAATGCTTAGGACTGCTACCTCACAGTACCAGGAACCCGGGTTCAATTCCCGCTTTGGGCGACTGTCTGTGTGGGGTTTGCACATTCTCCCTGTGTCTGCATGGGTTCCCTCCCACAGTCTAAAGATGTGTGGGTCAGGTGAATTGGCCATGTTAAATTGCCCATGGTGTTATGTGCAATAATCAGGGGTAAGTATATGGTCTGGGTGGGTTACTGTTCGGAGGCCCGGTGTAGACTTGGTGGTTCAAAGGACCTGTTTCCATACTGTAGGTAATCTAATCTTGAGCCCTGTCCTAGTCTCACCCACCAGTGGAAACAGCTTGCCTGCCTCTATCTGATCTTCTATAAGATCCCCTCTCATTCTTCTAAATTCTAGCGAGTACAGTCCCAGGCGGATCAACCTGTCCTCATAGAGTAACTCCCTCATCTTTGAATCAACCTGGTGAACCTCCTCTGCACCACCTCCAAAGCCAGTATATCCTTCCTCAAGTAAGGAGACCAGAACTGCGTACAATGATCCAACGTCACCCCACTGTCAGTCCAACCCTGCCACTGGGCCCTCACCATCACCCCCAGCAGGAAGACAGGCTTTTCTACAGGCTGCAGTGAATGTGCCACCCAACACTGAAACCTAGCCTCGGTCCTGAATTGGAAATGACCTGCAGAGGCATCACCTTTGGTTGTCACTATATGGCAAGGTGCACTGGCGGCACAAGAGGGTTCAGGACTTGGAAATGTTTTTCTCTGCCCAGGAAATCCCAGCCAGGGAGTCACTCCAAGAAGGATGGAAATTTAATGCAAATGCAGAATACAGTGTGTGAGATAACCGATGGAGTCTTTGGATCACCAGCTCCAGACGTAACTGCCCCGGAACCTCCTCATTGGACTTTGGGATCTTCGATCAAGCTTCATAAAGATCTGGTAGGCCCTGGAACACGGCTTCCATGACCTGATGATAACAAATGCTGATCGAATCAAGCAGCAGGTTCATTTAATTGTTTATAATGGGGAGGGTGCAGACCAGACCCAACTGGCCCACGCTTGTAAAACTCAAAGCACAATGTCTGCAGTTAGATGTGATTCTGCAATTAGACTTGTTTGTTGAGCAATCCTGATTGTGCTAAAACTGTCAAACCAACCAACGTAAGATCATCAGTTGAGCTTGTAATAAGGCTTATTTATGCTTGTAAGATATGACATATATGAGGATTTACTGCAACCAAACGAATATGTTTAAGCCTTGTACCTTCATTGATTAACCTAGGAGCCTATGGTTCCCCATTGTTTTCTGTCTGGCAATCAGTCCTGATGAAGGGGTTTTGCCCGAAATGACGATTTTCCTACTCCTCAGATGCTGCCTGACCTGCTGTGCTTTTCCAGCACCACTCTAATCTAGTCTCTTCTCTCAGGCAATGTCTCAGCCAATGAGAGTTCACTTGCTAACCAATCAGCACCCTTTTCTCCCAGTGCATAAAATGATGTGTTCATTTGAAACTTGGTAATCTTGCCTTTGTCCTGATGAGTGCAAGATGTAAAGTTCCAGCAACGTGTCTCTCTTTTTCAGCAATAAATGATTCTTCAGTGAATCAAAATGTAAGGCAGAAACGATCCACTGCAAGGACACCACAGAGTCAACAATTTAGCAAACTTTTATGCAACCAGTGAGTTGGGAGGAGACCTTGTGGAATTTTATTCTCTTCATAAAGGTAAAGTAAGGCACAAAAGAGAATGGGTGCGCTTTCAGATACTCTCAACATTTTCCACTATTCAATTAGATCACAGCTGACCTGAACTCCATGTACCCACCCTGATTCCATATCCTTAATAACTTTACCAAACAAAACTCCATCAAGCCAAGTTTTGAAATGGTTCACTGAGCTATAGGGAGGGGTTGAATAGGCTGGGGCTACTCTTCCTGGAGTGTCAGAGGCTGAGGGGTGGACCTTACAGAGGCTTATAAAATCATGAGGGGCATGGATAGGGTAAATAGCCATGTTCTTTTCCCCGGAGTAGGAAAGTCCAAAACTAGAGGACGTTGGTTTAAGGTGAGAAGGGAATGATTTAATAGGGACCTAAGAGGCAACTTTTTCATGCAAAGAGTGGTGTGTGTATGGAATGAGCTGCCAGAGGAAGTGGTGGAGGCTGGTACAATTACAGCATTTAAAAAGCATCTGGATGGGTATACGAATAGGAAGGGTTTGGAGACATATAGGTCAAATGCTGGCAAATGGGACGACATTAATTTAGGATATCTGGTCGGCATGCACGGGTTGGACTAAAGTGTCTGTTTCAGTGCTAAACAATTCTATGATTCTATTATCCCTAGCCTGAACAGTGTCTTGGGAGAGACATGTAACTTTCCGTTAGCCTTTTCTGAAGGAGTGCTTCCAGTCTGGCTAAAGTTGTTTCATTGAGCACGCCGAATTTTTAGCAGCTTATCCTGGCCCGCATCTCAGTTTTGTGATCCAAGCACTCCATTGCAAGTTTCTGCCACAAGGTCATCTTAGCCTTTTAATTCAGCTCAGACAACAAGCCACACAATCACTGAACATTCTTCTGCAATGTTTTCTGTGCAGTATTTAATGGGTTTACATGTTTGCAATCTATGCAGTAAACAGTTTGCACTATTAGAATAGCAGATGAAATTCTTGTATGGGATGGGGGTTTTTGTATTTGTTGCCCATCCCAAGTCGCCCTTAGTTCTCTACACCATTCCAAAGGCATTTAAGAGACAACCACATTGCTGTGGATGTAGAGATACAGAGCCCAAGGCTAAATTTCCTTCTCTAAGAGTGAACCAGAGGAGTTTTCTTTTAAAATGATGTCTCTATTAGACTAGCCTGAATTTCAAATTTAATTGCATTAAAATTTTCACCATCTGCCTTGGTGGGATTTGAACCCATGCCCCTAAAAACATTGAACTGCATCTTTGGATTATCAGCCTCATAATGTTACAACAACACCACCACCCCCGGAGTTCTGTACACAAGTTTCCCACTAAGAATTTAAGAATTTATGTGATTTCTCGAATTAAGTTTCATGGCATCTAGTCCTCCACAGGTCAGAGTGACTTTGCTCATACAATCTTCTGTTCTTCACCGCAGGCTTGGAGGGTCGAAGGTCCTGTTTCTGTGCTGTATTGTTCTTTATTCTTTATTCTTATTGAAGTTTATAAAATCATGAGGGGCATGGATAGGGGGAATTCACCAACGTAGGGGAGTCCAAAACTAGAGGGTGAGAGGGGAAAGATTTAAAAAGGACCTAAGGGGCAACGTTTTCACACAGAGGATGGTGTGTGTATGGAATGAGCTGCCAGAGGAAGTGGTGGAGGCTGGTACAATTACAGCATTTAAAAGGCATCTGGATGGGTGTTTGAATAGGAAGGGTTTAGAGGTTTATGGGACAAATGCTGGCAAATGGGACTAGATTAATTTAGAATATTTAGTGGACATGGATGAGTTGGACCTGAGTCTGATTTCATGCTGTACATCTCTATGACTTGGCTAATAAAGGTAAGTATCCTATTTGCCTTCATAACCATTTTATCCACTTGTCCTGCTGCTTTAAGGTTCCCCTGATCCTTAGCACTTCCCAATTCTGCCCAGCCTGGCCTGCTGGTCTAAATCATGGCTGCTCATCTCCTCAGTGCCACTTTCCCACACTACCTCCATATGCTTTGAGGTAATTCCTGAATCCAATTGATTTTTGTAGAGAACCTGCTGATAAACTGAGTTTCCACAGCTGTTTGGCGTAGAAACATCCAATGGTTCATCACCCTCTGGGGACAGAAATTCCTCTTCATTTCATTCTAACCTGGCATGCTCCCTATCCTGTCATTATATCCTTTGGTTGTAGATTCACCAGATAGGGGAATATATGGACCCTCTAATGTCGTGTAAGAAATTTGTAAATTTCAACAAGGTCACCTTCATTCTTCAAACCGCACGAACATCTAGACACAATTGCCTCAGTCTCTCCTCATGAGATAACCCTGCCATCCCAGGGATTAATCTGGTCCATCACCATTCTTCTGTGGCAAGTAGAGAGGATAGCTATTGTACACAATACTCCAAGTATGTGGATGATTCATCTTGGGCACTTCCAGAAGTCTCCAGTGTGAGATATCCCAGTGCCTACCTCAGTCCACCAAACCAGGTGCAACGACCCTGCCCCTGACCTGAGTACAGCAGCCACCCCCCTCCGTGCCCTGGACCCTGACGTAAACCCCTCCCGCACCATCATCCTGGTTCCTAAGTCCTAATGTAAGCCCCCTGTCCCTGGAACTATGTCCCTGATATACCTGTACCACTCCTGTCAAGTCTCAGGCACTGGAGCTGGGTCCTGGTACAAACCCATCCTGTACACTCACCCTAATCCCAGACCCTGGTTTCTGGGTCCTAATATAACCCTCGATATAAACCCCCACTCCCATCCCAGGCATTGGCAAGGCCCAACAAATCTCTGTCAGGAAGAGGCCAGCACAGAGACCCTCAGCTCTGTCTTTGAGGAAGAGTCAGAGAGTCCTACAGCACGGAGACAGGCCCTTTGGCCCAAACTGGCCCATGCTGACCAAAATGTCCATCTACACTAACCCTATTTCCCTGCACTTGGCCCATATCTTTCTAAACCTTTCCTATCCATGTATTTGTCCAAATGCCTCTTAAATGTGGTTAATGTACAGGTGGGCCCCACAATCCAAAAGTAGACCGTTCCCAGGAACCCTTTTGTAAGCCAGAAATGATGTAAAGCAGAGGTGCATTCTTTAAATGGGAAGAAGAATCGCCATTTTTTTGTAAAAGCGAAAATCCTCTTCAGATTCACGAAAGCAGGTACTAATGTAGGTCTTTCATAAAAGCGAAATTGCATAAAGCGGTTGTTCGATAAACGGGGGATACC
Organism: Chiloscyllium plagiosum; assembly: GCF_004010195.1. Lineage (NCBI taxonomy): Eukaryota > Metazoa > Chordata > Chondrichthyes > Orectolobiformes > Hemiscylliidae > Chiloscyllium > Chiloscyllium plagiosum. Next base: position 12,216,233 of record NC_057720.1, read on the forward strand.
TGTACCCACCTCAAACACTTCCACTGACAGCTCATTCCATATGTGTACCACCCTCTGTGTAAAAATGTTGCCCTTCAGGTTCCATTTTATTCTTTCCCCTCTAACCTTAAACTGATGTCCTGGAGTCACTGAAACCACTGAATCTTGAGAAGGAGCGCCAGTGAGGCAGTCAGCTGCTCCAAGACTGCTACCTCAGTGGATTCTTGATTTAGATTTCCAAGAAATCTTTAAATGACAGCAAGCTCTTCTCCAGAGATAATTGCTGAGGTATTCAGAGCTTTACAGAGCAGAGGGAGAGGCAGAGCCGGACAGTCACAGGTTCATTTAGAGAGTAAACAGCAGTGTACTTTTAGGAGAAAGTGAGGACTGCAGATGCTAGCGATCAGAGTCAAAAAGTGTGGTGCTGGAAAAGCACAGCAGGTCAGGCAGCATCCGAGGAGCAGGAGAGTCAACGTTTCGACCATAAACTCTTCTTTAGGAATGGGCTGGGGGTGAGCGCGAGGGTGATAGATGTCTGCGAGGTCATTTGGGGGGGGTTGGGCTGGGGGTAAAATAGCTGGGAATGTAATAGGTAGATGAAGGTGGTATGTGTTGGTAATAGGTCAGAGCAAGGTGGAGCGGATAGGTGGGAATTAAGATGGAGAGGTAGGACAGATCAAGAGGACAGTGCCAAGTTGGAGGGTTGGATTTGGGATCATGTTGGGGGAGGGGAGATGAGGAAACTAGTGAAGTTAATGCTGATTCTGTGTGATTGGAGAATCCCAAGGTGGAAGATGAGGTATTCTTTCTCCAGGCATTGGGTGGCTAGGATTTGGCGGTGGAGGAGTCTCAGGACTTTTTGTGCTTTTAGTTTAGCGGACCCCAAAACAGTGAGGGCAGAAAGGGAGAAGCCCTAATTTGTTTAGAAGAAAACTCCAAATGCAGAAGTCAGACAGGAAGACATTTGAGAAGGCTGTTGAAGACATGGGTTTAATGAACACATGTCCAGTAGTAATAGTGAGCTAAGCTAGCAGCTTGCTTAAAGGTCTCGAACTGATGCGTTAATTGAGGAGAATAGCATCGAGTGGATGCAAAACACCTCACCAAAAAGAAACTGATTATGGAGATGCCAGTTGAACATGGAGCTTTGGCAAAGAGATAAAGAGAACCTTCACTGAGGTTTGAGTGCCTGTCAGGTTATTGTTGGGGGAGAAAGTTTGAATCTTTCCTTTTGATATTTGTTACGAGCTAGTTCGAATAATCTTTGTATAATGTAATGTAGTTTGCGTTTTTTTCCCCTGTTATGTAATAAATATTTATGTTCTATTGTTCAAAGTACATAAAACTGTGGTCTTTCAAACCAGTTCTTAATTTAGGATCTCACTCATCCAGCATTACCATCAGCTAGGATCATAACAGACGTATGCTATCAAATAAATGAATGGAGGAGGTCCAGATGATTTATCTCATTTGCAATTATTTTCTGTTCTAGAGAGTTAAACTTTCAAGGCATTCATTAAAATAAATGTGCTTGAAATGTATACTTTAAGAATATTGTGGGAATTGATGATTTGCAAACTGAACTAACTTTAACAGACTAAACAGACGAATACTCTCTGTATAACAATAATTCAAGCCTGTTCTTCTTGCAGACACTGCACAGTCTGCCTTATGACGAACATGGTCAGACACATTAACTTTATTAACATTCTTGGAAATGAAGCTTTTTTTCATTTTCTTGTGGGATGTGGGTGTCCCTGGCTGGGCCAGCAATTATTGCCCATCCCTAGTTGCCCTTGAGAAGGTAGTGCTGAATTGCCTTCTTGAATCACTGCAGATCACACATTGTGGGTTGACCCAAAATGCCGTAGGGAGGGAATTCCAAGATTTTGAGCTAGCAACAGTGAAGCAACAGCAATATATTTCCAAGTCAGGATGGTGAGTGGCTTGGAAGGAACTTGAAGGTGGTGGTGTTCCCATGTATCTGTTGCTATTGTCCTTCCAGAGCATGGTCATGGTTGTGAAAGTTGCCATTGAGGGATCTTTGGCAGATTCTGCAGTGTATCCTGTGGATCATACACCCTGCTGCTACTGAGCACCAGTGGTGGAAGGAGTTGGTGTTTGTGGAAGTAGTGCCAATGAAGCTGGCTGCTTTGTCCTGGATGGTGTCAAGCTTCTTGTATGTTGTTGGAGCTACTCTCATCCAGGCAAGTGGAGAGTATTCCATCACACTCTGGACTTTTGCCTTAAAGACGGTGGACAGGAACAAAACCGCAGCAGGTCTGGCATCATCTGCGAAGAGAAATCAGACATTTTGGGTCCAGTCATGAGTTGGAGACTTTTCTCCAGAGTATAAATGTCAAACACAAGGGGACATAGCTTTAAGGGAAAGGGTGAAGGGGGGAAATGTTTAAAGGAGATGTGCAATGCAAGTTTATTACACAGAGGTGGTAAGTGCCTGGATTGTTTTGCAAGTGGAGGTGGTAGAAGCAGATACAATAGCAACATTTTAGAGGCACTTAGACAGACACATGAACAGGCAGGAAATAAAGGGATACAGACCATGTACAGGTAGATAGGATTAGTTTAGAATGTCATTATGGTCAGTATAGACATGGTGGCTGAAGGGCCTGTTCCTGTGCTGCACTATTCTATTTTCTATGTGAACCTATTCCTCCCAGAGATATAAGTCCATTAACATTGTCACTGTACTAACATTGCCCTGTGGGCTCATTTTTATTATTGCAACAACAACATGATTTGAAACTTTTACTTCCCTGAGTATACAGATCAAGCCCCAGTCTGCTCCTCGGATACTGCCTGACCTGCTGTGCTTTTCCAGCACCACTCTAGCCTTGACTCTAATCTCCAGCATCTGCAGTATCCACTTTCGCCCAGAGTCATGAAGACATACATTAAGATGACATTGCCATTTTCTTGTTGCTTTCTGTAGGATGCTCCTGTGCATTGATTACATAGAACGTAGAACAGTACAGCACAGAACAGGCCCTTCAGCCCACGATGTTGTGCCGACCACTGACCCTCATGTATGCACCCTCAAATTTCTGTGATTGAAGTGTTTCTCTGTATTATAAACAAGTGATTAGATTTCAGAAGAACTTCATTAATTCTCAAGCATTCAGAGGTTGTGAAGGGCATTAACTGAATGTGGATTCTTCTTCTTGATAACATCTGAGTATAGTACTGTCTAAGTCACCATATTTCGATGCTCCAGTTTCCCTTTCACAAGTCCGAGGAAGATTACATGGCTCAAAACAAAGAGTCTTCCCTGGGTTCAGGTCACTAATTTCTCCCCAAACAATTATCACTGAAATCAGAACCTATAGGAGAGTCACGTTGGACTTGAAATGGTAATTCTGCTTCTCTCTCCAGATACGACTGCCAGACGTTTTGTTGATTATGTGCTAAACACAGAAGATCTGGTAATTTGTTTCCCTGCTGTTTGTAGAAACTTGCTGTCTGCCAATCAGCTGTCATTGCAACATTACAGCAGGGATATACTTCAAAACCACTTGCACTTACGTTGAGGTTTCACATGTACTAGAAAGACAGTCACTTTTGTAGAAACAAATCCCCTGGTAGCAGCTAGTCCAGCTGCTAGTAAGCAGATCAGGGAACACTGTTCTTTGAAAAGTGCCATGGGCTCTCCTGCATCCTCCTGAGAGGACAAATAGGTCTCTTTCTGTCTCTTCTGAAAGACAGCACCTCCAACAGTGCAATACAGCAATCCCTCAGCACTGCACTGAAGCGAAAACCTACATGATGACAGCAACTAAAAACATATTGCAATGGAGAAACTCAGCAGGTTTGGCAGCTGCTGTGGAGAAGATTTGAGTTAATGTTTGTATTCTAAAGTCCAAAGTCGGAAATTTGGTGATTAACTCTGTTTCTCTCTCCTCTGATCCTATCAGGCCTGTTAAGTTTCTCTAGCACATTCTGATTTTATTTTGGATTTCCAGAATCTAAATATTATGCAGAAAACTCAATGTAATAGCATTTTAATCCATATTAGAGTCATGGAGTCATAGAGGTGTACAGCATGAAAACAGACCCTTTGGTCCAACCCATCCATGCTGACCAGATATCCCAACCCAATCTAGTCCCACCTACCAGCACCCTCCAAACCCTTCTTATTCAAATACCCATCCAAATACCTTTTAAATGTTGTAATTGTACCAGCCTCCACCACTTCCTCTGGCAGCTCATTCCACACACATAACACCCTCTGCGTGAAAATGTTACACCTTAGGTCTCTTTTATATCTTTCCCCTCTCACCCTAAACCTATGGCCTCTAGTTCTGGACTCCCCCCACCCCAGGGAAAATACTTTGTCTGTTTATCGTATCCATGCCCCTCATAATTTTGTAAACCTCAATAAGGTCACCCCTCAGTCTCCGATGCTCCAGGGAAAACAGCCTCAACCTATTCAGTCTCTCCCTGTAGCTCAAACCCTCCAACCCTGGCAACATCCTTGTAAATCTTTTCTGAACCTTTTCAAGTTTCACAACATCTTTCCGATAGGAAGGAGAGCAGAACTGCACACAATATTCCATCAGTGGCCTCACCAATGTCCTGTACAGCCGCAACATGACCTCCCAACTCCTGTACTCAATACCCTGACCAATAAAGGGAAGCATACCAAACGCCTTCTTCACTATCGTATCTACCTGCAACTCCACTTTCAAGGAGCTATGAACCCGCACTCCAAGGTCTCTTTGTTCAGCAACACTCCCCAGGACCTTACCATTCAGTGTATAAGTCCTACTAAGATTTGCTTTCCCAAAATGCAGCACCTCGCCTTTATCTGAATTAAACTCCACCTCTGCATTGAGGTTGCTATCCATTGAGCCACGGTTGACACACAGGAAAATTGTGGACCTCAATAAGGTAGGAATTGATACTTCTGCATCCAACTTCTCCAATAGGAAAATATCTTGCCCGATATTCTTACTAATATGGCACTTATTTCTTTTAACGAACAACCCATTTTCACAGAGTTTCAGAATATTTCAATAACACAGTGAACACTTTCAATTCTAAGTTTGCATTGTATTGCTATGAGTGGCTGCTAGAGCCTTATGTTCTGATTAAGTCAGCAATTAGGCACTGGATAAGATCATAAACTGAGAGCCAAGGCTCAAACTCTGAGCATTTCAGAATCTAGTTTTACAAGCTGGTAATATGAAACTGATTGAACTGACTGAGGCTGAATCATTAAAGGATCTTTATTGTAAGGCTTTTCTTTCAGCTGGTTCTAAATTATCTGCCTCGCACTTCACATTTACTTGATACATCCGAGTATAAGAACTGACACCTTATAATTGATGGCTGATCAAAGTTTCTATATTGTATTGGGTGTAATCGATAAATGGATAGAGCATCGATTTGTGAGCACTGACCTTGTAAGGGTGGTTCTGGTCTTAGTTGTAATGAACGATTGCTGTGGAAAATTGGCTACAGCATCAGTCAGAACCTCAAGATATTCCACAGCATGTTATAACAAATAAAACACTTCTGAAGTGTAGTCACTGCTACTTTGGAAGATAGTGGCGTCATGATAATATCATTCAATAAGTAATCCCGAAGACTGACGAATGCCTTGAGGCTGTGGGCACGAATCCCACCACTGCAACTGGTTGGAATTTGAATACAAATTAATAAATCTGGAATATAAAGTTAACCTGAGTGATGATGACCATGAAACGATCATTGATTGGTCGTCCAGGACAAAGTAGCTCCTTAATTGGCACTTCACCCACAAGCAGCCACTCCCTCCACCATCAACGTTCAGTAGCAGCAGTGTGTACGATCTCAAGATGCACTGCAGAAATTCACCAAAGATTTCAGACAGCACCTTCCAAACCAACAAGCACATCCATCTCGAAGGACAAGTGAAGCAGATACCACTGCTTTCAAGTTCCCCTCCAAGCCACTCACCATCCTGACTTGGAAATATATCGGTGTTCCTTCAGTGTTGCTGGCTCAAAATCCTGGAATTCCCTCCCTAACATCATTGCTGGATGGCAGTGGCTCAAGAAGACAGTTCAGCGCCACTTTCTCAAGGGCAACTAGAGATGGACAATAAATGCTGGCTCAGCCACCTATGCCCACATCCCACATCCCAAAAATGAATTAATTAAAAAAACATCAGATTCACTAATGGTCTTTCGGGAAGGAAATCTGCCACCGTTACCTCAGTGATGGCCACTTAAGTGCCTTCTGAGATGGCATGACAAGCCATTCTGTTCAAGGGCAATTAGAGATGGACAGCATCTTACAGAGGAAAATGTGGCATCCAGTTGCACATCGCAAGATTCTTCTGACCAGAAGTGATCATGACCAGTTTAGCTGTCTTAGTGATATTGGTTAATGAATAACCATTGTCCAAAAAAAAACTCTCTAGCTCTTCTTCAAAATAGTGCCACGGGATTGTTTATGGACAAAGAAACCGCAGATGCTGGATTCCAAGGTAGACAAGCGGGAGGCTGGAAGAGCCAGGGAACATCAGGAGGTGGAGAAGCCAATGTTTCATTATGTCCAGCTGAGAAGTGGATGGGTGCTGGTTTAATGTCTTATCCAAAAGCTTGCGCCATCAACAGAGCAGCACTCCTTCTGTTTGTACTGGAGTATCAACTGAGGTTGTTAAACTCAAATTGAGGATTAACAGATCAGCCATGATCCCATTGAAAGGTAGAGAAGACTCAATCGGATGAATGGGCTACTTCTGCTCCTGTGTCTTATGGTCTAATGGTCTAATCCCTGAGTTGAACCCAAACTCTCAATTTTCAGAGGTGAGAGTGCCCACATTGAACAACAATGAAAATTTACTGACTCACATCCATTATGGGCACTATACTCCTAGAGCCCATGATAGCTGAAATTGTTCTCAGGTGCTATCCCTTTCCCTTTCAAATCTGCTGTCATCTTTGATACCCTCAAAAACAACTCATAGCTCTATCTTGGAAAAACAGCGCCCAATCTCCATTTCCTCTCCAAAATCCGTAAGTTCAGAGTTGCCCTGTCGAAATCCATGATCATACTTCCCACAACTCCATATTTGAATCCCTCCAATCAGATCCCCATAACAGTCTTTGAATCTCACGGCAAATTCTGTGTCTTAGCCTCCAACTCCATCCTTATCCTTGACAACTCTCTGGGATCCTTGCTCAGCCATTGCTGTCAGAATAAACCCTGAGATGAGCTCTCCACATTTTCATGCCATCTATCTATTTCCACCTTCATCATGTTGGTATATTTGCTGCTGAAACTTCATCCGCACCTTTGTGTGTACTAGCCTTGACCGGCACGGTGGCTCAGTGGTCAGCACTGCTGCCTCATAGTGCCAGGGACCTGGGTTCAATTCCAGCTTCGGCTTACTGTCTGTATAGAGTTTGCCCATTCTCCCTGTGTCTGTGCGGGTTTCGTCTCACGGTCCATAGATGTGCAGGTTAGGTGAATTGGTCATGCTAAATTATTCAGAGATGTGTGGGTTAGGTGCATTAATCAGGGGTAAATGTAGAGTAATAGGGTAGGGGAATGGGTCTGGATGGGTTACTCTCAGAGGGTTGGTATGGACTTGTTGGGCTGAAGGGCCTGTTTCCACACTGTAGGGATTCTATATTCCAATGCCCATCTGGCTGGCTCCCAGTCATCCATCTTTGTAACTTTGAGTCCAGCTAAAGCTGAACTCTCTAGATCCTAATTTGCACTGGGTCCCATTCTTCCACCATCTCTGCACATGCTGACCTGAGTTGCCTCGTGATCTAGTCCATGGCTTAATTTTAAAATTCTCATCCATTCCTGCAAACCCTTTCACCATGGTCTCACTGTAATCTCTTCCGTCCCTTGGGCATTCAAGAGCTCAGTAATTCTCCAATTCACTTCTCATGCATGTACACAAATTTATTCGATCCAGCTAAGAAAAGTTTGGTTAGATCACATTTGGAGAATTGCGAGCAGTTCTGGTTGCCATAATATAGGAAGGATATGGAACTTATGCAGAGGGTGCAAATGAGGTTGATCAGGATGTTGCCTGGATTGGAGTGTATTAGCTACAAGGAGAGGTTGGACAAACTTGGATAGTTTTTACGAGAACATAGGAGGCTGAGGATAGCAGTATATAAAATGATGAGAAGTATGGATAGGTTGGATAGTCAGACTTTTTTTTCCCGGGTGGAAATGTGAAATACTAGGGGGTGTAAGGTGAGAGGGGAAAGTTTAAAGGAAGTGTGCGAGGCAAGTGTTTTAGGCAGAGAATGGTAGGCGCCTGGAACGTGCTTCCAAGTGGTAGAAAAGTGATTGCAAAGTTTAAGAGGCATTAAGAGAGACACATGAACAGATAGGGAATAGAAGGATATGGACCATGTGCAGGCAGATGGAATTAGTTTAGAATGGTATCATGGTTGGCATTGACATGGTGGGCTGAAGGGCCTATTCCTGTGCTGTACTATGTTCTATCATTGTTGACTCTGCCTTCAACTGCCTGGCTCCAAAGTTCTGGAATTCCCTTTCCAACTTCATAAATTTCTCCTCCTTTAAAATGTACCTACATTTTAAGTGAAGCTTTTGATCATCTGTCTGAATTCTTCTTTACGTGGTTTTGAATCTGGTTTTGTTTGTTAACACAGCTGTGACAACACCTTGGTCCATTTTACTATGGTCAAAGTGTTAAATAAATGCAAGTTGTTGTTGTGAAAGCATAAAACTTCTCCAATCCTCAACTAGCAAGTATTTTTATAATTTTAAAAGAACTCTTCTTTTTTGTACTTAGTCAATTTGCTCTTGTTAATAAGATGCCAGATTTGCCTTGGCGTTTTTCACAAGATGTCAAAGTGTAGACTACTATATAGTAGAAAGAATGTTACACCATAAATTCAGCAGAAGGATAGCCTAGTGACATATTAATCCAGAGACCCAGGTAATACTCTGGGCTAGGATTTAAATTGAGCCAGGTTCAAATCCTGCCTTAGCAGATGGTGCAATGCGAATTCAATTTTAAAAATCTAGAATTAAGAGTCTAGTGATGAAGCTGCTGATTATCAGGAAAAGCTGTCCAGTTCACTAATGCTCTTTAGGGAAGGAAACTGCTATCCTACATATGACTCCAGACCACTGCAATGTATTTGACTCTTAACTGCCCTCTGGGCAATTAAGGATTGGCAATAGTTAGGAAGGCAAATGCAGTAGTCAGGAGTTAGAAAGGCAAATGCAATGATGGCGTTTATTTTGAGAGGACTTGAATTTTGAGAAGGTTTGTAGCTCAGGTTGAGTTTCTGGATGTAGGTTTGCTCGCTGAGCTGGAAGATTCATTTTCTGATGTTTCATCACCGTACTAGGTAACATCTTCAGTGAGCCTCCAGCCGAAGCACTGCTGATGTTTCCTGCTTTCTATTTATATGTTTGGGTTTCTTTGGGTTGGTGATGTCATTTCCTGTGGTGATGTCATTTCCTATGGTGATGCCATTTCCTCAGGAGGTGGTAAATGGGATCCAAGTCAATGTGTTTGTTGATAGAGTAACGGGTCTATCTGACTAGGCCTGGAACATTAGAATTGTTTTCTCTGGCTTGTCTCCTTCCTTACATTGCTCATTATAACCTTCCACTTTTGACCAATAGTTACTCACCCTAATAGCCTTCAGGGCTGGTAACAAGTTATCACCAAAAATGCCCCTGTGAAGTGCCTTGGAACATCTTACTACTGTCGCTATGTCAATGTAACTTGTAATTGGAATTAAAAGATGATGTGAAAATGGGACATATTCATATTTGTTTCTAAAGCCATTTTGGTGATTGCTGTGGATGCAAAGATTGGAGGAGCAAATTACTACAGATGCTGCAATCCGTACTGAAACCAAAAAATGCTGGAGATCAAAGCAGGACAGACAACATCCATGGAGAAAAAGCAAGGTAACGTTTTGAGTCTAGATGACTCTGTCTCAGGATTGACCATGCTAAATTGAAGCATCCATAGATGTGCAGGTCAGGTGGGTCGACTATGAAAAATCTGTGGTTACGGGGATAGATTGGGATGCTCTTCGGAGGGTCAGTGCATACTCAGTCGGCCAAATGGCCTCTATCTGCATTTTAGTGATTTGATGATTCAAAGATGTGGGAGTTTTCCCGGCCAGCCATAGTACAGAAGGCAACAGCAAACCACATTGCCATGCGTAATTATGGTTGAAAAGTGTGGTTCGACCCTGATCTCCAGCATCTGCAGTCCTGACTTTCTCCAAGTGTAATCATAGACCAACTTAAATCATGGATGTTCACAGTTGCCAATGCCCTCTTAAGGCATAGTACTTGAAGAGACAGAAAAGGAATTATTGTAGCAGAGAGATTCTGGCATTTTGTTTTGTCGGTACATCTCTGGCTCAGTTAGAGAGAAATATGCGCACTTTGGGAAACAGACAATTGGTGAGCAATTTGTTTTGAATTGACCTAGATACAGTGACATTGGGAGATACATCTGCAACTTGCAGCTGCCAAGGAAAAAAAAATCATCTTGAAAAGGTCTCTAATCGCAAAGTTGGCTAAAAAACACAATGATAAACTTGACAATCTAGATGTTGTACTCCACGTTTCTGATCTAGAAGATAGGACAGAGACAACAAAATGCTGACTTCAATTAACCCTGAACTAACCTGGGAATTCTTCAATAATAGTGAAGCTACCAAATCAGAACTGAAAAATATCACACACAACTGCTCTGTTGACCCAGTTACTTTAACAGGAGTAATATCTTCGATAGGGGAGAAGTTACACTTAAATTCTTTCAGTATTCATCCAATACCATTCAAAGGACTTATTTTGCAGACAGATGCAACGAAGGAACTCTATGCAATCCCCTCATGATCGTAAAAGTTATCAGAATTAATTTATGATACAGAAAATAACAGGAACCTCCTAGTGCATACTACTTAAAATATTCAAAATATCACGGAGAGCCAAGATATTAATGTGTTGCTTTGAAAATAGAAAACTCCCGGGGAATGATGGATGAACTAAATGGAACAAACTGGAAAATGTTACTGGAAGATTTCACAGTTGCGCAGAAATGCTTCGGGTTTAAACTGTGATGCTATATGCATGTACAACCTACAGCAACTTTTTCTAAACCAACAATTCCCAAAACAGAAAAACAGGGCAACAGAAGAAGGCATCACAGTCTATACAAAGTTTACGGGAGAAATGGGGAGAAAGACCTTTCGGATGAGAATAAGAATTTGCTGAGCTGGGCTAAAAGGACAGATAGAAATGCAACAAATGGTCAAGAGATGAGAGCAGTTAAAGGCATTTAAAAAAATCTTCTAACAGTGCAATAAAGCCAGAGTTGGGTGTTAGAGAAAGTTAAATCAAAGTCAAGAACTATTCATAAGAAAGAATAACATTAAGGTACCCAATTTCTCCTGTGAAACAAATATCGCTGATAATGTTAAAGTTGATGTTACAGATTGTATGTGCAGATGATTGGATGTTGACTGATATGGTCTCAGTTGAGTAGCAGGTTAATATCCCATTGTGGTTTATGGTGTGGGATATGATTATGATTCTGAGGAGTTAATGTTGAGCTGTATTGAACTCTACCCAACTCCCTATGAAACATAGAACTCTTGCCTCCACCCAGTCTGTGTCTTTGAACGGAGGCAAGAGTTCTATGCTTCATAGGGAACAGATGTATTCTGTACAGATCCTGAAGACTCTTAGCAATATCTTGTACTTTAATTTGTACTTATTGCTGTCATCTAACAATCCAATTTGTTAATGAAAACAAGTGAGTCTTCATCATAGGATCCCTACATTACGGAAGCAGGCCATTCATCCCATCAGGACCACACTGCCCCTCCAAAGAGCATCCTGCCCAGACCCACTCCTCTACCCTATCCCTGTAACCCTGCATTCCCACAGCCAATCCACCTAACCTGCATATCTTTGGACTGATGTGGAGGTGCCAGTATTGGACTGGGGTGGACAAGGTTAGAAGTCACACGACACCAGGTTATAGTCCAACAGGTGTATTTCAAATCACAAGCTTCTGGAGTATCAGGTGAAGATTTCAAATAAGTCTGTTGGACTATAACCTGGTGCCATGTGACTGCTGACCTCACGTTTGCACTGTGGGAGGAAACCAGAACACCTGGAGGAAACCCACACAGAAACAGGGAGAGCACAGAAACTCCACGCAGACAGTCGCCCGAGGCTGGAATCGAACCGAGGTGCTGTGAGACAGCGGTGCTAACCACTAATCACTGTACCGCTCAAAAGATCCACCAATGTTCTAACTTCTGCCACTGTTACTTAGACAGGCCCTACTATAAACAAAGGAGAACTGGTGGAAGTAACAACCACAAACAACCACACCTTGTAACCCATTTGAAAGAGAGGACACATACCACAAGACACCAACAGTGACCATCAGGCCAATATGAATGAGAGCAGCAATATATATTTGAATTTCACACAGAGGCACCTACTTTCAGGACAAATAAGTACAAATTAAAGAATTTTTTGGGGGGTTTATCACTTTGAAAGCACGGCCACTTTAAAAAGGTACCGACAGTCAGTCAGCAACTGAAATGCAGTTACCAATAGAGTGCTGAGTGTCAGTGTAGAAGCAGGAAAAAACCAAACTCTCATCAAGAGGTTGGTAAGAGATGCAGGAGGAAGAATGTGGCCTAGAAAAAGAAAGAATCAAAACAGTTACACTGAGAAAGAAAACAGAGGCCTTAGTGAAGGAGGTTCTTGAGCATCAAGAGAATGGTTTGTAAGTTAAATATTCCATGGGAAAAGGGGAGAACTTTGCAAAAGAAATGGTGCAAAGACCAGAACTAGAAAGCAAGGTAGTGTAAACAATCCTCAAGAATTTAGCACAGAGTTTAAAAGGACTGACCAAGAAATACTGTACAGATTCTACCAAGGTCAATAGTAGTTGAATTTACATCATCACTAATGAATTCAGGAATACAAGTTTTCAGTTTTGAAATGATACACATTTGTAACAACTTTACTGTAATAGGCACATGGAATGAAAGGAGAACTGAGTCACTGGTATGGAATAACAAAGCCTCACAGGAACAAGCAATGCCCAGCATGAAAAAAATAATGCTGCATCTATTGGTCCAGGAACACAGAAGCTTCACTGTTGTTGAAAGCCCCTTGTTGTCAAAGCTATTTTTCTTGCCCTCGTCAGAACAATTCATGAGAATATCAGTTGAAGGGGAAACAATTAAACACTGAAACAATGCAATATGTCCACATGTTCTTTCTGCCTGCAAACAACGAGACTCTCTGCCTTAATATATATAAAAGCCATATTTGTCCAAAGTGGAAATAGTTTCAGGGCCACAGGGAAAAGGGCACACTAGACCCTTCTACAAGAGCCAGCATAAATAAAATGGGCCAAATGGTTTCCCGCTGTTTTGTCATAATTCTATGACATGTGACTTCTGCCCCTCAATCAGGAGGAAGTCCCGCCTCAGAGCTCTGTCCGACCAATCTGTTTGATCCATAGTTCACCAGTCCCAGGCGTGTCAAAAACTTCATTAGACAGATCTAGGGCACAATGTGGTACCCAGAGTTCAGCTCCTGGGAGTTTCAGGAGAGGGTGGAGGCTGAGGACCACACGATAGAGCAGAGGGGGAATGCAATTGGGAATGGGAATGTTCAGGCACAGCCCACTGGTGCAGGGGAAGCTCCTGCAAGTTTCAGACTTTTTGGGTGGTGCCCAATGTTTAAAAAGAGGCATAATTTCCCTCATGAAGAACTGAACTTCTTCAGGCTCCTTTCGTCCTCCCATCAGCCTCTGAATTGAGGCTGAGCCAGAAACTGGCTCTTCGGTGGTCATAGATTGGCTACTTAAGACCTCAGCTGGGAAGGTGAAATAGCCTAGGCCTCACACATCCCACCATAACGTTGGGGAGAGGTCACGAGCAATTGGGAGCCAGATGTGAAGGAAGACCGTTTGAGGAACTTTACAAACCAATCCCTTTCTGCAAGTCTACTGGAACATAACATTCTGCTTTCAAGGGCCTTCAATTGATCTTGAAACTCAAAGGCTTCTAAGAGGATGAAATACTACCAGGTGAGCCATGGCCATGGGACATAGTGCAGGTATGATGGGTTGATTGGCCCCGTTCTGTGCCATAACAATCCTGGGATGTAAAGTCAGAAGACAAGACCAGAACAGGCAGCACAAGATGATGGCCTCCTGGAATCTCAATGGTGTACCCAGCTGTTATACCATCACCCTCAGGATTTCCCCACACCTGGTGTAAGGTAAACAGCTGCCAAAAGTTTCAGGGCGTCAGACTTTGTTAAATCACACTGCAGGGGGCCTACAGAAGGGGAATTGCAACTGTCTCCACCGTAACAAGTACCGTCAGTGAATAATCAAGTTCTGCTTGGCTTAGGTTTGGGCAGTGCAGTCACATCTGGGTTTGATTAATACAAATAAGCAGTGCCTCTCCATAACAGGAATCCCACCTAGAATCAGGAGCATTATGAAAGTTAAATAGATTAGATTCCTCAAAATAACATCTCTCGCAAATATTCTTCTGCCCTCACAGATATCAATGTTGCCAATTGTCTCAAATTGTTCCTTATAAATAGGGTATAGCTATGCTAGTGGATGAATAATTTAGATAGGGTGATTTACAATCGCCCTGTGGGTGTCTGAGGTGTTTGAAAAATTCACATAAAAATACCTGGACATTATAAGGCTGTTGGATTGTTGTAAAATTAGTCCAACACCTCCACAAATGACCTGGAGGGCAAGAAATCTGCCATCCTAACCTGATCTGTCCTACATGTGAGTTCTGTTCTGATGAACTACTTGGCAAGGCACTTCACCATCTCCATGAACTGCAACAGTTCAAAAAGGACAATTCGGGATGGTCAATAAATGTCAGTCAAGGCGACATCCTGAAGATGAATTTTAAACATGTCACTTCAATACTTTGCTGTGAAGCATTTTGCGATGTCATGTGCACTTATGTAATTACAAATATAGCTAACTAAAAAATGTTAATACAGCAAATATTACGTAGGCGATTAGGGTTAATTAGTTAATTAATTCACTGATCTTTGCTGGTTATTGCACAATGTTCAACATTGTTTGTGATTCCTCAGATACTGAAGCAGTCCACGTCCACATGCAGTAAGACCTGGACAAAATCCAGGCTTGGACTGATAAATGGCAAGTGACATCCTCAGCACACATGTTCCAGGCAGTTCCGACCTTCAACAAGAAAGAATCTAACCATTGCCCCTGATGTATGATGGCATTACCATTGCTGAAACCTTCCACTGTCAACATCCTGGAGGCTACCATTGACCAGCAACTGAATTGGACCTGTTCCGTAAATGCATTGGCTACAAGAGTGGATCAAAGGCTAGGAATCCTGTAGTAAGTAACTTACCTCCTGACTCCCCAGAGTCTGTCCACTATCTACAGAGCACAAGTAAGGAGTGTGATAGAATACCCACCACTTTTCCCTGGATGAATGCAACACCAAAAACACTCGGGAAGCTCAGCACCATCCCAGGTCCACTGCTAATCCCGTTGATAAGCATCACATCCACCACTTTCAACATGCATTCACTCAACTAACACACATTGGAGCAGTGTTTACCATCAACAAGATGTGAGCAAATGTCCTTCAACAGCACTTTCCAAATCCTTAACCTCTACCATCTAGAAGGAGATGGGCAGCAGATACACAGGAACACCACCTCCGAGCCACATACTATTCTGACTTGGAAACATCATTCCTTCAGGATCGCTGGGTCAAAATCTGGAATTCCCTTCCTAAGAGCACACTAAGTGTCCCCTAAACTCCAAGGACTGTTGTGTTTTAAGAAGGTGGCTCTCCCACACCTTTTGCAGTTAGAGATGGGCAATAAATGCTGACATAGCCAGAAGCACACAAGTTACATATATGAATTAATTTTAAACATTGACTGGGTAGGTCTAAAGGGGGAATGGGTGGGACTGGTATGTGGAAGGAGCAGTAAGACTGAGTCGTTAAAAAATTCTATCCATAATGAACGGTGTCTTTGATTTTTATTTCACTGTCTGATTTGGATCCAAATTGGCAAAAGACACTGATGGGGCTGTGTGGACTGAAATTGTGGTTATGTAGAATTCCATACTTCCACACTTGTGAACAGATGTGGGTGAATGTTATTCTTGTGTTAATAATCTAGAATCGAAAAGTATGGTGCTGGAAAAACACAGCCAGTCAGGCAGCACCTGAGGAGCAGGATAGTTGACATTTTGAGGAGCTCTTCATTCCTGATGAAGAGCTTATGCTCAAAATGTCGACCCTCCTGCTCCTCAGATGCTGCCTGATCTGCTGTGCTTTTCCAGCACCACACTCTTCGACTCTGATCTCCAGCATCTACAGTCCTCACTTCCTCCTTAGTAATCTAGAAGTTAGGAAGTGATGTTCATGGGATAGCAGATGAATATTTGTTCCTGGTACCACACTTTCTTGACCACCATATCCTTGCTATCACTAAGATTGCTGAATTGTTGAATATAGCCTGTCCCCACCCCTGTTCTAGCTCTTCTCCCACTGCAACCTTTATTCTTGCCTTTGCTACTTCCAGACTTGCCTTTCCAATGTACTCCTGACCAGCCTTCCAAATTCCAGCCTTCAACTCAAGTTTCAACTCAACCCTCTTATTACCCACAAGCAGACTAACACCAACTCTAGTTCACCCATCACCCTCCCTTCCCCAATCCCATGTCCACTGAACTACTTTGGCTCCCATTCCAGCAACACCTTGGTTTAAAAATCCTTGTGTTTCAGTTCCTCCACTGGGTCACCCCTGTCCTATCTCTACAACGTCCTTCAACTCTACCATTGTGTAGTCCTCCAATTCTGGTCTCTTTCACATCTCCAACCCTCCACTATCAGCGCTAATGCCCTTCAGCTGCCAATTCTAATATCTTGCTGGCGGATTTTGCATTATTACACACGCATGAAGTGGGTTTAAGCATTTTAGCATTTACTGAATATTGCTATTACTGAATAAATTGACATTTTTTTGTTGTTTTGTAATTGCCATTTTAGAAAAAAGTTGAATGAAACTTATAACTCTCTGGTGAATTCTCCACGGCAACACTTCAGTGTCGATTTGTCAAAAAATCAGCACCATTTTTGCTTGTAGCATAAATTGTTGTTCCCTTTGAAACTTGGCATTCTTGCATCTGTCCTGATGAGTGTGAGATGAAAAGTTCAGACAGTATGCCTTCTTCTTCAATCAAAATTCAAGTTCTGCACTTCCAAAAGGCAGGTTGCTATTTTGTTTATGTATATGAACACTATCTAAGTTGGATATTCTGAAATAACACGCATATTGCAAACAAACTTTAAGTACATATTAATCAATCCAAACTTGCATCCCCATTCTAAGTGATAAAGACTGAACAGCAATGCAGGCTTGTTCCATATATCAGATCAGTTTTAGGACACTTTGATCTTTTATGATAAATTCTGTGTCCTATGATGCTGCCCCATTAACTTCTTGATGAAGGAAGCAGTGCTCCAAAAGCTTGTACTTTCAAATAAACCTGTTGGACGATAACCTGGTGTTGTGTGATTTTTATCTACCGTAGTCTAGAAATAGTTAATATTGATACTGATGGGTCAGCACATTAATGTGTTGCTATGACATTTCACCTCATGCTATTTTAACACAGATTTTGAAAACGTCTTTCATGAATGTGGGCATCACTGGCATGGCCAGCATTTATTTCCCATCCCTAAATGGCCTTTGAGGAGTTGAACCATTTTAGATAGCCTGATTTTCTATTGACACGTAGAATTGAACAATCTGTACAATTGTGACTCCATGTTCAGAGTTCTGTTGGGTACTTGTGTGCACCTTAAACATTAAAGTATAGTACCTGCTCGGTCACTTCTGAATTTTATACCCATTGGGCATGCAGTTCATTCACACTTTTGCAGATTACCCCAGCAAATTAAGAGCATAAAGATTCCTAGCCAATAAAGATTTGCCTTCTGCCAATCTCATAGTCATATTATGTAATGATAATGGGGTTGTTGATTAAATTTAGCAATCAATCTCTATCAATTAGTCCACATAGATCCAGACATGGCACAAGGAGCAGCTCAATCATGGAGAAGATGGCACTGTTGTCCTTCGAGAGGAGTTGAATGGAGATTTGATTGAGATATTCCAAATCATGTGGGATCTGGATAAAGGAGTTGAAACATTTCCACCAATTGAAAGATGAAAAACAAATGGAACAGGCCTGAACAATGCCCATCTACTATAGAAACATTTGAACAACAGGTAAAGCTGTCTCATGCTGCTACTTGGCAAAAAACCCACAAGTGTTTTCTTCAAGTCAAAAAAAATGCTTTGTCGACCTAACTAGTGACTGAAATGGTCCTTGAGTTTCAGTACTGGTGTGTTGACAGATATGGAAACCAATGGCCAGCAGACCATATGCAACAACATGCCATTTGACCATTCTCAGCAGGAAGCATGCTAATGGCGTTCAACCAGCCTATGTTTGCAAACCTCAGAACAGGAAGTCTACTATTGAATGTGATTCTGTCACTGGACACCACTTATTAACTAATCTGGGCTCTACTATGAATTAGAAGGAAACCACATTGTGAATCATGTTCGGGTTTGCAATGGAATGCATTTATATGGGCTAGAAGCTTCATATACTAACACACAGAGACTATGAAAACTGCCAATTTCTGCTGCATTTTCATTGCAACATCCTGGCCAATCACCATCAAGCTGTTTGGTCTGTGAATTAAAATTGAGTTAACTACCAGTCAGAACTCCCTTCCTGTGCTATATAACTGCTGTCTTTTTTTCAAGTCTGTCGATATAGTCCTGTTGAGTACAAGAACAAGCTTTGACTTCTTGTCTCCTTTTGGCAGCACTTAAGTTCTGCACCATCAAAAATATTTTTTAATAAAAAGTCTTAGGAGACATGGGAAGAAACATTTTTCATTCAGCGAGCACTTGGAATGTACAACCTGAGACTGTGGTGCAGATCTGGTGAAATTGAGGCATTCACTGGAGTGTTGGTTAATTGGACAGCCCCGTGGCTCAGTGGTTAGCACTGCTGTCTCACTGCTGGGTTCACTTCCAGCCTCAGGTGACTGTCTGCGTGGAGCTTGCACATTGTCCCCGTGTCTGTGTGGGTTTCCTCTGTGTGCTCAAGTTTCCTCCCACAGTCCAAAGATGTGCAGGTTAGATGGATTCGTCACATTAAATTGCCAATAGTGTCCAGGCATGTCTAGGTTAAGTGGATTAGCCATGGGAAGTGTGAGGTTACAAAGACAGGGTGGGTCTGGGGTGTTCTTTGGAGAGCAGGTGTGGAGTTGTTGGGCTAAGTAGTCTGTTTTCACACTAGGGATTTTATTCAATTACCTGAAGATGAACAAGATGCAGGGCTAAGGGCTGGAGGGAGAAGAGTGGATGAAAGTGTAGTTGCAGGTAGATAGGATAGTGAAGAAGACGTTTGGTATGCTTTCCTTTATTGGTCAGAGTATTGAGTACAGCGTTGGGAGGTCATGTTGCAGCTGTACAGGACATTGGTTAGGCCACTGTTGGAATATTGCCTGCAGTTCTGGTCTCCTTCCTATCGGAATGATGTTATGAAACTTGAAAGGGTTCAGAAAAGATTTACAAGGATGTTGCCAGGGTTGGAGGATCTGAGTTATAGG
>NC_057720.1:12236011-12238740 GCF_004010195.1 Chiloscyllium plagiosum
TGGATGGGTATATGAATAGGAAGGGTTTGGAGGGATATGGGCTGGGTGCTGGCAGGTGGGACTAGATTAGGTTGGGATATCTGGTCAGCATGGACGGGTTGGACTGAAGGGTCTGTTTCTGTGCTTTACATCTCTATGACTCAACAACTGCTTCTTCAGACAATGGACTGAATGGCCACCTTCTGTGCTTTAACAATTCTCCAAATGATCGCTTTCTCCCAATCACCTGATATTCAACATGTGCCATGTTTCAACTCATTCACTGATGGGGTAACTTTGACATTGAATGATAGCGTAAGCTGAAATTATCGGTCTGGTCACCTTAAACATCTCTCCAGACGTCAATTTTCATTGACTGCTAGAGAATAAAAAATCATGAGAGGCACTTAAAGGGCTACTGAGCTAATATCACCCATTTTATAATCTCTGCCAAAGGAAAAACTTTCCACTGTGCTGCATTAACATCTGCGAGACATTTACCTTAAATTGAGATACAATCAACTGAACCATATCAATTTCTTGCGGCTCTGCTTAACTGTTGGTCATTGACCCATCTAAAGTACATAGCCCCATCACGCAACACTTAGCAATTGTGTGATAAATCCTCTGCTATTATATGGAGCCACTACTAAGCTGTAGACAGATCTTAGTCTACCATTATAGAGTCTTATTGTACAAAAAAAAAGGCCATTCAGTCCATCAATTCTCAGGAAAAGTCATGATTCAGTCCTGCTCCCATTGCTCTTTCCCATAGCCACTTGAACGTTTTCTTTTTTAAGTATTTACCCAATTACATTTTGGAAATTACCACTGAATCAACTTCCACCAATTTCAGGCAGCTTACCGCAAATAATAATACCACAAGTAGTGACGGGTATCTTATAATCCATTCGAGGTTTCAGAACTTCTGTTAAAACATACACTTTTACATGCATGCCTCAGTCCAGAGCTATCAGGGATGCTCCCATATTCCTTCCATCATACTTGTTTTCGAGAGTACGGTGCTGGAAGAGCACAGCAGGTCAGGCAGTATCTGAGGAGCAGGAGAACTGTCATTTTGGGCATAAGCCCTTCATCAGGAGTGAGACTTCTTTCTTGATGAAGGGCTTATGCCCGAAACGTCGATTCTCCTGCTCCTTGGATGCTGCCTGACCTGCTGTGCTTTTCCAACACCAACTCTTGACTCTGATTTCCAGCATCTGCAGTGCTCACTTTTATCATACTCAGATTAGATTAGATTAGCCCTTCGGCCCAACAAGTCCACACCGACCCGCCGCAGTGCAACCCACCCAGACCCATTCCCCTACATTTACCCCTTCACCTAACACTATGGGCAATTTAGCATGGCCAATTCACCTGACCTGCACATCTTTAGACTGTGGGAGGAAATCGGAGCACCCGGAGGAAACGCACACAGAAACGGGGAGAATGTGCAAACTCCACACAGTCAGTTGTCTGAGGCGGGAATTGAACCCTGGTCTCTGGCACTGTGAGGCAGCAGTGCTAACTGCTGTGCCACCATGCCGCCCACTAGTTTGTCATGTTGAGGTTGTACCGGACATTGGTGAGGCCTCTTTTGAAGTGCTGTGTCCAGTTCTGGTCACCCTGATATGGGAAGGATATCATTAAACCAGAGAGGGTTTGGAAAGGATTTACCAGGATGTTGACAGGAATGGAGGATTTGAGTTATAAGGAGAGGCTGGATAGGCTGGGACCTTTTTCACTGGATCGTAGAAGGTTGAGAGGTCCCCTTATAGAGGTTTATAAAATCATGGGGGGTATAGATAAGGTGACTTTCAGGTGTCCTTTCCCTAGAGTGGGGGATTTCAAGACTATTTCAAGGCATATTTTGAAGGTGAGAGGAGAGAGGTTTAAAAAGGATGCAAGGGGTAACTTTTTTACGCAGAGACTGGTTCAAGTGTGGAATGAACTTCCAGAGGAAGTGATGGATGCGGGTACAGTTAGAACATTTAAAAGACATTTGAACAAGTTCCTGCATAAGAATTGTTTGGAGCGATATGGGCCAAGTGTAGGCAGATTGGACTGGCTTGTTTGGGAATATGGTCAGTGTGGACTGGTTGCACCAAAGGGTCTGTTTCTGTGCTATGTAAGCACAGTGTATGACTCTATGACTCTATACAACTGACCAGGAACTTCTCCTGCCATCACTGATTGCTCTTGGTGCATGTCGGAAGGATTTGCAGGTCGACATTCAAGCTGTTTGTCTAGGTGACTGTCAGGTTTTTGAGTGTAATTCCAACGGGAGCATCTGGCTCAGAAGCAGGCCCTTGAAGAAAGAAACAGGGGAATATATTACGGGGAACAAAGAAATGGCAGAAGAATTGAATTGGTACTTCAGATCTGTGTTCACTGGGGAAGACACAAGCAATCTCCCTGAGGTAACAGTGGCTGAAGGACCTGAACTGAAGGGAAATTACATTTGCCAGGAATTGGTGTTGGAGAGACTGTTAGGTCTGAAGGTTGATAAGTCCCCAGGACCTGATGGTCTATATCCCAGGGTACTGAAGGAGGTGGCTCGAGAAATCGTGGATGCGTTGGTGATTATTTTCCAGAGTTCGATAGATCCAGGATCAGTTCCTGCGGATTGGAGGGTGGCTAATGTTATACCACTTATTAAGAAAGGTGAGAGAGAGAAAGCAGGAAATTATAGACAAGTTAGTCTGACCTCAGTGGTGGGAAAGATGCTGGAGTATATTATAAAGGATGAA
>NC_057720.1:12239524-12259869 GCF_004010195.1 Chiloscyllium plagiosum
GGATTGGACATTCTGGAGGCAGGAAACATGTTTCCGCTGATGGGTGAGTACCGAACCTGAGGACACAGCTTAAAAATACGGGGTAGATCATTTAGGACAGAGATGAGGAGAAACTTGTTCACCCAGAGAGTGGTGGCTGTGTGGAATGCTCTGCCCCAGAGGGCAGTGGAGGCCCAGTCTCTGGATTCATTTAAGAAAGAGTTGGATAGAACTCTCAAGGATAGTGGAATCAAGGGTTATGGAGATAAAGCAGGAACAGGATACTGATTAAGGATGATCAGCCATGATCATATTGAATGGTAGTGCAGGCTTGAAGGGCAGAATGGCCTACTCCTGCACCTATTGTCTATTGTCAGGGACACTACCCACTGCAAAACAAAATGACGTGCAGCTATTCACGAAAACAAAGACCAAAGTATTGCCACTAAACATCAAGCATCAGTGCCAAGTAGAAAGTATTGGAGAAACTCGGCAGGTCTGGCGACATCTGAGGCCAGAGAAATAGAGTTAACATTTCAAGTCCAGTATTCTTCTGAACAAATCTGGATTTCAGATTTCCAGCATTCATAGTATTTTGCTTTCATCTAAGCAATGAAGTTTATAAAATCAAGAGGGACGTGGATAGGATAAATAGTCAAGGTCTTTTCCCCAGGAAAGAGGAGTCCAGAACTAAAGGGCATAGATTTAAGGTGAGAGGGGAAAGATTTAAAAGGGACCTAAGGGGCAACTTTATGTTGCATGTATGTATGTAATGAGCTACCAGAGGACGTGATGGAGTCTGATACAATTACAACATTTAAAAGGCATATGGATGGGTATAGGAATAGGAAAGGGTTGGAGGGAAATGGGTCAAATGCTGGCAAATGGGATGAGATTAATTTAGAATATCTAGTCAGCATGGATGAATTGGACCGATCTGGATTACTCTATGACTCTACCACTATCAATTATAGTGACTGACATTAATCAAATGTTTAATCAAGGGTAATACTCTGACTGAAGCAGATGCAAGCCCTATTCCTGAGCCCTGAAAACATACTACAGACTAACAGGCCAGTACAGTGTTGACGGAATGCTGCACTGTTGAAGTGAGGTCTTTGTAGATAAAACATTCTCAGAGTAAGAGATCCCACAAATCTGCCTTGAACAAGTGTTGAGGGAAATTCTACCTGGTAACCTGTCCTCTCCAATCACCTTGAACAAAAATAGATCATCTCATCACTCCCATCTAACTGTTTATGGGAGCTTTGCTGTCAAACACAAGCTCCCGTCTTTGCTAAAAATAGTCATGTTGTCCCAGAGGGCTGTTCTCTCCCTCCTTGGAGAGAGACTGCTGGGGATAAATTTAACCTGAGAGTCATCACACCTCAGGGGAAAGGAGGGGAGGCAAGGACTGACATAATCTTAGTCAATAGCAGGAATTGAGCCTGTGTGTTGGTGTTGCTCTACATTGAGAACTGAGTCATCCAGGAAACCAACTCCAAAGGTAAAGTTACACAAGAACATAAGAAATGGGAGCAGCAGGAGGTCATGGTCTAGTGATACTATCACTGGACTGTTAATCCTGTGACCCAGATAATGTTCTGGGGACCCAGGTTCAATGGTGGAATTTGAATTATTTTTTTAAAAATCTGGAATTAAGAGTCTAATGATGACCATGAATCCATTGTCTATTGTTGGGAAAAATCCATCTGGTTCACTCGTGTCCTTTAGGGAAGGAAGCTGCCATCCTTGCCTGGTCTGGCTCACATATGACTCCAGGTTCACAGCAAAGTGGTTGACTCTTACCTGCCCTCTGGGCAATAAATGCTGCCTAGTTAGTGATGCCCTCAATGCATAAAGGAGTAAAGGAGTTGATCACCTGGCCCCTCAAGCCTGCTCTGTCATTCAATGAGATCATGGCTGGCCTTTTCGTGGTCTCAGCTCCAGCTACCTGCCCACTCACCATAACCATTAATTCCTTTACTGTTCAAAAATCTATCTATCTTTGCCTTAAATATATTCAACAAGATAACCTCAACTGCTTCACTAGGCAAGAAATTCCACAGATTTACAACCCTTTACATGAAGAAGCTCCTCCTCAAGTGCTGCACTTGGAATATTGTGTGCAGTTCTGGTTGCCCCATTACAGGAAGGATGTGGAAGCATTTGAAAAGGTACAGAGGAGATTTACCAGGGTGTTGCCTGGTCTGGAGGGAAGGTCTTATGAGGAAAGGCTGAGAGACTTGAACCTGTCTCATTGGCAAGAAGAAGGCTAAGAGGGGATTTGATAGAGACATACAAGGTGATCAGAGGATTAGATAGGGTAGACAATGAAAGTCTTTTCCTTGGATGATGACATTAGCTTGTACAAGGGGCCATAACTACAAATTGAAGGGTGACAGATTTAAGACAGATGTCAGAGGCAGGTTTGTTACTCAGAGAATGGGAAGGCCCTGCCTGCCAATGTGATTAACTCAGCCACATTAGGGAGGTTTAAATAATCCTTGGATAAGCACTTGGATGATGATGGGATAGTGTAGGGGAATGGGCTTAGATTAGTTCATCGCAACAGCGAGGGCTGAAGGACCTGTTCTGTGCTGTATGATTCTCTGTTCTATATTCAACTCAATCTTAAGTCTACTCCCCCTTATTTTGAGGCTATGTTTCCACCCTCCCCCCACACCCCCGCTGTTCTAGATTCACTCACCTTTGGAAACATCCTCCCTACTTCTACCTTATCTATTTCCTTCATAATTTTATGTGTTTCTACAAGATTCCCCCCTCATTCTTCTAACCTCCAATGAGTACAGCCCCAGTCTATTCAATCTCTTTTCATAAGCCAACCCTCTCAACTCCGAAGTCAGCCTAGTGAACCTCCTTTACCATTCCTAACAAGCCATAAGGCTGCTCTCCCATAGACTCATACAGCTCAGAAGCAGACCCTTCGGTCCAACCAGTCCACACCGAACATAATCTCAAACTAAACTAGTCCCACCTGCCTGCTCCTGGCCCTTATCCCTCCAAACCTTTCCTATTCATGGATTCATCCAAATGCCTTTTAAACATTGTAATTGTACCCACATCCACCCCTTCCTCAGGAAGTTCATTCCACACATGAACTATCCTCTGCGTAAAAAAATTTGACCCTCACAACTTTTTAAAATCTCTCTCCTCTCACCTTGAAAATGTGCCCCCTCGTCTGGAAGTCCCTCATTCTCGGGAAAAGACAATTACTATTATCTCTATCTATACCCATTACGTTTGGAGGTGCCAGTGCTGGACTGGGGTGTACAAAGTTAAAAATCATACAACACCAGGTTATAGTCCTACAGGTTTATTTAGAAGCACTAGCTTTCGGAGCGCTGCTCCTTCACCTGGTGGTTGTGGAGAATAAGATCGTAAAACACAGAATTTATAGCAAAAGGTTACAGTGTGATGTAACTGAAATTATATATTGCAAACAACCCTGGATTGTTTGTTAAATCTCTCATCCTTTAGAATGACCATGTTGGTTTCAGTTTGTTCACATGTAAATCCCAGAACCTTTTTAAAAGATACATTCTCAAGTGAACTTTAACAAGAGTGCCATGTCATCTCAGATAATGCCGTTATGATTTTCTAACCCTCTATAAGGTCACCCCTCAATATCCTATAATCCAGAAAAAAAAGTCCCAGCCTACCCATCCTTTCTTCATAACTCGAACCTTCCATACCCTGCAACATCCTGTTAAATCTCTTCTGAATCCTCTCCAGCTCAATCATACCCTTCCTATAATTGTCACTGGAGACAGCTGGAGGTTTAACCTGAGGGTCACCACTTCTCAGGGGAGGGGAGAGGTCCAGGAGTCAGCAATCCCCAGGACAAGAGTGACCACAATCCAGCAATCTTGAATTCGCTGTGAGGTTGCTCTGAAGGACGCTACACAAATGCAGGTTCTTCGCAATCATGAGTGTGAAAGGGGGACGGTGGTGTGATTCCATTGGATTTATGAATTTCTCCTCCCATGAGCAGTAATCCGAGCTGGGTTTGGTGGCATCGTTGGAGGGAGGGGATGGTAGGAAATTGAGCAATTGAGCGACCATGTGCTAGCGAATATATTCCAGGCGACAGCTGGAGGAGCCATGCCCCGGATCGCCTGGAATGCGGTAGACGGTGAGCGAACGGGACTTTTATGGAAACTTGCTACGGGGGAGACGTAATTTTACCCAAACGGCATTGAGCCTGGTCAAGTGGTGGTTCCAGTCCGGTCCATGTAGCAGCTTCGCTCCCCTTTTGCTCTGAGAACTTCCGCGGATTAACCAGCTCGTCCAGAAGACCCATCCCTGAGAGGTTCTAAACTCATCCCCGGAGCAAGGTAAAGTCATTTTCAAACCAGAGGGAGAAACTGGGGATCTGTAATGCAGACTGGTTTGTTTGTGTACGAGAGGTGATGGAATAAGCATTAAAAGGCTGTTCACACATCTGTGTGTGTATGCTGGGGGGAGGGTATGGTCCTGGGGGGTGGTTACAGTGTGTAGGTGAGTGAGGATAGAAATCTCCTTGGGTTCTGTCTGGAGGAGTCTGTATCCCCCTGTCCCTCAGTGTGGAAGGGGAGAAAGCAGCAGCCCCAGTATCTAGCCCGCAGTTCCTGGACTGTACACTCTCTCACTCACAGTCTCACACTCAGTCACAGACACGCACTCATTCACACACACACACCACACACACACACAGGCAGACACACTCATTCACACACACACACACAGGCAGACACAATCAGACACACAGTCACAGAATGAAACACACACAGTAAGAGACACACACAGACACACACACATATCAGAAACACACACCCACAGTCAGAGACACACACAGGCAGGAAGACACACTCTGACACAGACACACACCATAAAAATACACCCCTCCAGTCAAAGACACATATACACAGACTGACATACACACACTGAGGTACACACAGACATGCAGTCACACTCAAACACATGGAAATACACTCAGACACGAATACACACAAAAACAGACACAACAAAGACACAACTTTCTACAGACACCCGCACAGTCAGGAACAGACGATACTCGGCACACGGGAATACACACACACTCAGAGAGACGCACTTTATTTGAAAATTCTCATCTCTCGTCAGCAGCCCCACCGATCTGGTGTGTGGCACTTTGGAAACCTGCTGGGAGGGGTTAAAGTCCGGTCTTGAGGTTTCACCTCATTTCCCCCCCCCCCCCCCATCTCTGTTTTGAAGGGAATCCGACGAATTTCAGGGTTGGAGGTTGCTGCCCGCTATGTCCCATGTTCGGTTTGTGAGCTCGACCCAGCTCTTCGGCTTTCCCCGGTCGCTGATTGACAGCTCCACAACTCTCCTTCCCCAAGTCTCATGGAACGGCTTCGTTTATTGTACAAACTATCTTTGACTGAGTCTGCTCACTCCGAACTGAGACGCTCAATTTGAGCTATGCAAAATCAATGAAAAACGTGCATTTATGTAGCACCCTTCATGTCCCAAACAGTGTTAGGGTCAATTAAGGTTTTATTTTGAGTGTTATAATGTGGTACTCCACAAGCTCCCATTAACTAACACCATGTTATCCTGACCTGATCATCTGTTTTTACTTTAATGATTCTGGTTAAGGGATGGAAGTTAGCTAGGATACCCCACAGACCCATCCCCCCCAACCCCATTCCCCCATTCTCCTTTCAAGCAAGGCCACGGAGAAGACAGGACCTTGGTTTAATATCCCATTTCACAGCGAGCACTTCCGACAGTGTGGTACCCCTCAGTGTGCCAGATTGGGTGATGTACCCAGAGGCAGGGTACTGGCAACCCAGCCAAGTAACAAGTGAAGACAGAAACATACAATCCAAGTGCAGACTGGTTTCGTTTTAACGTCTTTCTCGAATATCAGAGCTATTTTTGGCTGACTGGTTTCTGAAGATGTTTTGAAGTAATCAGAATGAGAATTAGCTTTATTGTCACGTACTCAAATGAGTATGTGAAAAGTTTACAAGTGGTGGCTTAAGGTGCCATCTTAGGTACAAAGGTCACTAAGTACAGTTTCGCTAGTTACAGAACTTAGAAAAATGGGGAAGTTAAGAAGTCCAGCATTGCGGGGTTTCAGAACAAATTATAAAACAGAGAAAAGAAAAACATTCAGAACAACACTCTTCCAACCCTGTCTATGCTGGCACCTAGCCTCTTGTCCGCACTGGGCCGTGACTTTAGACTGTACTGGGCTTTACCTCAAGGTTCACAAGGCCAAGGGGTAAAAGGAGGAGAAGAAATAAATGCAATAACTATCAGCAGAGGGAAAGTGCTAGGGAGACTCATGGGGCTGAAGCTTGATAAATCCCATGGACCTGATGGGAGGTTTCCCAGAATATTAAAGGAGCACTGACTCCCACAACTACCTTCAGTACACCTCCTCTCACCCACCTTCCTGCAAACATGCTATCCCATATTCTCAATTCCCCCACTTCCATTGCATCTGCTCCCAGGATGAGGCATTCTATTCCAGGACATCCCAGTATCCTCCTATTTGAGTGACCGTTGTTTCCCCTCCTTGGCAATTAAGAATGCCTTCAAATGCATTTCTTCCATCTCTCGCACTTCTGCCCTCAAACCCCCTCCCCAAAACAACAATAAGGATCGTCCCCTTAGTCCTCACATACCACCTCATCAACCTCCGATTCCAACGCATCATCCGCCAACATTTCCATCGACTACAACCAACAAAAAGATATTTCCTTCTCCACCCCTTTCAGCAGGGACTGTTCACTCCGCGATTCCCTCATCAACTTCATACTCCGCACCAACTTCTCCCCCACACCTTTCCCTGCAACTGCAAGAGGTGCAACACTTGTCCCCCCACCTCCCCTCTCACCTCCGTCTAAGGCCCCAAACAATCCTTCCAGATCCGTCAGAGATTCACCTGCACATCATCCAACCTGATCTATTGTATCCGTTGTTCCCGATGTGCTCTCTATATCGAGGAGACCAAACGCAGACTCGGGGACAGATTTGTGGAGCATCTGTGCTCTGCACGCACCAACCAACCTGCCCTTCTGGTTGCCATCCATTTTAATTCCCCTCCCACCCAACCACTGGTGACATGTCCATCCTTGGCCTCCTCCACTGTCAGAATGAGGCCAAATGGAAACTGGAGGAAATATACCTGATATTTCCCCTTGGGAGCTTAGGAACCAATGGCCTCAAAATCAACTTCACCAACTTCAAAATCCCTCCAACCCCAGCCTTATCCCATGTCCAGCCCTCCCCCTGCTCCTCGCCTCCCTGACCTGACCTGTCCCATCTTCCTATTCACCTCTCCGCTCGACCCCCTACCTGCATCCACCTATCACCATCCTACCTACCCTTACCTGAGCCCCACCCCCCTCCCCCCATTTACGTCTGGGCTCCCTTCCCCTCCCCAGCGCTGACAAAGGGTTTTAGCCTGAAACGTTGACTTACCTGCTCCTCGGCTGCTGTCTGACCTGCTGTGCTTTTCCAGCTCCACATCTATCGACTCTGGCTACCCATACCTGCAGTCCTTACTGTCTCCTAACTACAGCGATAGTGGATACCTGGGTAATAGTCTCCCAGGAATCCTTAGATTCTGGAAGAGTCCCAGATGACTGGAAAACTCCAGTGTAACACCTCTATTTATAAAGGGAAGGATGCAAAAAGCAGATAACAATGGACCAGTTAGCTTATTATGCTATTGTATAAATATTAAGAGTTCATTATAAAAACTGTAAATGACAGAGCATTTAAAAATACAGATTGCTCTGCGAGTGCACATTTCATTAACAGGAATTCGCTGCAATGTGATTAATGAATTGGGCACACAATTTCTAACATGCAAACTTTTAAAACGTGTGTTGGCTGTAGTGCAATTACATCTCCAACACTTTAAGTGCTGTTGCTAAAGCGCGATTTGTCAAAACACAGGGTTATACAAGAATGCAGCCATCATGTTATAGTGGGTGGCACGGTGGTTAGTGGGTGGCACGGTGGTGAGTTGTTGGCACGGTGGCACAGTGGTTAGCACTGCTGCCTCACAGCGCCAGAGACCCGGGTTCAATTCCCGCCTCAGGCGACCGACTGTGTGGAGTTTGCACATTCTCCCCGTGTCTGCGTGGGTTTCCTCCGGGTGCTCCGGTTTCCTCCCACACTCCAAAAATGTGCAGGTTAGGTGAATTCGCCACGCTAAATTGCCTGTAGTGTTAGGTGCAGGGGTAAATGTAGGGGAATGGGTCTGGGTGGGTGCGCTTCGGCGGGTCGGTGTGGACTTGTTGGGCCGAAGGGCCTGTTTCCACACTGTAAGTAATCTGTAAGTAATCTAATCTTAGAACTATCTCTACATAATATTACCAAGCAGTGTCAGCATGGCTTCACCAAACAGAGGAGGAATCATGTCTGACACATTTACTAGAATTCTTTGAGGAGGTAATAAGTAGGTTACATAATGGAGAAGGAGTTGATGTAATATATTTAGATTTTCAGAAGGTGTTTGATAAGGTACTGCACGTTAGCGACTTAATATGATAAGAGCCATTATGTTGGAGGCGGTGTATTAACAAGGAGAGAGGATTGGTTATCTAATAGAAGGAAGAGGGTTGAGACAGGGAGGCATTTTCAGAATGGCAACCCGGAATAGTGGACTCCCACAGGGGTCAGAGCTAGGTCACAATTGTGTACAATATATATTAATGACTTGGATGAGGTAAGTGATTATTGTTGTCTTATTTGCAATGATAAAAACAAGTGGAATGCAAGTGATTAGGATAACACAGGTTCTGCAGAGGGATGCAGACAGATTAAGTGAATGGGTAGAAGTCTTAGCAAGTGGAATATAATGTGGCAAAATATGAAGTTATGCACTTTGACAGGAAGAATAGAGACACTGAATATTATTTAAGTGGAGAAAGACTGCAGACAGCTACAGAATGAAGGGATTTGGAAGTCTTTGTGCATGAATCACAATAAGCTAACACTCAGGTCCAGTATGTAATAGGAAAGGTAAATGGAATGTTGGCCTTCATTTCAATGGCAATAGAGGACAAAAATTTGCCAAAACAAGTCAGACCAGAGGTGGAAAACTGTTAGCAGTTTTGACCCTTATCTAAGGAAGACTATCTTGGCAACGGAGACAGTTCAGAGAAGGTTCACTGGGCTGATATGAGGTATGGAGGAACTGTCTTACGAAGAGTGATATAGAGAGGTTGGCCCTGTACTCATTGGAATATAGAAAAATGAAAGGCAACCTTATTGAAACATAAAACATTCTTAAGGGACTTGACAGGGTAGATGCAGAATTGTTCTTTCCTCTTGTGGGAAAGTCTAGGACCAGACGGCATAATAAAGCATTGTCCATTTCAGACAGAGATGAGGAGGAATTTCTTCTCTGGGAGAGCAGTGAACCTGCGGAATTGTGTACCACAGAGAGGGCTGTCAAGGCTGGATTATTAAGAATACTCAAGGCTGAGTTAGATAGATTTTTAATCAGTGAGATAATCAAGGGTTAAGGGGAAACGGCAGGAAAGTGGAGTTGAGGATTATCAGATCAGCCATGATCCCAGTGAATGGCAGACCAGGCTTGATGGGCTGAATGGCCTACTTTTTCTCCAACCTATAATGGACCTGGGAAACTAGATTTTGGTGAAAAGTCCTGATCATTTTCTTTGAAGTGGTTCTGGGTTAAGACTCCTGAGAAGGCAGTCCATCAGATCTCACCATGTTTTTTCATTGAAGCTGTACAAAATTGTTCTAACAACAACTTGGACTTGTTCGGCACCTGTTATTACAAACATACAAAACTGGCATGGAGGGAAAGGCTAGCTTGTCCATCCAACCTGTCCCTGTTCCGGGGCCATTGTGGCTAAATTCTCTCTATTCATTGGCTCCCACACATCCACTCAGGTTCCAGCTCATAACCAAAAACAGTGGGGAAAGCCAGGCTTGATAAAGAGGGTAAATTACTCTGCAAGTTCCTCTTCAACCTCCTCAGGGAATCAGGACTTGACCTATGGATCAGATGTTACCTTTAACGTAGAGGGGATAATCCAAGGTACTACATAACAACATTGTCAAAGATAATTTCACTGGTTCCATACTGAGGTAGGTGACTAAGTGTTTGGTTTAAACTGTATCCAAACGAGGAGAGAGTGGTTGGATGGTGGAGTTGTTAATGGTGGGAATTCAAAACCTTTTGACCTGGATGGCATAGCCACCAGTGATGGGCTGAAGGATGCTGAAGATGTACTGAGGTTAGATTTGAAGAAATGTTGCAATCTTTGGGAGGGTTGCAGGTCTAGAGGAGGTTACAGAATCGAGGGGAGGCCACAAAGCGAATTGAACATTAAGGTAAGAATTTTAAACCTGAGGTCTCACCGGACTGAAAGCACAGGGGGATGGGACAATGAAACCTGGCCCAGTGAGAATTGGGACTGACTCAGGTCTACAGACAGTGAAGGTTAGAGTCCGGTCAGGAGCGCATTGGTCTGGTCAAGTCTGGAGAGAACAAAAACATAATTATGGGTTTCAGGTGAAAAGAGGCAAGACAGAGACAAGAGATAGGAGGGAGGAATAAGTGCTTAGCAGTGGAGGGAAATCTTGGGAAGGTGTGCATGAAATCATAGCAATTCTTGGGAGATGCCTCAGGAAAATTTCTGTGATAATCTCTGTGATATAAATAGATGCTCTGAATATTTTATTAGCTGACCAGCAGTGACATCCCTCAGTGCATAGAAAAAGAGAAACAATTGAGTTGCAATTGCTTGTAATACACATTTGTTACCAGTACAGTTACTTGAAGTACATTGAGGAGCGCAGGAGGGAATGCCAGGTGCAGCACTAGGCATACCTGAAAATGAGGTGCCAACCTGGTGAAGCTACCAAACAGGACTATTTCCGTGCCAAACAGCATTAGCAAGTGATTGTTAGAGATCAGATCTAAGCTCTGCAGACCTACCACATCAGTTGTGAATGGTAGCAGACAATTAAACAACTCACTGGAGGAGGAGGAGGCTCCACAAATATCCCCATCCTCAACGATGGAGGAACCTAACACATCAGTGCGAAAGATAAGGCTGAAGCATTCACAACAATCTTCAGCCAGAAGTGCCAAATGATTGATCTACCTCAGTCTCCTCCAGTGGTCCCCAGTATCATACATAACAGGATTCAGCCAATTCGATTCACTCCACGTGATATCAAGAAATGATTGGAGACACTGGATACTGCAAAGGCTTTGGTTCCTGACAATATTCAAGCAATAGTACTGAAGACTTCTGCACCAGAACTTGCTGCTCCCCTAGCTTAGCTATTCCAGTACAGTTACAACACTGGCATCTACCTGACAATGGGGAAATTTGCCCAGTTATGTCCTGTATGTAAAACAGTAGGGCAAATCCAACCCAATGAATTACTGCCTTATCAGTCTCCTATCAATCATCAGTAAACTGATGGAGGGTGTCATCATCAGTGCTATTAACACAGAACATTACAGTGCAGTACAGACCCTTCAGCCCTCGATGTTGCACTGATTAAGCAGCACCTGCTCAGCAGTAACCTGCCCAGTGATGCCCTGTTTGGGTTCCCCCAGGGCCACTCAGCTCCTGACCTCTTACAGCCTTGGTTCAAACATGGACAAAAGAGCTGAATTCCAGAGGGGAGATTGACAGCCCTGACATCAAGGCTATATTTGACCGAGTGTGGCATCAAGGAGCCCTCGCAAAACTGGCTGTTGCTGGTCAATCATCTCTGCTCCAGGACATTTCCCAGGCGTTTCTCTGGGTAGTGTTTTCTCTTGGCTTAGCCATCTTCAGCTTATTCACCAATGACCTTCCCTCATGAGGATATTTGATGATAATTACACAATGTTCAGCACCATTCATGATTCCTCAGAGACTGAAGTAGTCTGTGTCCAAAAAGCAGCAAGTCCTGGACAATATCCAGCTGCCAAAAAGTGGCAAGTAATATTCACACCACACAAATGCTAAGAAATGACCATCTCCGACAAGAGAGACTCAAACAGTCACCCCTTGACAATCAATGGCTTTACCATTACTAAATCCCCACTATCAATTATCTGGTGGTTATCATTGATCAGAAGCTGAACTGGATCTAGAAATGTGACAGTGAGTAACTCATCTCCTGACTTCCCAAAGCCTGTCCATTATCTACAAGTCGTAAGTCATGCATGTGATTGAATACTCCCCACTTGCCTGGATGGGTGCAGCTCCAACAACAGTCAAGGAGTTTGACACCATCCAGGATAAAACAGCCCACTTGATTGTCTCCACATGACAAACATCCACTTCCTCCATCACCAATGCTCAGTAGCAGCAATGTGTACCACCTACAAGATGAACTACAGACGTTCATCAAGGGTCCTTGGACAGCATCTTTCAAACCCCTGACCACTTCCACCTGGAAGGACAAGGGCAGCAGGTACATGAGGGCACCATCACACAAACATTTCTCTCCAAGCCATTCACCTTCCTGAATTGGAAATATATCAGCTTTCCTTCACTGTCACTGTCAAAATCCTGGAATTCCCTCCCTAATGGCTTTGTGGGTCAACCCACAGCAAGTGGACAGCAGCGGTTCAAGAAGGCAGCTCACCCCCACCTTCTCAAGGGGCAACTAGGGATGGGCAATAAATGTTGGCCCAACCAGTGACACCCACATCCCATAAACAAATTTTTAAAAATATTTATAATGACAAAAGAATTGAAGGTATGTCCATAGAAAGGAATGTGGAAAGAAGTAAGTGGTATTTGTAAATAGGTGTGCCAGAGAAAAGATGGTCTCCACTGAGGTATAATAAAGGAATTACTCAGGACATATTGGAGTAAAGAATGACCAGAGTCTTGGTACTAGTTAGTTAGAAAGCTAATTGGAATAGTGTATGCAGGTTGCAAAGAGCAAGATAGATCCAAAAATGAAATCTGTCCGGTACTGTACATCTAGAGTCATACAGTACGGAAACAGACTATTTCATCCAACTCTTCCATGTCGACCATGTTTCCCAAATTGTACTAGTCCCACTTGCTTGCATTTGGTCCATATCCCTCTAAACCTTTCCTATTCATGTACCTGTCCAAACATTTTTTAAATGTTATAACTGTACCTGCATCTACACTTTGTGTACCTGTTCATTTCATGTACGCATCACCCTCTAAGTGAAAAAAATGACCCTCAGGTCCCTTCTAAAACTTTCTCCCCTCACCTTAAAAATATGCTCTCTAGGTTTGAACTCCCTGACCCCAGGGAAAAGACTTTGCTATTCATTTTATCAATGCCCCTCATAATTTTATAAACCTCCATAAGGTCACCCCTAAACATCCTACGCTCCAGTGAAAAAAACAGCCCAGCCTATCCAGCCTCTCATAGAACATAGAACATAGAACAATACAGCACAGAACAGGCCCTTCGGCCCACGATGTTGTGCTGAACATTTGTCCTAGCTTAAGCTCTTCTTATAACTCAAACCCTCCAGCCCTGGCAACATGCTTGTAAATCTCTTCTGAACCCTCTCCAACCATCATTTTCCTGCCATCTTATGTTCACACCCAAATCTACAGTTCCAGTGAGTGAAAGCTTTCCCATTTATTAATGAAAGCATATCTTCTGCCAGGCTCATAACTTCAAAAGCAGATTGGCAGTTTTTGGCACCAAATTCTTAAGAACCTTATTGTTCCTATGCACCCATACCTTATATGAGTAGTCAATGAATGTGAAGTTTACTTGTCCCAGTAAGCCGGTTTGTTTGAACCTTCTGTGATGTACAACACTGTTTTAATCTGGACCGGGCTGTTCATTTATAAGTGCAAATTTTAGTGTGTTACCCAAAGTATGTTTTGCAACAGAGCAGTGCTTTTCACTGTTCCTTTGCAGATCTTTTTGCAAAATTTGTTTAACTTTTATGTTGAACAGGAACACTGTGCATTAAAGACTGTTACCGCTCATCAAACGCAAGCCAGTCACCACAGCTCTTAAAAGATTTGCGTTTTGAGGTCCCTCTTGCAAAGCTCAACTTGAAAAAAATGAGGAACTGGCATTCACATAGCAGCTATCACACTCGGTAAAAACAAACTACTGCAGACGTTAGACATCTGAGCAGTAGTGGGAGAATCTCAGCAGGTCTGGCAGCATCTGTAGAGAGAGAGAGGAACAGAGTTATTTTTTTGGGTCCAGCGACTATTTTTCAGAACTAGTATTTACATAGCAACTATCACACATCTTGAGATGTGCCAAGGAGGTTGCTTTATAGGCAAATATGGCAGCCATTTTGTGCACAGCATTGTTCCACAAAATGACTGGGTAATCTGTTATTGGTGGATTGATTTGAGGTATAAATGTTGGCCAGATAATTCTCTGTTTGTGATAAAAACCGAAGTAACTGCGGATGCTGGAAATCAGAAACAAAAACAGAAATTGCTGGAAAAGCTCAGCACGTCTGGCAGCATCTGTGCAGAGAAATCGGATTGAGTGGCCCTTCCTCAGAACTCAAACGCTCCATTTTTGATGTTGGTCAAAGGATAAATATTGGACAGGACACTAGGGAGAGTTTCTCTGCTGTTCTTCCAATTGTATTGTCTGTTCTTTGGGCAAGAAACTCCAATCATTGATATTACCTCAGGCAGTGCTACACTCCCCTGGTACTATGTAGTCGGTGTTAGTCCTGAATTCTGTGTAGAAGACTCTGACTTGGAGGTCCACAGAATTAAGGCAACCTTTAATTGATCTATATGACCTGCTGATTCAAGGTATAATTGCAGATCTGTGCGTACATTAGCTTATCTCAAAAGCTGGCACACAGACCAGAGCTGGATTTAGTGGAAAAGAGGAAGGGATTCCCACTGACATCTGATGGACAGTAAACCTACTCAGATGTCAATTGAGGACATGGTTGCAGTGGACTGTGATGCCTTTCCAGTCAAGTAAGCTGCTGAAACACAACGCCTAGGCTCATAGATACATAAAAGTCACTAGGAAATGTGTGGGGGATACGGGAGGAGCTCTGAGGACTGATTCTATAACCAAAAAACCCGAGGAGAAGTGGGGGTTGGTATATTATTTTTCATTCTCAGGATGTGGGCATCATTGTCCAGGCCAGTACTCATTGCCCATCCCTAATTGCCCGTAGGACTTTTAAGAGTCAACCACATTGCTGTGAGTCTGGAGTCACATGTAGGCCAGACCAGGCAAGGATGGCAGTTTTCTTCCCTAAAGGACATTAGTGAACCCGATGGGACTTTCTTGACAAGTGATAATGATTTCATCATTAGACACCTAATTCCAGATTTTTTATCAAATTTAAATTCCACCATCTGCCGTGGCGGGATTCAAATCCTGGTCCCCAGAGCCTTTCTGGCTTGATAGTTTAGCAATAATACAATAAGGCCATCATCTGCCCATTGCTAATCACAAAGTGATGGACCTCTTGCCAAAATGTTGAACGTTCCAGCTAAACTTTAATCTGATGTGTCTGAGAAGAGAGCTGAAAATGTGCTGCTGGAAGAGCGCAGCAGGTCAGGCAGCTTCCAGGGAACAGGAGAATCGACGTTTTGGGCATAAGCCCTTCTTCAGGAATGAGGAAAGTTTGTCCAGCAGGCTAAGATAAAAGGTAGGGAGGAGGGACTTGGGGGAGGGGGCGTCGGAAATGTGATAGGTGGAAAGAGGTCAAGGTGAGGGTGATAGGTCAGACTGGGGTGGGGGCGGAGAGGTCGGGAAGAAGATTGCAGGTTAGGAAGGCGGTGCTGAGTTGGCTTTAATGGTCTGACAGTAAAATGCCCTCCTGATGCAGTGGCATGATCTCGCATGCGAAATGCCACTCCATTGAGTCTGCATGTGTGGGAAGCTATACATCTAGGTGACAGAGGCAGTGAGGAAAATGAAGGAAGGTCATATCAAACGTGTGCCACAAGCCATTGCTTGATTAAATTGTTCCACCATCCTCCTCCCCCATATGTATTCACAAAATAAGTGAGAGTGTGATCTCAAAGATTCTCTGCCGCAATGCTTGTTCTCAATCGTTAGCAAACATTTAAGGCTGTCGGTAAACAGTGTTGTGGTTAGCCAGGATTTTAAAAAGCCTGATAAGAACCATAAATACGCTTGAAAAGATGTGTATTGAGCATTGAGGCTAATCTCTTTAATCAGATTGGCAAATATTTTAAATGCAGCATTTTAAACAGCAGCATTTCCCTTGCATCGATCACGAAATGTCGATTCTCCTGTTCCCTGGATGCTGCCTGACCTGCTGCGCTTTTCCAGCAACACATTTTTAGCTCTGATCTCCAGCATCTGCAGACCTCACTTTCTCCTGTCTGAGAAGAGACTCCAACAACCATTTTAATTCATGGATGGGATATATTGGCTTGGCCAGCATTTATTACCTATCCCTAATTGCCCACATTGCTGTGGGTCTGGAGTCACATGTAGGCCAGACCAGGTAAGGACGGTTCTGGAGAAAGGTCACTGGACTCAAAACGTTAACTCTGTTTCTCTCTCCACAGATGTTGCCCGAGCTGCTGAGTTTCTCCAGCAATTTCTGTTTTTGGTCCTTTCAGATCTCTAGCAACCGCAGTTCTTTGTTTTATTATAAGGATGGTAAATTTCCTTCCCCAAAGGGCATTATTGGATCAGATGGTTTTTTAGAAGTAACTAACAATGGTCACATGGTTACCATTAGACCAGATTTTAATTGAGTTCCAGTTTCAGCATCTGGGATCAAATTCATGTCTCCACCACATTAGAATAAAGGCAAAACACCATGGATGCTGGGAAATCTCAAACAAACACAGAAAACGTTGGGGAAGCTCAACAGATCTGGCAGCGTTCGAGGAGAGAAAACAAAGTTAATGTTTCAAATCCAGTTCAGATCCAATTTGACTTAGAGCTGAACTGAAGAAGAGTTGTATCAGACTCAAAGGTGTTTCTCTCTCCAAACTCTCCACCAGACCTACTGATTTTCTCCAGTATTCTCTGTATTTGTCTCCAAAACATTAGCCTGGAGTTCCGGGTTACCATTACATCACCAGCTCCCATTTAACTTACACTTGTCTAGTGCCCCCCAATGTAAAACATCCCAAAATGCTGCTCGGGCATATAATCAGACAGCATTTGTTACTGGGCCATTTTAGGAGATAGCAGGATGGTTGAACGAATTCCTTTGCTAAAGAGACAGGTTTTGAGGAGCATATGAAAGGAGGAAGGTAGAGAGCTTGTGAGACATTGAGAGAGAATTCCAGATCTGAGGGCTGAAGCAGCTCAAAGCATGGTCACTAATGGAAGGGAGAAAGAAATTGGGTATGTTCAGAATTGGAGGAATGCAGAGTTCTTGATGGCTTGTAGGGCTGGATGAGCTTACAAATATCAGGAGGGCTGAGCCAATAGAGGAACATTCACAAGAGGGCAAGAATTTTAATGTTAAAGTATCAGTGGACAAGGAGCCAAAATGTGAAACAAATGTTACGTTCCTGAAAACAAACATTTGTAAATAATCTGCTGACGTCTTATGACTTTGTTGCTCATTTAAGTTGACTGGTGTCATGAGAGAAATGAATAGCAGCAATGTCAGGTCCCAATCTGTATCAGGGTCAACATTCCTATCAGACACATGTCACTGCCCTTCTCCATCAGCTTTCCAGAATAGTCTGTGTGTCTGAATATAATTCTGTTAGACACGATCAGTTAACTGACATGTCAGGAAATCTTGACTTTCAGCTGTGCACGTTACTCTGATGTTTTATTGACGTGAAGCCCGTAATCATTTTAAATTGAGTTCATGTTCTGATTAAAAGTAAATCTAAAGGGAATATCAATCTGCACTAGTAATAGGGTACTTCAGATAGATTCCAGACCATTGGTCTTTCTAACAAGGCACTCAGATGTTAGGGGAATTAGACCTTGTGTGTAAAGGACAGCATTGTTCAGGGTGTAATTGAACTGGTTGGCTGGTCTGAATTAGAAGTTTTTTTATTTTCTGTAGTTTTACAGAGTTAGAAACTTTCACAAATGGATAGAAAAGTTAACCTCTTGATCTTGTCTTATGCTTTATTATAGGGCTTTTGCCCGATACATCGATTTTCCTGCTCCTTGGATGCTGCCTGACCTGCTGTGCTTTTCCAGCACCACTCTAATCCAGACTTATGCTTTATTATACCCTATCTCCATTTACATGCCAGGGTTCTGTAACTCTCAAATCATGAAACAAGATTTGTTAATCTTATAGAGTCATACAGCACGGAAACAGACCCTTCAACTCGTCCACACCAACCAGAAATTGCAATTTGACCTCGTCTCATTTGATAACATTTGGCCCATATCCCTCTAAACCCTTCCTATTTATATATCCATCCGGATACCTTGTAAATGTTGTAGATACTTCCTCTGTCAGCTCATTCCATACAAGCACTACGCCTCAGTTCCCTTTCCTTTCTCACCTTAAACCTATGCCATCTTTTGGACTTACCCACCCAAGGAAAAAGACCTTGGCTATTCACTCTATCCATGCCCCTCATGATTTTATAAATCTCTATAAGGTCACTCCTCAGCCTCTCTTATTCCAAGGGAAAAGCCCCAGCTTATTCAGCCTCTCGCTATAGCTCAAACCCTCCAACCCTGGCAATATCCTTGTAAATCTTTTCTGCACCCTCTCAAGTTTAACAACATTCTTCCTATAGAATGACAACTAGACTTTTAGCATTCTTAAAGTTGCCTCACCAATGCCCTGTACAGCCACAACAAGACCTTGCAACTCCTACACTCAGTATTCTGACCAATGAAGAAAAGTGTACCAAACACTTTCTTCACCAATGTGCAGCTTCAGCAAGTAATCAGGAAAGCGAATAAAATGTTATGGTT
The DNA here is from genome assembly GCF_004010195.1 of Chiloscyllium plagiosum. NCBI lineage: Eukaryota > Metazoa > Chordata > Chondrichthyes > Orectolobiformes > Hemiscylliidae > Chiloscyllium > Chiloscyllium plagiosum. The sequence continues at coordinate 12,258,389 of NC_057720.1, forward strand.
TATTGCAAGAGTAGGGAGGTTATGCTTTGGAAACGTCGATTTTCCTGCTCCTCGAATGCTGTCTGACATGCTGTGCTTTTCCAGCACCACTCTAATCTAGACTCTGGTTTCTAGCATCTGCAGTCCTCACATTCGCCTATGCTTTGGATATGCAGACCATTGGTGAGACTGTATCTGGAATACTGTGTACAGAACTGGTAGGGTACTTACAGAAGGATAGTAACGCAATGGAAGCAGTCCAGAGAAGGTTTACTAGATCAATTTATGAAATGAGTGGGTTTCCTTATGAGAAAAGTCTAGGCCTGTATCCTCTGGAGCTTAGAAGATTCAGAGATGACTTAAGTAAAACATATCAGATCCTGAGGGGACTTGACCGGGGGATGTCAAAGGGGTGTTTCATTTTGTGGAAGAATCTAGAATTAGGGTCATAGTTTAAAAATAAGAAGGTGATTATTTAAAATAGCGATGAGTATTTTGGCTGGTCAGGGGCAAGTAACATTTGCGCCACATAAGTGCTGGACAATGACTATCTTCAACCATTTCCTCTTGACATTCAATAACCATCATTGACTCCCCACTGTCAACACCCTGGTGGTTACCATGGACCAGAACATTAATTCAACTGGCCATATAAATCCTATGCCTACAAGAACATGTCAGAGGCTGAGAATTCTGGAGAAAGTAATTTCCCAAAGTTCTGCAAAGTGCAAGTCAGGGATGTGATACTTCTTTGAATGAGAGCAATTTCAACAACACTCAAGGAGCTTGACGTCCGACAAGACGTAACAGTCCTCTCCATTCACCTTCTTAAACTCCTCCCCTGGCAAATAGCGTTATTCAAGATACACTGTAGAAACTTGTCAAGAGGCTTCCAGTGGCACCTTCCAGATCCACAAACTTTATTCCCTGGAAGAACAAGGACTGCAGATACATGGGAACACCATCGCCTGCAAGTTCCCCTCCAAGCCATACACCTTCCTGACTTGAAAATATATCGCTAAATATATTGTTTCCTGGTCTGAATTGTGAAACAATATGGGTGTACCTACACCACATTGGCAGCAATGTTTGAAAAAATGCCTTATGAAGATCTTTGTAAGGGCAATTAAGGATGAACAACAAATCCTGGCCTTGCCTGCGTTGCCTACATTTCATGAACAGCTTAGAAAATGAAAGAACTGTAGAATTAACACTGGCCAAAAATATAAAGGAGGATAGTAAAAGCTTTTTTAGGTATGTGAAAGGGAAAAAAATGGTTAAGACTAAAATTGGGCCTTTAAAGACAGAAACAGGGGAATATATTATGGGGAACAAAGAAATGGCAGAAGAATTGAATTGGTACTTCAGATCTGTGTTCACTGGGAAGACCACAAGCAATCTCCCTGAGGTAACAGTGACTGAAGGACCTGAACTGAAGGGAATTTATATTTGCCAGGAATTGGTGTTGGAGAGTCTGTTAGGTCTGAAGGCTGATAAGTCCC
>NC_057720.1:12260974-12264682 GCF_004010195.1 Chiloscyllium plagiosum
TATAAGATTATTAAAGGATTGGACACTCTGGAGGCAGGAAACATTTTTCCGCTGATGGGTGAGTCCCGAACCAGAGGACACAGCTTAAAAATACGGGGTAGACCAGTTAGGACAGAGATGAGGAGAAACGTCTTCACCCAGAAAGTGGTGAGTGTGTAGAATGCTCTGCCCCAGAGGGCAGTGGAGGCCCAATCTCTGGATTTGTTTAAGAAAGAGTTGGATAGAGCTCGCAAGGATAGTGGAATCAAGGGTTATGGAGATAAAGCAGGAACAGGATACTGATTGAGGATGATCAGCCATGATCATAATGAATGGTGGTGCAGGCTCGAAGGTCAGAATGGCCTACTCCTGCACCTATTGTCTATTGTGTGCAGATATGATTGCATTAGGAGCAGTTCAGACAAGATTCACTTGACTCATTCCTGGAATGAAGGATTTATCTTATGAAGAAAGATTGAACAGGTTGGTCCTGTACCATTGGAGTTTAGAAAAATGAGAGATACTTTTATTGAAATATAATCTGAGGGGACTTGACAGGGCGAGTAATATTTTCTCTTTTGGGGGAAGACTAGGACTCGGGGAAACAGCTTGAGAGTAAAGCATCTGTCCTTTAAGATGAAGATGAGGAGAATCATTTCTCTCCGAGACCATAAAGATAGGTGCAGAAACCAACCATTCAGTCCATTCAATGAGATTATGGCTGACCATATCATTTTCAAGTCTACATTCCTATGTTTTCCCCACAAACCTTGATTTCCTTCCTGATTAAAAATCAGGCCACCTCACCCTTAAATATACTTAAAGCCCCATCCTCAATAATCATTTTGTGGCAAAGAATTCCACACATTTGGGTTGTTTATCCGTGGAATTCTGTTCCCCAGCAATCAATGGGGGCTGAGCAACTCATTGATTTTATTTGAGCTTGAGTGAGATTTTTGATAGACAATAGTTTTGGATTATGGGGAGGGGGTAGACAGATGAGAGTGGATGCTGTGGTTCTGATGAGAGTGGAGTTGAGACCAGAACTAAATGTCTGACAGAGAAAGTCAAACTTATTCACCAAGTCTGCACCCCCCCTCCCCCTCCCCCAAACCCCTAATGTCTGTGTCTAATGACTCTACACCAGTCATCTCTCTCTAATGAGAGAACGGCCCTTAGGTCTGGTTGGATATAGCAACTTTCACGTTTAATGTCTAGACACTGTAATTATCCCCTGCAGCAGCCACGTATTTGGTATCTGATGATGGAACAGTGAGGCAACGACCCTCTTGAACAGTATTAACCCTTGAGTGCCTTTAACATCAGGTGAACACTTCAGTGTTCAAGAACTGTGAGGTGATTTTCCCCCCTTCAGGGGCCGGTGATGCTAGGCCTCAGTACTTTCCCTGTCTCTTGCCTCCTCAGTGCTCAGCAACTCTGGGATAGACCTGGGTCAAATTAATTGCAATCCAATGTGCCAGGCTAGAAAAGAATTTGTGTCCAGGTTAGTTGAGGGCTACAATTATTTTGCTTTAGTTTCGATTGGCTGACTGATACTTTGTACTGAGACTTGCAAGATTCATTAAGTTGGTGAAAGTGCCTCCCTGTGTCAATGTCATGGCTGACAGTCCATAACATCATAAGATAAAGGAGCAAAATTAGGCCATTCAATTCATTATTTCTCTATTTTCTAACTTATTCCTGTATTTTGCAAAACTGGACTTTTTATCTCTTTATTTTTCTATATTTTTCCCTAAGATCTTGTACTGAAGGACTGTAGCTAGGTATCTTTATACCTAGGATGACATTATAAGTGAGAATTTGTAAACTTTCATTGTATTCACCTGAGAATGTGTGATAATGAAGCTAATTTAACCATTTAACCCCATTCAGCCCATTGAGTCTGCTCTGCCATTTGATCATGGCTGACATATTTCTCAACCCCATTCTCCTGCCTTCTCTCCATAACCTTTTCTCTTACTAATCAAGAACCTATCTATCTCTGTCTTAAATACAGTCAAAGACTTGGCCTCCACGGCCCTCTGCAGCAATGATAGAGGTTACAGAGGTGAGGGTATAAGGTCGTGATCTAGCCATGATGCTCCAGCCATTAGGAGTGTTGGACATAAGCAAATTACTGCGGATGCTGGAATCTGAAACCAAAAGAGAAAATGTTGGAAAATCGCAGCAGGTCTGGCAGCATTTGTAAGGAGAGAAAAGAGCTGACGTTTCGAGTCCAACTGACCCTTTGTCAAAGCTTTGACAAAGGGTCAGTTAGACTCGAAACGTCAGCTCTTTTCTCTTCTTACAGATGCTGCCAGACCTGCTGAGATATTCCAGCATTTTCTCTTTTGGTTTCTGGAGTGTTAGACAGGCTGAAAGGGCTTGCTGCTCGTTTTTATTTCTTTATGCACGCTGTGATATTCAGACATGATGCTGACACCGTAGTTCAAGGTTTTAGTTTGGTAAAAGCAAAATACTGCAGATACTGGAGAAACACAGCAATTCTGGTAGCATGGGCAAGTGATGGCCTAGTGGTATTATCATTAGACTATTAACCCAGGTAACCAGGCAATGTTCTGGGGCTGTAAGTTCAAATCTTACCATGGCAGATGGTGAAACCTACATTCAAGCTGTTGCTGATTTTCAGGGGGAAAACCCAACTGGTTCACTAATGCCCCTTAGGGTAAGGAAACTGCCATCCCTACCTGGTCTGGCCTGCATGTGACTCCAAACCCATAACAATGTGGCTGACTCTTAACAGCCCTCTGGGCAATTAAGGATGGACAGTAAATGCTGGTGCAGATAGCAACACTTGAATCCTGTGAGAAAATAAATCTGTGGAGAGAGAATACAGAGCTAGTTTGTGGGTCGGATTGGACTCTTCTTCGTTTGAAAATGGTGTTTTTAATGCTTTGGGAGGGGGAGTGAGAGTCCCCATTGGGAGTAAATGTGTTCACTCCGCTCAGAGCAAAGCCAATGAGACAAGGGGTGAGGGTGGGGGTAGGGGGCGGTTGGAGTTGAGGATTTGTTGTAAATGAAATGGAGGACAGAAGTCATGCTCTGAAGTTATATTCAACTTTGAGTCCTAATTCTGTGAAGTACCTCAATGGAAAATGAGGTGCTCTTCCTCCAGCCTGAGGTGAACCTTGTTCGAACACAGCAGCTCCTGCACTGGACCACACTGCCCATTGCCCATCAGGATGGTCTAAGGCTCTCCACATCTTCTTTGAAAAGAGACCTGAAAGTCCCCATTCACTGCAACCCTCCTTCGCCCTCAGCTGAGCTCATCCTCACTTTGAACAACTTCTTCTTTAAATTGAACTCCAGCTTGTTCTCTGTCTGTTTAACTTGTCTCACTTTCTTCAAGTCAAAGATGTGGCCGTAGGTACCTGCATGGATCCCAGCTGTACCCATCTCCCTCCTGGTGCACGTTGTTCCAGTTTGACCCGAGGACCCTCCCACAACTCTTTCTCCAATATGTCAATGACATCATTGGTGCTACATTTTATCCAGAACTGGAAAATTCCATCCCTCTCTTACCTTCATCTGGCCCATCTCTGATTCTTCTCTTCCTTGATTTCACCATTTCCATTTCCGCTGATAGACTGACCACCAATATCCATTACAAACTCTTTTACTGCCACAGTTAGATTAGATTGCCTACAGTGTGGAAACAGGCCCTTCGGCCCAACAAGTCCACACCGCCCCCCGAAGCGCAACCCACCC
>NC_057720.1:12264772-12271413 GCF_004010195.1 Chiloscyllium plagiosum
AACCCGGGTCTCTGGCGCTGTGAGGCAGCAGTGCTAACCACTGTGCCACCGTGCCGCCCTAATTCCTTGGCCATAATTCCTCACACCCTGCTTCCTGCAACAACTTCATTCCATTCTCCAGGATGTTCTATCCCTGTTTCACCTTTTATTTACTTCATACTGTCACATGTACCTAGGGACAGTGAAAAGTGTTCAAATGTTCCAATGACATCTGTTCCAATGATTCCATCTCTCACTAAGGTGCTTCTAATGTGTGTTCCTTTTGCCTCAGCCAAGGACTCCCCCTACTGTGAGAGACAGGATCTTCAGCATATAAAGCCCATTTCCTCTCAGCATTAAGTACAATGACTTCAGAGCATGAATGCTGTCCTCCATTTTGATTACAACTCCATTGACTGCACCTCACATTGTGTCTTGGTGGTTTCCTGCCGAAAGACTGAACACATTTTCTATTTTCACACTTGCTACTTGCACCTATTTTACATCTCAATCATTCCTTTACCCCCATTATTACTTGTTTTGACTTTCACTCTGGACAGCTTCACCATGTGTTCCACTTGTTCCTCTTGGGGGAAAAACAAGACACTACTTTCCAGCCCCTCTCAGTTCTAATAATGAATCATTTCAGAGTCAAAACTTTAACAGTGTTATATTTTAGTTACATTTCTAGTATGTTGCTGTGGAGACAGGATTCAATACATATGTGGATGTGATAACTCCTATAATATCTATGAGGAATCGCTAATTAGCCTCCCCGTGGACCTCATTGAGTACAGGTTCTCTTGATGACAGGCAAAGGTCTACCCAGCTGGAACTCATCACCTGAGCCCTTCACTTTCTCGTTTGTACAGTGATCAGTGTCAGTATCTCCATCAGACCAGGGTTCAGTTCCCCAATTGGAGTGCATCATTTAGGGTCATCTTGTGGTGCAGCGGTAGTGTCCCTACTGCTGGGTGAGGAGGATATTTCTGAGCAGGTTAGTTAAAAAATAGTTTAAATTTAAAAAAAAAACACACCCAGGGGCCCTCTGTGGCCCAGTGGTAGTGACCCTACCACTGGACAAGGTTCAAGTCTCATCTGCACCAGAGATGTATAATAATATCTCTGAATAGGTTGGTTAAAAAAAAGGTTACATTTTTAAAAAACTTCAATATGTCACAAGCAACTCTTGTGGTGCAGTGGTTTTGTCCCTCTCCCTGGACCAAGTGACCTGGATTCAAGCCCTCTCTGCTCAAGAGATATGTGATAACATCTCTGATCAGATGGATTAGAAAAATAGGTTTAAAAAGAAAGTCATGGTTTTTTGGTGGTGGGGAAAATAAAACATTAATTTGTGTGTGATGCCGCTTCCAAATAAAATAAAACCTGATAAAACAGACCCATCTCTGGGGTCAGAACCACTTGTCCCAGGCTAGGACTAGCTCACATATACCATGAGAGGTGACTCTAATTTGGTGTTTGACAAGAAACAATGTAACTTTCCACTGGGATCCCTCAGTGATTACAGTATGTAAACCTCTGAGGTAAGCAATAAGCATTTCCCATCTGTAGAAGGAACTAGAATGAGAGCGCATGGATTTAAAGTGATGCACAAAAGAAACAAGGATGATGGGAGGAAAACCTGTCGTATGGTTATGGAATGTGGTGAAGGCAGGTTCAAGTGAGGCATTCAAGAGGACACTGGATAATTGTTTGGGCAGAGATGGCATACAACAGGAAAAGTTGGAGCTTATCCAATAAATGATTGTTTGCAGACTCTAGTGAATTGTAATGAGATCAGCCAGGTGGGTCTCATGAGTTCCCTGATTGTAGCTGTTAATCTGATCCAATCAGGGAGTTCTGGCTGACTGATATGAGCAGGACTGTCAATAAAATAAAAAAAAAACAGAAGTTTTTTTTCACTGTGTCTCACACCTGCACACACACACCATGGGTGCTGGGGATAAAATAAGCACTACCGCACTTAGGTGGTAGTGTAGGAAAAAAAAAGAAAAAGAAAAAAAAAAGAGCAGGAATGTCAGAGGTTCTGTTCTCTCTGAGATCTGGCTCTGAGGGAGCTGGACCAGTGCCAAGTACTATACCCATGTAAATAAGGGGGGACTTGCTGATGGGATACTAGCCTCTATGGAATTATTTCAAAGACCGTAACAGTTCTGTGGAACTGTGACCTCAGTAGAGAAGGTTACACCTTGTACAGCTCAGAGTATCCTGCTCTGTAACCTCACCATAATGTATAGAATGTTAAGTGTTGGGGTCAGCTGATTTATGGTGCAGAGTGATACCAACAGTTCAGGTTCAATTCCACACCGAATAATGGAAAGATTCTCCTTTTCAACCTCTCCAATCACCTGAGGTGCGGTTACCGTGGTTAAACTATCCGTGGTTATCTCTCGCTAATGAGAGAGTGGGACTATGGCAACTTTACCTTTACCAGGTGGGCTAACCTGCGCTTCTGTTATTCACTCATGCGATGTGGGCATTTCTGGCTGAGCCAGCATTTATTGCCCATCCCTAATTGCCCAGAGGGCAGTTAAGTGTCATCCACATTGTTGTGGGTCTGGAGTCACAGGTAAGCCAGACCAGGTAAGGATAGCAATTTCCTTCCTTAAAGGACATTAGTGAACCAGACGGATTTTTCCTGATAATTGACGCATTAAACCCTTAAGTCCAGATTCTTTATTGAATTTAAATTCCACCATCTGCCATGTTCCCTGATGTGGTCTCCTTTACATTGAGGAGACAGGCCGCCTACGTGCGGAACGTTTCAGGGAACACCTCTGGGACACCCGCACCAACCAACACAACCGCCCCATGGCTGAACACTTTAACTCCCCCTCCCACTCCGCCAAGGACATGCAGGTCCTTGGCCTCCTTCATTGCCAGACCCTGGCCACACGACGCCTGCAGGAAGAGTTCCTCACCTTCCACCTAGGAACCCTCCAACCACACAGGATGAATGTAGATTTCTCCAGCTTCCTCATTTCCCCTCTCCCCACCTTATCTCAGTCCCAACCCCCCCTCGGATGCTGCCTGGCCTGCTGTGTTTTTCCAGCACCACATTTTTCAGCTCTGGTCTCCAGCATCTGCAGTCCTCACTTTCTCCTAGTTGATCTTCACCACCTTCTGTTTGGCTAATGCGTACAGTAATATAAATGTCAATTCAGAATTTGGAAATGTTAAGGTAATAGTGATCATAGCATAATGTGTTTAAGATAAATACTAAATAAATTAAGAGATGAGATTGGAATGAGGAAAAATAAACTCGAAATATGTATTGGCATAAAAGCCACTAATTTCACACCACAAATACATAGATAACACAACAATATTGAAATTAAAGATGAATGGGAGTACAAAACAATTAGGTGCTTGAGTCAGGGGTAAATGTAGGGGAGTGGGTCTGGGTGGGATACCCTTCAGAGGGTCAGTGTGGACTCGTTGGGCCAAAGGACCTGTTTCCACATTGTAGAGATTCTAATTCTAAAAATATTCAGAATGATGTTAAAGCAAGGAAAAACTAAATAATTGGATTATCAAGGAATATAACATAATGATGTCTTCTACATAAATAACAGAACAAAAATGAGAACAGGCATAAATTATACACATGCTAAACTCCTAGGAAGTTATTTTACCTCAGCATTGATGAGGGAGATTAACCTGGTTGTTAAGGCATTAGAATTGATCAAAAAAAGTGTTTATGGTAGAAATGGAGGTCATAATAAAACAAGTTTATTCAATGTAATAGAGAGTAAATACCCTTTTCTTGATTGATGTACCCAAGATGTTTGTGAAAAGATAACAGTGACATTGTTTCTATACAAATTAATTAGAAAAAGGAATAATGCCAGAGGAAAGCCAGATAGCAAATGTGAGTCCTGTGTTTATCAAGGGAGATAGGTACCTTAAACTAAATAGTCCAATTACCTTACCTTTGGTACTGGGAAAGATGATGATGTGCTTATTCAAAAATGTGTTATGTCCCATAGTTAGTATGTCAGTGCACCTTTAAGAAACATGCTCCTGATAACATTTCTGTTTCATAGGGTGTAACCTAGGACTATAAAATTCTCAAACTCCATCTTACCTCATGATACTCTACTGCAAGCATAGTCCACTGTTGTAAACTTACAGCTTAATATTAGCCCGGACACTCCTGTGCCTGGGGAATGTAATATTTGTACCAAATAGTTACTGTAGTTGCATTAATTATCTGCCAGATCTTTCAACCCAATGATATTCATGCCAGTTTCTTATATTACAGGGAACAGCATGAGCAGTGCTTATCAGGCAAAACACCTTGTTAGTGGCAAACTCACACCAAAAGATGCAATAGAAAAATATAGAAACAGAAAATACAATATAAGGTAGTCAGCAAGGATTCCAAAAGTATAGTTATGTTGTACCAACCTGATTGACTGAAATCTTTGAAGAAGTAGCAGTAAGGGAGGTGGGGTAATATTGAAGAAATTATGTTTTTTGAATTTCCAAAGACCTTTGAAAAGTACAGTACAGTAAACGCATGACTAAGGGCAGAACATGTGGAGCCAGTAGCCAAATTACAGTGAAAGGAAATCAGAAAACAGGCTTTAAAGTTACTTAGGTGCATTTAAAAGAAAACTCAAAAAATACTTGAGGGAGAAAGGATAATAAGTTTATATTGATAGAGTTAAATGTGAGGAAGTTCATATGGAAGAAAACCACCAGCAATGACCTTTTCTGTTTCATGGAATTTGGGTGAGGCCAGTATTTGTAGCCCAACCCTAATTGTCCTTCAGAAGGTGAGGGTAAACCTATTTGAACTGCTGCAGACCTTCTGGTACAGGTATATCCACAATGTTGAATGGCAGACCCAGCTCCACTCCTGTTGCTTATTTGTATGTATGTTTATATTTCCCAAACCTTTGACGATGCCTTTTATTTGCAAACAAGAAGTTGTTTTTATTTAACACAGCAAATCATCTCCTGGGACTTAACAGGAGCATGAACAAACAGTAAAAGTTGACATGAGATGATAGTGTTGTAGGACGGTGAGACCTAGGGATTCTGGTCTATAATTCGTTGAAATTTGTATCACAAGTTGACAGGATAGTTAAGAAGACATTTAGCACGCTCGCCTTTATTGCTCAGAACTTTGAGTATAGGAGTTGGGATGTCACGTTGAGGTTGTACAGGACATTGGTGAGGCCTCTTTTGTGTTCTGTTCTGGGAATGAGAGGGCTCAGATAGAGAGGGTTCAGAAGAGATTTACCAGGATGCGGCTGGGTATGGAAGATTTGAGTTATAAAGAAAGGCTGGATACATGGGAGTTTTTTTCACTGAAGTATCGTAGGTTGAGAAGTGACCTTAAAGAAGTTTATAAAATCATAAGGGGTACAGATAATGTTAATGGTCTTTTCACTAGGATGGGGGATTTCAAGACTAGGGGACACATTTTTCAGGTGAGAGGAGAGAGATTTAAAAAAGACATGAGGGGCAAATGTTTTACACAGCAGGTGGTTCGCCTGTGGAACGAACTTCCTGAGGAAGTGGTGGATGCGGACACAGTTACAATATTTAAAAGGCATTTAAATAAGTACACGATTTGGAAAGGTTTGGAGGGATATGGGCCAGGAGCAGGCAGGTGAGACTAGTTTAGCTTGGGATTATGTTCAGCATGGACTGGTTAGATCGAAGGGTCTGTTTTCATGCTGTAAGACAGTATGATTTTATGGAATATTAAGATAAGTGACCAGAGGATTAGTCAAGAAGATCAGTTCAAAGGTGTGAGAAGACAGAGTAGTTTTTAAAGGGAATTCTCGAACCTCTGCTCTTGACATTTGAAGGCCAGTGGTGCACAGGGGAATTGCAGGAGCACAGAAACCTCAAGTGGGCTGTGGGACCAAAGGAGATTACAGAGGGATGAAGGGCTGAGGGATTGGAGGGGAAGGATGGGAGTTTTAAATTCAAGGTGCTGATGCACCTTACATAAATGAACATCAGAGACAAGAGGATGGGTGAACAGGGCTTAGAATCCCTACAGGGAGAAAGTGAGGACTGCAGATGCTGGAGATCAGAGCTGAAAAATGTGTTGCTGGAAAAGCGCAGCAGGTCAGGCAGCATCCCAGGAGCAGGAGAATCGACGTTTCGGGCATAAGCCCTTCTTCAGGAATGAGGAGGGTGTGCCAAGCAGGCTAAGATAAAAGGTAGGGAGGAGGGACTTGGGGGAGGGGCGTTGAGAATGCAATAGGTGGAAGGAGGTAAAGGTGAGGGTGATAGGCCGGAGAGGGGGTGGAGGCAGAGAGGTCGGGAAGAAGATTGCAGGTAAGAAGGTGGTGCTGAGTCCGAGGGTTGGGGCTGAGATAAGGTGGAGGGAAGGGAAATGAGGAAGTTGGAGAAATCTGCATTCATCCCTTGTGGTTGGAGGGTTCCTAGGCGGAAGATGAGGCACTCCTCCTCCAGGCGTCGTGTTGCCATGTTCTGGCGATGGAGGAGGCCAAGGACCTGCATGTCCTTGGTGGAGTGAACCAACCCAACTGTCCCGTGGCTGAACACTTTAACTCCCCCTCCCAATCTGTCAAGGACATGCAGGTCCTTGGCCTCCTCCATCACCAGACCATGGCAACACGATGCCTGGAGGAAGAGCGCCTCACCTTCCGCCT
>NC_057720.1:12271788-12282129 GCF_004010195.1 Chiloscyllium plagiosum
TAGTAAATGTCCGTGTTGAATCGGTCGCCCGAGATAGAAATGGAGAGGTCTAGGAAGGGGAGGGAGGAGTCTGAGACGGTCCAGGTAAATTTGAGGTCGGGGTAGAAGGTGTTAGTAAAGTGGATGAACTGTTCAACCTCCTCCTGGGAGCACGAGGCAGCACCGATATAGTCATCGATGTAGCAGAGGAAAAGGTGGGGGGTGGTGCCAGTGTAGCTGCGGATCCCCCTGGTCCTCACCTACCACCCCACCAACCTCCAGATACATCGTATCATCCAAACAGAGGAGGCTGAAGAAATAACATTCTAACCAGGTATCTCCAGTAGTTGCAATAGGGATGGGTGGAAAAATATCATCTCACGACCTACAGTGGACACTGTCAATAATGTGGGCTAAAGAAAGTATCAGTCAAATTGATCTAACTGAAAATTTAGTCCAATACCTTCCAGGAGTAGTATTTTTGGAACCAGGTAGTAACTATGTACATGTGATAATATGTAGGGCAATGTCTAATATTAGCAATCATGCCTCATCAATTCTAATTAGCAATTAGAAAGGGAGGTGTACAAGGATTCAGCTCCATCTGTGTCAGTCTAAAATTAGTACAGGTATATCAAGAATTGATGCAAAACCTTCTGCAAATACTCTTAATCCACTCAATGCAAACTAAGATACTAGACCCCGGAAATGTTGGTGATGTTAGCAGGTATAGGTTTAACACATTAGCAATAGAGATGACTGTGAATTAGAAGGTTGGGTTTGAGCCCCACTGGAGATTTGAGTCCACTGGGGAGGCAATGGCTTCGTGATAGTATCACTGGACTGGTAATCCAGTGACCCAGTTACATGTAATGGGTTTGAATCCTGCCATGGCAGGAGATGGAATTTTGATTCAATAAATATCTGGAGTTAGGAGTCTAATAATAACCATGGATCTATTCTTGGGAAAATCCCATCTGGTTCACTAATGTACTTCAGGGAAAGAAATTGCCATCCTTACCTGGTCTGGACTACATGTGACTCCAGACCCACAGCAATGTGGGTGACACTTAACTGTCCTCTGGGCAATTAGAGATAGACAGTAAATGCTGGCTTGGCTCGCAGCACCCTCATCCGGTGAATGAATTATAAATGTAGGCTTGTACATGGCTGCAGTTCTCTTGTGGTGCTGCACAGTTGGAGGTGCTGTTTTTCAGGTGAGATGTTAAAGTAGGGCTGTGAGTGATTGTTCAGGCAGGCTGTAATAGAATCCACAGCATTAGCTGAGGAATGGGTGAAACTCCCTGGTGTCCTGGCTAAGAATCCTCTCTGCACTAGGGGCAGGCCCAGTTGCCATTTATCTTGCTTGAGTTTGTGGCACCTTGCTCCATGCAAATTCATTCATTATTGGCTAGACCAGTGTTTATTGCCATCTCTAATTGCCCAGAGTCACCCACATTGCTGGGGTCTGGAGTCACATGTAGGCCAGACCAGGTAAGGATGGCAGTTTCCTTCCTTCCAGGGGATTAATGAACCAGATTTTTTTTTTCAATAATCAATCTGTGGTCATCATTAGACTCTTAATTCCAGATTTTTATTCCATTATCCACCATGGCATGATTCAAAGTCTGGTCCCCTGAGCATTATGAGGGTCTCAGGATTAACAGTCCAGCCACAATGCCACTGGGCTATCACCTTCCTGCTTTTGATTGTGTAACAACAGTGACATCATTTGGCTGTGAGCTGCTGTGGGGACAGTGTGAGGCTGTGATAAGGTGGTGTGGAAATCCCATGTTGATTCTATCATTCTTTGTCCAATATTTCAATGGAGACAAACTCATTTATAATTTACCAGTAGGTACCAATGTGGTTAGCTCAGTTGGCTGGATGGATGGCTTGCAACAGTGATGCCAACAGTGTGGGTTCAATTCGTGCACTGTCTGAGGTTAGCATAAAGGACTCTCTTCTCTTCTCCTTACCCTTAGGTTAAACCAGCAGCAGTCATCTCAGTCTAGGGAGAAAGCAGTCCTGTTTTCTGGTAAGACTATGGACTTACATTTAATAACAATGAATATCAAATAATTGTATATTAATTCAAAGTTTGGGAGGAGATTTGTAGCTCGGGTGCTCGTTGTTGTGGTTCTGTTCGCCGAGCTGGAAATTTTTGTTGCAAACGTTTCGTCCCCTATCTAGGTGACATCCTCAGTGCTTGGGAGCCTCCTGTGAAGCGCTTCTGTGGTGTTTCCTCCGGCATTTATAGTGGCCTGTCCCTGCCACTTCTGGTTGTCAGTTTTTTAATTGTGAATTAGCTGCGTGTTGAATCTGACTGACGGGATTGAAATGAGGGAAGTCAATGCATTCCTCCAGACCCTGGTCATAACAGCCATTAACACTAAATATTCGCTAGCTCCATCACTGGCCTCGTCTCGTAACTCTAAACATGGGACCCTGACATGGGCAGGGGCAACTTGCAAAAGGGCACCCACAACACTCCTGTAATGTCTCAAATGACCCTGCTACCATTGTATATTACACATATTAGGTCATGTTCAACAGGCCACAATACCATGTACAAAATGATGCAGAATGTATCATAGACAATAAAGCACGCTGCATTAAGGTAGGCTCTGCAGCAAGAGTCTGATATTTGTAATTCCATGGTGGCATGTCATTCAAAGAAATTAGTGCTCTGGAAAAACATCCCAGAAACTGAAGCTGTTGTTTGCGATATTAATATATAATGTTGTGGTTCTGTCGCCGAGCTGGAAATTTTTGTTGCAAACGTTTCGTACCCTGGCTAGGTGACAACCGGAAGCGGCAGGGACAGGCCACTATAAATGCCGGAGGAAACACCATAGAAGCGCTTCACAGGAGGGTCCCAAGCACTGAGGATGTCACCTAGACAGGGGACGAAACGTTTGCAACAAAAATTTCCAGCTCGGCGACAGAACCACAACATTATATATTAATATCGCAAACAACAGCTTCAGTTTCTGGGATGTTTTTCCAGAGCACTAATTTCTTTGAATGACATGCCACCATGGAATTACAAATATCAGACTCTTGCTGCAGAGCCTACCTTAATGCAGCGTGCTTTATTGTCTATGATACATTCTGCATCATTTTGTACATGGTATTGTGGCCTGTTGAACATGACCTAATATGTGTAATATACAATGGTAGCAGGGTCATTTGAGACATTACAGGAGTGTTGTGGGTGCCCTTTTGCAAGTTGCCCCTGCCCATGTCAGGGTCCCATGTTTAGAGTTACGAGACGAGGCCAGTGATGGAGCTAGCGAATATTTAGTGTTAATGGCTGTTATGACCAGGGTCTGGAGGAATGCATTGACTTCCCTCATTTCAATCCCGTCAGTCAGATTCAACACGCAGCTAATTCACAATTCAGTTTAAACATAGATCAAAGATTCTGTTGAGTGAAAGAATCAGGAATTTTATTACTTGCTGACCAACAGGGTGAAGTGGTGGTGCTGGGGTGCTGCAGTGATAATGTCACTGGGCAGGTTAATGTTCTGGGGATGTGGGGATTGAGAGATTGTCTTATAAGCAAAGGTTAAACAGGTTGGGACTCCACTCACTGGAGTTGAGAAGAATGAGAGGTGATCACATTGAACCATACAGGATTCTTAAGGAGCCTGAGAGAGTAAAAACTGGGAGGATGTTTTCTTCACAGGAGAGTCTCGGACTAGAGGGTACAGTCTCAAAATTAACGAGTGCTAATTTAAGACTCAACTAAGGAGGAATTTCCTCTTTCTGTGTATCTTTGGATCTCCTTACCACAGAGAACTGTGGGGGCAGAGTCCTTGTGTATATTTAAGGCTGAGATAGATAGATCCTTGATCAGGAAATTGGACATGAGGATTGTGCGATCAGCCATGACATTATTGAATGGTGCAGGAGGCTTAAGGAGCTGAATGGCCTCCTCCTGTTCCTGTTTCTTATCATCTTATGGGTTTAAACTCTACCATTGAAGATGATGGAATTTGAATTTTAAAGAATAGCTGGAATAAACACCATATAACTATTGTCAGTGGGTTTTTTTTAAAAGATCTGGTTGATTAATGTCCTCTAGGGAAGGACATCTGCCACCCTTATCTTGTTTGGCCTACATGTGACTCCAGACTCTCACCAATGTGGTTCACTTTTAGCTGTGCTCTAGAAATAAATGTCAGTCCATAGCTCATGAATAAATAACCCCAATAAAAATAATGAATTGTGGCATCAAACACATGCATCTAGTACAGAAAGGCAAATGAAGATTATCTAAGTTAAACGTGGAGTGCTTGAGTATAGAGTTTAACCTAAGACCATAGTGATAGAGTCATACAGTCATACAGCACCGAAACAGACCCTTCAGTCCAACCAGTCCATGCTGACCATAACCCCAATTGCCTACACTTGGCCTATATCCCTCCAAACATTTCTTATTCATGTACTTAAATAGCTTTTAAACGTTGTAACTGAATCTACTACTTCCTCTTGAAGTTCATTCCACACACGAACCACTCTTTGTGTAAAAAAAATTGCCCCTCATGTCTTTTTAAAATCTTTCTCCTTTCACCTTAAAAATGTGTCCCCTAGTCTTGAAATTCCCCACCCGAAGGAAAAGACATCTGTCATTCACCTTATCTATACCCCTCATGATTTTATGAACCTCAGTAAGGTCACCTCTCAACCTCCTGCGCCCCAGTGAAAAAACGTCCGAGTCTATTCAGCCCCTCCTTATAACCCTTTAATTGATGATTTACATCCTTAGCATAGCATAATTAGTAATTATTTTTGAGTTTTTGGTAATTAGATTTTCCTCCCGTTTACTTTATCATCAAGTATCACCCTTCAAGAGAGATTAAGAGAAACAGAGGAAGACAGCAAACCTTCATGTTCTAAATTGCTCTTTGCTTCTATCTACCTCTCTTTCTGCCTAAAAGCTGTGGCCATGAAATATAGTTCCTTTGTGTATTCCCATGGTTGACTTAATTCCACCCTCTCCATCAACTTTGATCATTGATCATTTGCAGGCGACGTTCATCCCAAAATGCATAACTTCCAGAAAGTTTCAAATCAAACATGAGATCTGATTGACTGGTGTGAGCCATTTTGCTGACATCAATTTCAGTTCATATTGGGTCTTGCTTATTGATGGTTCTAGAACTGGCTCAACCCGCGCTCACGCTGACTATCTTAAATCATTGTTGTTCCTTCTCTTCAGAATATGAAAGGGTACGGGTAATATAATTACATGATGGAAGTTGAAAATTGATACAATTATCATAACAAGGTGGAAGAGTTAGAACCTTGAGATAATGGCAGCTTACAGACCGAGGATCCTTCGGGAAGTGACATGAAGAAACCATCTCACGTAGTCTTTTCCTGAATTATTACTGCTCATTGAAGTTGAAAGGGGAGTTGTGTACAAGCAACTGAAGAAGAAAGAACAAGACAGCAGAGTGTGGAAGAACAAGCATGGGGACCTCCCCTTGGGAGATGACATGGTGATATAACATTGGGTCCTAATGGTGCAGTGTGACAATGAGTGACCTTTGTGTCTATTGTGAAGGACTGACTGTGATTTAATTCCAGGATGTAGAAGTGCCGGTGTTGGACTAGGGTGGACAAAAATCACACAACACCAGGTTATAGTCCAGCAGGTTTATTTGGAAGCACTAGCTCTCGGAGCGCTGCTCCTTCAGCAAGTAGTTGTGGAAGAGGATCGTAAGACACCAAATTTATCATAAAAGATCTTATGAAGGAGCAGCGCTCTGAAAGCTAGTGCTTCCAGGTAAACCGGTTGGACTATAACCTGGTGTTGTGTGATTTTTAACTAATTCCAGGATGTAATTGGTGTGGCCTGTCATGCTGTCTGTGACCAGTGGATTGTGTCACTAAGGATTTGATGACTACTCCCTAACAGAAGTGTGAGAAAAGAACATAAAATTATTTCCTTCTGTCATAATCTCAGCAATTCTCAAAGCACATTACAGCCAATAAATTATTTATAAAGCAGAGTCACTGTTGTCTTATAGGAAACAATTTGCACACAGCAAGCTCTGACAAATAGCAATGTGATAATGACCAAATAATCTATTTTTTATGATGTTCATTGAGGGATTAATATCAGCCTAGACATCAGTGGGAATGTCCTCTTCTTCTGTTCCTACAACTTCATTTACACCCACCTCGAGAGATGTCAGAGTTTCGGTTTACCAACCAGTGAGCCAATTGGATACAAAATTGGCGTGAAGGCAGGAGACAGAGGGTGGTGGTTGAGGGTTGTTTTTCAGATTGAGGCCTGTGACCAGTGGTGGTCCACAGGGATTGGTGCCAGGCCCACTGTTTTTGTCATTTACATGAATGATCCGGATGTGAATATAGAAAGCATAGTTAGTAAGTTTGCAGCTGACAGCAAAGTTGTTGATGTAGCGGAGCATGAGGAAGGTTGCCTCAGAGTACGACAAGGCCATGATCAGATGGGCCAATGGGCCGAGGAGAAGCAGATGGAGTTCAATTTAGATAAATGTGAGGTGTTGCATTTTTGGTAATGCAAACCAGGGCAGGATTTATACCATTAATGGTAGGGCCCTAGGGAGTGTTGTCAAACAGTGATCGAGGGGTGCAGGTGCATAGCTCCTTGAAAGTGGAGTAGCAGGTAGACAGGGTGGTGAACAATGCATTTGGTATGCTTGTCTTTATTGGTCAGAGCATTGGGTACAGGAGTTGGGATGCCATCTTGTGGCTGTGCAGGACATTGGTGAGGCCACATTTAGAATACTGTGTACAATTCTGGTCACCCTTCTGTAGGAAATATGTTGTTAAATTTGGAAGGGTGCAGAAAAGATTTACAAGTGTGTTGCCAGGGCTGAAGGGTTTAAGTTATAGGGAGAGGCTGAATAGGCTGGGGCTGTTTTCTCTCAAACGTCAGAGGCTAGGATGTGACTTATAGAGGTTCATAAACTCATGAGGGGCATGGAAGGGTGAATAGCCAGGTCTTTTATGCAAGGTAGGGGAATCCGAAATGAGAAGGTATAGGTTTAAAATGAGAGGGGTAAGATTTAAAATGGACCTGAAGGGCAACTTTTTCATGCAGAGGGTGGTGCGTATATGGAACGAGCTGCCAGAGGATGTATCTACCACATTTAAAAGGTTTCTGGACGGGTATATAAATAGGAAGGGTTTAGAGGGATATGGGCCAAGTGCTGGCAAAAGGGACTATGTCAGATTGAGATGTCTGGTTGGCATGATCGAGTTGGACCTAAGGATCTGTTTCTGTGCTACTATGCCTCTATTATCTGAAAGTCGGCACCTCCAACAGTGCAGCACTCCCTCAATTTGACAGTGTGGTGTCAGTATAAAACCAGAACATTAGAGCGCAGTACAGGCTCTTCAGCCCTTGATGTTGCGCTGACCTGTGGAACCAATCTGAAGCCCATCTAACCTGCACTATTCCATTCTCGTCCATGTGCCTATCCAATGACCATTTAAATGCCCTTAACGTTTGCCAGTCTACTACTGTTGCAGGCAGCACATTCCATACCCTTACTACTCTCTGAGTATAGAAACTACCTCTGACATCCGACTTATATTTATCACCCCTCAATTTAAAGCTATGCCCCCTCGTGATATCCATCGCCATTCTTGGAAAAAGGCTCTCCCTGTCCACCCTCTCTAACCCTCTGATTATCTTATATGTCTCAATTAAGTCACCTCTCAACCTTCTTCTCTTGAACGAAAACAGCCTCAAGTCCCTCAGCCTTTCCTCGCAAGATCTTCCCTCCATACCAGGCAACATCCTAGTAAATCTCCTCTGCACCCTTTCCAAAGCTTCCACATCATTCCTTTAATGCAGTGACCAGAACTGTACACAGTATTGCAAATGTGGCTGCACCAGAGTTTTGTATAGCTGAAGCATGATCTTATGGTTCCGAAACTCAATCCCTCTACCAATAAAAGCTAACACAATGTATGCCTTCTTAACAGCCCTATCAACAAGATCGCAACTTTCAAGGATCTTTGTACCTGGACACCGAGACCTCTCTGCTCATCTATACTACCAAGAATCTTACCATTAGCCCAATACTCTGCATTCCTGTTACTCCTTCCAAAGTGAATCACCACACACTTACATTGAACTCCGTTTGCCACCTCTCACCCCAGCTCTGCAGCTTATCTATGTCCCTCTGTAACCTACAACATCATTTGTCACTATCCACAACTCCACTAACCTTAGTGTCATCTGCAAATATACTAACCCACCCTTCTATTCCCTCATCCAAGTCATTTATAAAAATGACAAACAGGGACCCAAACCAGATCCTTGCAGTACCCCACTAGTAACTGAACTGCAGGATGAATATTTCCCATCAACCACCACCCTCTGTCTTCCTTCAGCTAGCCAATTTCTGATCCAAACCATTAAATCACCCTCAACCCCATGCCTCTGTACATTGTGAAATAGCCTACTGTGGGGAACCTCATCAAACACCTTACTGAAATCCATACATACCACATCAACTGCTTTACCCTCATCCACCTGTTTGGTCACCATCTTAAAGTCTAAACTGCAGAGGGAGAATTGGACCCATTTGAACCTGTTTCTCGGAGGTGATACCTACTGCACCGTGACTGGCACTGTTTATTGTCTCATTGGTCGGACAACCACAGTCAAAAAGAAAGGTTAATCAGTAAAAGATATAACGTCCGAAAGAAGCGTGTTAAAGGATTCTCAAACAAACTACCAAATATTTTGCTTCTGATTTGTGATAGACTGTGAAGGGGTGGAAATATTATGCACTTGCACGAGCCACAGGTCTTCTCAGCACCTTTGACTTTGCAAACTTGCAGAACAGTTCTACTTCAACCATGCCCAACACTGAACTGCAGTAGGTGCTTATCCTACTGTTATCACTTCCTGCTATATTTACTAATCAATATTGGTTCCCTGACCAGCAACACCCAGAATTTAAAATTCTCAAGCGTGTTCCAAATCCTTCCCAATCTGTAACCTCATCTAGTCCTTTGAAATCTCTACATTCCTCAAATCCTGACTTGTTGCACATTCGGGATTTCCTCTACCCCATTGTTAGCAGCTGTGTTTTCAGCTAAAACTCCAGCATTCCATCTCTGAAGCTCCAGAATCCTCCAACGGTCCAGACTCAAGGGCTGGTTACGCTATAGTATGTAGCCATTTGGCCCATCGTGCCTGTTCTGGTTCTCTGCAAGATCAACCTAACTCCTCCTGTGCTCCTGCTCTTTCCTCAAAGCCCTGCACTTTATTGTCTCCAGATCTGGATCCCAATTCCCATCTGAGAATGAGGAAACTGAATCGGTCTCCACCACATGATTAGGCAAAGTCCAAATCCAAATCACGTACTGTGCAAAAAAGATTTGCTTCGTGTTCCGATTTGCTCTTGAGCTTTCACATTATTTCAGTGTTTATCTGGGAAATGGGAGGTTTCTCACTCACAGTGTGGGATAGATACTGCGCATGGACAATAAGTAACATGTCTAAATAGGGACTAGGAATCGGCATAGGCTTCGTGGATTGAAGAGCCATTTCTAGTGCTGTATTATATTGTATTGTGTCCTGATCTGGGTCTCGCTGTCTCTCTTTCTCTCTCTCTCACACACACACTGTGTGTTTCTATCTCTGTCTTTCTCTGTCTCTCTCGCTGTGTGTGTGTGTCTCTCTCTCTCTCTTTCTGTCTGTCTGTCTGCCTCTCTCTCTCTGACCACAATGTTGTTCACCTTTCCTGTACCTCTCCACGCTTCAGGCTCACTGCCTTTATTCCTGATGAAGGGCTTTTGCCCGAAATGTCGATTTCGCTGCTCGTTGGATGCTGCCTGAACTGCTGTGCTCTTCCAGCACCACTAATCCAGAATCTGGTTTCCAACATCTGCAGTCATTGTTTTTACCTCTGTCCTGTATCACTTGCTGATGCTGAAAGTTTGCAATATAAACGCAAATTTAGGAAAAATTCAGCAGGTCTGGCAGCAATGGTGGAGAGTGAAATACAATTAATAGTTCAGGTCAGTGATCTTCAATCAGAACTCCTTATGTGCTTTGCGTCAAATTTTCTTGAATAATTGCCCCTCTGGAACAATTTGGGGTGTTTTTATTAGGTCCAAAAGTGATATAGAAGTGAAAGTTGTTGCCTTTAATTTACAGGAAGACCACAGCAATGGTTTGGTTATTGAGAGTCGAGACAAGACCAGGCTTAGTTATGGGGTAAAAACAATGACTGCAGATGCTGGAAACCAGATTCTGGATCAGTGGTGCTGGAAGAGCACAGCAGTTCCGGCAGCATCCGAGGAGCAGCAAAATCGACGTTTCGGGCAAAAGCCCTTCAT
>NC_057720.1:12286182-12294777 GCF_004010195.1 Chiloscyllium plagiosum
GTCCCCATGACTTGTCCTACCTGCCTATCTTCTTTTCCACCTATCCACTCCACCCTCCTCCCTGACTTATCACCGTCATCCCCTCCCCCACTCACCTATTGTACTCTATGCTACTTTCTCCTCACCCACACCCTCCTCTAGCTTATCTCTCCACGCTTCAGGCTCTCTGCCTTTATACCTAATGAAGGGCTTTTGCCCGAAACGTCGATTTTACTGCTCCTCGGATGCTGCCTGAACTGCTGTGCCCTTCCAGCACCACTAATCCAGAATCTGGTTTCCAGCATCTGCAGTCATTGTTTTTACCCAATTATCTGCTAAGTCAAATTTGCAGTAACCAGCAACAAAGAATAATTCAGCCCTTTTCCCCAGCAATATCCTTTATGGACACTCATCCCCAAGTAAATTACCATTGCTACTTTTACTTTAAAATTTTTTATGCAACTGGAGAGGTTGCAACCATTTCCTTTTGATGACTTTCTACATATTCACCAGGTTGAGTCTTTCTGTCTTTCCTAGAGACACACACAATCACAGACTGACTCACTGACCTTTCTGACTGAAAGAAATGTGCAGGGCTTTTTCCAGCTGTCCTAAAACAACTTTGGATTTCTTTCCAGGTCTGATGGCCGGCTGATAATAAAACACTGCTTTTCTGCTGGTTTGGGTCTCAACTCCTCTGGACTGAACATGCTGGTTTCCCCTAGCCTTTCATTCTGTAGGTTGGATAAACCTAACTTAGCCAACACTTCAGCAGTTATCTCCTCAGGAAGCTTAGTCATTTAGCTTAAGTCACATTCTTTCTGGGTGAAATAACTCCACAGACGCCAGTATCCCGTCACTGTCACTCTTTATTTACACATGGAGAGTCCTTGAAGCTGATAGAGCTCCCTCAGAGCCAGCTCTCAGAGTGAACAGAACCTCTGACACACCTTTTTTTTCTTTTTTTTTTAAAAACTCCCACACTACCACCTAACTGCAGGAGTGCTTATTTTTCCCTCGCCCTCACCAGGAGTGCCCTCAGGAAGTTCCTGACTCGCTTTCGCTTGTTCACATCGAGCCCAGGTGCCTGGCGGGCAGCGTGGGCCGACCAGTACACTCTCTTGAAGGAGCTCCAGCGGTCGAGCGCCAGTTGGGCTCTATCCCGGCAACTCAAAGTTTCCTCAACAAACTTCCTCGAGGGGGAGATGGGTGGGGGGCACCTGGGACTCAAAAATGTTGCTGGAGACAGACTCCGCGTCGTCCCCGGTGTCCGCCACCGATCCGGAACCCTCCTCCGGGAGGTCGCCCTCGGTCACCGACCCCTCCCCCACCGAGAGAGTGGGGGCTGGTCCGGCGCCGCCAACTGGCCTCAAACCCACGGCGACCCCACCCCCAGGGTCACTGGCGGTACCTTCCTCAGCGCACCCCTTCCCGGAATGCCCTGAGTTCAGGTCGTTGGGCGGCAGAGGCACGGGGCCCCGCTTCCTTCCCGACACCGGGACGCCCGGCACCTCGGGGAAAAAGGTCCTCCCCCAGGGCCAAGGCCCCCGGAAAAACACAGTCTGGGAGGGAGGAGCAAGGATAACACCCTCCTCCCCTCCACCACTCGAAGACCCAGCAGGCAGTTCGCCATTGTCACCTGCACCACGGCCCGTGCGGTTGTTAAAGCCCTCCCCAGGGACCGGAGGAGTTGAGGCAGCAGAAGGTCCTGCTGTAGCCCCTGGGGGGGGTTTGTGCAGGTCAGGCTGCAGTGCGGGACATGCAGGAGACACCATAGGCTCATCCCCCTGGAGAGGGACAGCGCCACTGGCGCATCTCTCCCCTCCAAGGGCCGGCACCTCTTCCCCAGCGAGACGGGGGGGGGTGGGATTTATGGGCCTTCCCCCCCTGCCCACCTTGGTGGGCATGGGGCCTGAATACTATTGGCTGGGGGAAGGCAGGGGGCATGGCCAGCATGGTGAGGGTCAGCCATGTCACTTCCTGCCCCACCCCTGGATTATCAGGTGATGGTGGGTGGGGCAGGGACCCAATTCCCTCTCCGGGGCCCAGAAGCACAGTTGCTGCAGGAGGTGAGGCAGTGGTGGTTCCCCCCAAGTTAATGCCAGGGTGTGGCTGGGCTCGGTCTCGGGCGCCCCCGGGCCAGGAGCAGGCGTTGAAGCCCCAGGGGTTTCTGTAACGGGGCGGGGGTTGGGTGTAGGGTCAGTGGGTGCAGCAGGGGCAGGATCAGGTACGGGTTTGGGGGTCAGGGTTCCCGCGCCGGGGTGATGCTGGCACGGCTGCAGGGGCATTGTCGAGCCGGGGGGGGCAGGTCATGGGCTAGTTGTAGGGTAAGGTGATAGAGTGGTCTCCCCATGGGCGGGCCTGGCGCGTTGGGTCTTCTTGGGCACCTTCCATCCGGCTGGACTCTCACCCCTCTCCCCACCAGAGGCTGAAGCATTGGAAGCCTCTGGCTTAGCCCTCGCTGCCGGTGCTTGCGGTATTGACTTCGGGGTAGGGGGAGTGGGTGCGGCAGCGCCACCCTCAGCCATTGGTAGGGGCTGGGCAGCCTTCTGGGTGGGGCAGTTTTTTCTTATGTGCCCCACCTTGCTGCACAGGTGACACTGCACACCGTCCACCGTCCACAAGACGCGGTAGGCCGCGCCCACGTGGAGGAGGGTAAATGAGCCCTCGATGACCTCCTCCCGGGTCAGGCAAATAAACACCTGGCGTTAAGACCAAGCAGGAGCGGTTGGACACCTGACCGGATCTCCTCCAAGGTGTTCAGGTGGGGAAGAAGGAGCTCACTGGCAATGAAGGGCGGGACATTGGAGATCACAACCCTCTGGGCCGTAACCTCCAAAGGGTCGCCGGGCAGATGTGTCCCTCCCACAGTGTGCCCCCTCTCCACGGCCAGGTGGACCACCTGCCTAGTCTTTGGGAAAAAGACGGCCTTCCCGTACATCCTGGCCGCAGCGACGATGGCCAGTGGGCTGACCACACTAGCCATGGCCTTGCTGCAGGCCTCAATGGTCATGCTGGGGTGGGGATAGGCATTGACCCCCAGGCATTTAGTCAGGTGCCTGAAGGGGGTCGTAGTTGCAGCCGGGTTTGGAGCAGCCAAGCCTAAGGCAGCGGCTACCCCGGCGTAGGTGCGGCTGGGCCCTGTGACCTTCGGGCTTGCTATGCTTTGCTGTCTGCCACAGGCGTGACAGGAGTCCAGTAGGGTCCCCAGGCAGCAGCAGCGGTGGAGGCAGGCCTCAGTCAACAGCAGCGGTGGAGGCAGGCCTCAGGCAAGTCCCAGGCAGCACCAGAGTGAGTCCCACGTAGGCCTTTGGTCACAGCGGTGGGGGCAGGCCTGTAGGAGGGTCGTCCCCAAGGCAAGTCTCAGGCAGCCCCAAAATGTAGTCACAGGCAGCAGCGGTGGAGGTGGGCCTCTTACAGCAGCAGCAGTCCTGGGAGGGGCCAAGGCCTCTTATAGCAGCAGTGAGAGAGGCCCCAAGCAGTAACAGCTGAGGCAGGTCATGGTGGGGGTCCCAGAGACCAGTGGTGGGAGTGGGCCCCAGGTCAGCAGCAACACTCCCTTGACCTGGGTGAGGCCCAGGCTGCAGCTCCAAGGGTAGGCCCAGGACTCAAAGTCCTCGTTCCCCTCAGAGCTCTCTCGATGTGGGGCAGCTGGTCCAGGGACAGTCCCCTTCCTCTCAGTCAAGGAGGAGAGTACGTGTATACACACACACACACACACACACACACAGATCCAGCTCCCTCAGAGGCAGCTCTCAGAGTGAACAGAACCTCTGACACACCTGTTTTTATCTATCAGCCAGGGCTCTCTGATTGGACAGGTTAACAGCCCCAATCAGGGAACTCATATTCTATGAGCTGCAACTGCCTGACCTTGTTACAATCACCACACTAAGAAATGCTGTTAACAATGTCTTGCATCTGCTGGTTTGGTAAGAAGAGGCAGAAAGAGAAATGGAGAGACAAAGCTACAGACTTAGAGATGGAAAGACTGAGGGGCAGAGAAATAGTGGGACAGAGCAGTGACAGATGCAAATATAGAGGCATGGCAGATAGGTTCTGTCACTGGAAACATTTGGTCCAGTTCATGATTGACGGTCAATGATGAGACATGTCACGAATCACTTCTAGTACAAAAGTGTGATTTTTAAAAATGAGCCCAGTCTTTATAATGTTAAAACGCAAGACATTGAGAAAATCAATTCATGTAATCAACTGTTATTCCAATTGGCTTTGACCTTTGCCCCGATAGCTTCAGGACAGCCTAAGTTACTTATCGATTCTTGAATATTGTGAGTCACTGACCCACGTTGCTGTTTACTGCCAGTTCCTCATAATGCTGAGGGAAGATGGTGTCTTTTTGAGCCATTTGTTTGTCACAAGTGAGAGTGAGTTTGCTTGGCCATGTTAGCTAACAGCCAGTTATGTTGATGTAGGTATGGAGTCAGCTGTAGGCCGGACCATGTAAGGATGGCACGTTCAAGATCAGAGTGGTGCTGGAAAAGCACAGCAGGTCAGGCAGCGCCAGAGGAGCAGGAAAATTGACGTTTTGGGCAAAAGCCCTTCATCAGGATTGAGGCTGGAGGGTTCGGGTGAAGAGATAAATGGGAGGGGGTGGGGCTGGGGAGAAGGTAGTGGAGAGTGCAATAGATGGATGGGGGTGGGGTTAAAGATGATAGGTCAGAGAGGACGGTGGAGCGGAGTGTTGGGAAGGAAGATTGACAGGTGGTCAATCCATCCCTGAAGCTTCCAACCTCATTCTGATGAAGGGCTCCTGCCCGAAACGTTGATTTTCCTGCTTCTTGGTTGCTTGCCTGAGCTACTGTGCTTTCCAGCAACACTCTAATCTTGATTCTAATCTCCAGCATCTGCAGTCCTCATGTTTGCCGAAGGATGGCAGGTTGCCTTGTTCCAAGGATAGTGAGCCAGTCATATTTTTCACCACAATCCAACAGCTTCATGGTCACTTGGGCAGCTTTTATTTCTAGGTTTTGGAAACTTGAGCTTGAGTTTTCAGAGCCACAGGGAACTTGACCTCATGCCATCTTTGAGATGACTCATCCAGTAGTGTGGCCTCTAACCTCCTGTATTCTGGGGCTTTAGGTGGACGGTTATAATGGGAACAAGTGCTGAAGGGTAATGGAGTAATTTTGATTTCTATTTAGGCGAGGAACGTGGCTGAAAGCAATTAAACTGAAATCAGATCCCGTAAGAGCCAGGAGCGACCATGACTGACGTGGCACAGAAAGCCAAGGTGAGTCCAGAAAGGCTGTGTGTGAGCTAAACTCATCGGTGGTCAGGGTTTGTATCTCCTGCTCAAAAAGAATTAAGTAAATTTCTTCCGAAATCCTAGTGTGATTCAAGTTATACAGTGATATATGTCCTTGAACATGGCTGCATCTGCATGAATGTTTGCCAATCCATCCACTGAGTAAAGGCGTTAACCTGGAATTTAAGGAACATGTTTGTCACTGAGCAACAGATCCATCCTTTAATTCAGCTGTAATTTTAGGGGCATGTGTTGGAAGATATAACAGGAAAAGGTGGGACTTCTGTAACAGAGCTGGTACGGACGTGATGGATTGAATAGACCCCTTTTATACCATAATAGTTCTGTGATTCTGGGAAGGTGCCCGACATGGATAGAAGCAATACCGCACTAGTACAGTAGGAGGCACCCTCTCCTCTTCAAAAGGAATATGGACTGTAGAGAAAGAGAAATGATACTGTTGGCATCCAGTAGGGTCCCAATTGGCATTGCCAACCAACATCCCTCAGCCAGACCAATACAAAATGTTCAACCATAAATCACAAGAAGACACTAATAAAAATACGGGCCACTTGAAGTTGTATGGACATAAATAATGCAACACAGTCTGGTATTATTAATTTCCCTCACTAATCCTTAAATAACGATAAGAGCCTGTTCAGGGTTTGAAGCACACCTGCCTTATTCTGCAAATGATTTAGGCTTTCTAATCCGAGCCTAACCATTTGCTCTGCTGAGGACATTTGGTGTGTGAATGAAGTAATATTTCACAAGATAATGATACTCGGTGCGTTACTGTTATGTAGGATGAGAGGGTGAAGAGGGAAATATGCCATTATCATCCAGACTCACTCCCAAGAACAACTTGAGGAGATCTGTGCTGGAGGAGCCTGTGGATTTTGGTTATGTTGTGATGAACAGATTGATCCTCCTCCTGTTTGGACGTATGAGGCAGGAGGTCCTATGCGATGGCGCAATCCTGAGTGTGTGAATTTGCTTCCTTTATTTTCCCTTCTCTGCCGCCGCCATGTCTCATCATTAACGCATTGGAACCCAAGTGTGAAGTAGCACAGTGGACAGCTTTCCTTCATTCTGAAAGACCAGTAGCAAGCTTCTCCCAATCATCAACCTCAATTCTGACATGCTTCAAGGAGGGTCTTGAGTGTCTTTGCCCCCACCCCCTACCCTCCACCCTCCCCTCCCTTGGAAAACTGGCCATTTGGGAGTTGGGACAATGAGTCTCAACCATCTGGGTCCAATCTGTTGTCGTTGTGGGGTTTTTTTTTCCCCAGGTGTTTTGCCTGAATGCTTGTGGAGATGTCCTCATGAAAGGCATTAGAGTTTTCCTTCCACTGAATGCAGCTGAGGTACTGCTGCTGGAGTTGCTCCAGCATCTTCATGTGCCACCGATACACAGCCCAGGAGTGTGATGAGAACACAAGAACTTCCATTGTCTTCTGGAGATCTTTGCTGTCATGTTGGTCCTCCCAGTCACTAGCAACCTATTTGAGAGAGGGAAGGACTCAGTATTTTCTAGGGTTTCGCCCTCAATATAAAGGTGGAATATCTGGATGACCAGGTGTGGGCTGATATGAGGTTTCTTTATGGCAACTTCCAAGGGCAGTGCCAGTTTCAATTCTGGAGAATTGAAGAGATCGAGAGGGGTTTACAAATCTGATGCAAAATGAGTGATGACAGTGCAGTCACTTATGATCTGTAGGTGATGCATATTTATGGGTTGTTGGTTTAATTTTGGAATGAAGGTGATTGAGGTTACATTATTTCATCTCAACAATGTCTCATACTGACAGAAGAGGAGTGTGATGTATTTTGAGATAAGTTGCCACTGTCAGGACGAATGAAGCCCATCACCAGGGCCAACTAGAGGGAAGAGGTGTGGGCTGGGATGAAGATGGTGCTAATTGTCAGGCTCCAAGAACTTGATAGGGGAGGTGGGGGTTGGGGTGGAATGGAGGGTGTGGGGTGCGGTGGTGACTTACACTCACATAGCGACGCTCCCCCTCCCACATCTGTACACATCTATCCACCATTAAGAAGGCTTCCAAGCCCTCCACTTCTTCCTCTCACATGACCCAACCCACTGACACTCTCATTCGACTGGAGAATTGGTCCTCACCCTTAACAACTTCTCCTTCGAATCCTCCCACTTCCTCCAAACCAAAGGGGTAGCGATGCGCACCCGCATGGGCCCCAGCTATGCCTGCCTCTTCGTCGGGTACGTGGAACAGTCTATCTTCTGCAGCTATACCGGCACCATTCCCCACCTTCATTCTATCTCATGCTCCCATGAGGAGTTGAACAGTTCGTCAACTTTACCAACACCTTCTACCTCGACCTCAAGTTCACCTGGACCATCTCAGGCATCACCCTCCCGTTCCTAGACCTCTCCATCTCCATTTCCGGCGACCAACCAAACACAGATATCTACCACAAACCCACCGACTCCCACAACTATCGGGACTACTTCTCTTCCCACTCTGCCTCTTGTATTCCCAAATCCTCCGCTTCTGCTACATCTGCTCCGAAGGGGACCAGTTCCACCGTGGAACATCCCAGATGGCCTCCTTCTTCAAAGATCATAATTGCCCCTCCCACGTGGTCAACGATGCCCTCCAGCACATTTCCTTCACTTCCCGCACTTGAACCCCACCCTCAAACCCACCTTCCCCTCCTGGCACCTTCCCCTGCCACTGCAAATCCT
This sequence comes from Chiloscyllium plagiosum, assembly GCF_004010195.1. Taxonomy (NCBI): domain Eukaryota; kingdom Metazoa; phylum Chordata; class Chondrichthyes; order Orectolobiformes; family Hemiscylliidae; genus Chiloscyllium; species Chiloscyllium plagiosum. The sequence goes on from NC_057720.1 coordinate 12,294,153, forward strand.
GCTCCCACACCTCCCCCACCCTCACCTCCATCCAAGGCCCCAAAGGATCCTTCCACATCCGACAGAGATTTACCTGCACATCCAAACACCTCACCTACTGTATCTATTGCACCTGATGTGGCCTCCTCCACATTGTGGAGACAGGATGTCTACTTGCGGATCATTTCAGAGAACATCGCTGGAACACCCTCAGCCACCAACCCCACCGCCCTGTGGCTGAACACTTCAACTCCCCCTCCCACTCCATCAAGGACATGCAGGTCCAGGGCCTCCTCCATCGCCAAATCCTAACCACCGACACCTGAAGGAAGAACGGCTCATCTTCTGCCTTGGGACCCTCCAACCAGACAGGATCAATGTGGATTTTACCAGTTTCTTCATTGCACCTCCCCCCACCTTATCCCAGTCCCAAACTTCCAACTCAGCACTGCACTCTTGAGTGGTCCTACCTATCCATCTTCCTTCTCATCTATCTGCTCCACCTTCCTCTCCAACCTTCCCACCTCCCACCTTCATCTACCTATCACATTCTCAGCTACTTTTTCCGCCCAAGCCCCACTCACTCCCTCCCATTTATCTCTCAGCACCCCAACCCCCGGCCCACAAGCCTCATTCCTGAGACGTC
>NC_057720.1:12295277-12307348 GCF_004010195.1 Chiloscyllium plagiosum
AGGACATAATTATCACTCGATGCAAATTGTAGTTTTTTTCTGTTAAAGCCCATATGTGTGGATAGAAAACTTAAAGGCATTTAAGTAGTCATTGGATAAACATATGGATGAGAATGGAATAGTGGAGGCTTCAGATTGGTTCCACAGATCAGTGCAACATCGAGGGCTGAAGGGCCTGTACTGCACTGTAATGTTCTATAAGAGTATATTATTGCAGGTGAGTTGGTTGGTGCTAGTTTACTGGAGGGTTTTACCATGTCACTTTAAACTTGGAAGTGAAACCAAAACTCTTAGAACATGTCAGTATTAGTTCAAATTATTCTTATTTATGCGTGCGATCATTTTGTAGAGCTTTTGAGATTCAAATCTGTTGGGTGTTGCTACTCAATAGTACACAGATCCAAGTCATTGTGAGGTTAATAACGTGCAGCATAGTTTGGGAAAAAGCAGTAGAACGAACACCAGTAGAAAACCAGTATTTGAACTCACAAGTAATATTCAAGGTGGTATCAATAAAACTGGTGATGGTCCCTGTAATAATGGTCATGGCATCAGTATTACTGGTTATCATGCCAGTGTTGCTGGCTATGGTAAATATTTGTGTATATATTGCAGGTACTCTTTTCCAAATGGATTATTCTCCCTAGGAGAAAGGGAGGACTGTAGATGCTGGAGATCAGTGTCGAGAGTCTAGTGCTGGAAAAGCACAGGTCAGGGCAACATCCAAGGAGCAGAAGAATCGACATTTCGGGCATAAGCCCTTCATCAGGAATATTTTTCCTTTTTTTTTAATGCATGGGTTGAATATACAGAACTAAAATTTTAAAAAGTACACGGAAAGTTGGCAGGGAAGTGTCCTGCTGTTTGTGTGGGTGATGGCAAGGACGTTATGGTCATAGCAAGGCCATCATTACAGATTTTGAATGCCGTTTTGTCTGGTGTTATGTTGCTGTTGTCCCAGTGTTGCTTGCATCCCATGTATGAATGGGGTAACTTGATCAGAAATCTGGATTTTGTACAGGTAGTATTCTTGCCTCAGAGTCAGAATGTTGTGGGTTCAAGTCCCATTCTGGACATTTGGGAGGCACTATCGAGGCTGATACTCCAACCAGGGTATGTTGCACAGATTCTAAGGGGAAACATTAAACTGACACCCTGTATTTTCCCTCCTTTGATTGATGCATTGGAAAAATCAACACTCCTATGCATATCTCAAAAAGAATGAAGAACAGGGGAGTTGGCCGGATGTCCTAGTTAATCTTTACCCCTCATCCAACTTTTAAAGAAAATAGTAACCTCGAAATTGGTTTGTGTGCTGCTGCCTCAGCCTCTGGTAGGCCCTGTGCCTGTGGGGAATGATTGGGAGAGAGGGATCAACCGGGACAGCCAGAGTTGGGGAGTGCCTCTCGACACTTTAGCACCTAATGTCTCCATTTGCAAGTAAGTTGCTTTTTTTAAAGAAGAAATAAACACTTTCCTTAGTTAACGTTTTGGATCTAGTGGCCTTTCCTCAGAACAGGACACTGGACTTGAAACATTAACTCTGATTTCTCTTGAAAATGCTGCCAGACCTGTTGGGCTTTTCCAGCAATTTCTGTTTTTGTTTCTGATTTCCAAGCATTCGCAGTGCTTGTGGCTTGTATCTTTCCTTAGTCTTGTTCTCCCACAGCAATAACTTTCAATGAAGTGGTTTAGAGAATGATGTTTTCCTGCATAGAAGCCAGTATATCGCGTGGGGTCTCTCAAACACGTTAGTCTCTCGTTTTCAGTCACATTCCGCGGGCTCTGCACTGTCAGCCTTTTCCAAGATGGTGGGTAGTGTACTTCACCACGTTAGTGCAGTCTGTGTTCACCACAGTGAAAGCTAAGATGCCTATTCCATGCCTGAAAAATGTTTATGCTGCCACTGTCTTCCTAGGACATTCCTGCATCATTTATATCATTGCTGTTTGTGGGTACTTGCTGTGCTCAAATTGGCCAATACATTTCCCACATCATGATGGTAACTACACTTCAAGATCTCTTTGTCACTGGAAAGTGGTCAGGGACGTTGTGAAACCTTTGTCACATGTTCGCATTTGTCCCGCTATAGAATATTGTATCCAGTCCTGGTCATTTCAGAAAGATGTTAAGGCCTTGGTGAGAGTGTGGAGGAAATTTATCAGGTGCTTTGCTGGTGTGTAATGGAACTGTTTAATATGATGAGAGGTTTTGATGTCAGACATGGAGAGAGAGCATTTACTTTGAGAAGATTAGTAACCAGTGAATATGATAATTAATTAAAAATAGGTAACATCTTTACAGAATGAGCTGTTATGATTTGGAATGTGATGGTGGCAGTAAAAGCAGATTCACTTGTAGTTTAAGGGGCCACTGGATAGGTGGTTGAAAAGAAAGGTTTTACATGGCTTGGAGGAACACAGCAGACGAGCAAGTGGCTCTTTTGAAGAGAGGGTACAAATACCGATTGGGCAAAAGTGAGGACTGCAGATGCTGGAGATCAGAGTCTAGATTAGAGTGTGATGGAAAAGCACAGCAGGTTAGGCAGCATCCGAGGAGCAGGAAAGTCGACGTTTCAGGCAAAAGCCCTTCATCAGATACCGATTGGCCTGTAGTGGTGCTGGTCTCACACACCAGCTATTGTTCTTTATTCATTTGCAGGACATGGATGTGGCTGGCTGGCCCAGCATTTATTGCTTGTCCCTTGAGAAGGTGGGGGTGAGCTGCTTTCTTGAATCGCTGCAGTCCATGTGCTGTGAGTAAACCCACAATGCCATGAGGGAGGGATTTCCAGAATGTGCAGGGACCTGCAAAGGAGGGAAATGGAGATGAAGCAAGAGGGGAACCATTCAGAGGTGGAAGGCTTGGATTATTTGATCACGTGTTTGTGTAGCCCCCACTGTCCAGTCTCACAGGTGAGGACATTCAATGCTTTATGTACAATTCTTGCCTGGCCTTGCACATAGTCTTTCCACAGCTTCCTGTTCAGGGACATTGACACTTGTCAAGGCTCCTGCAAATAAAAACAGATTCCTGAAGAACCCCTGAAAATATCATCAATAAAGTGGATAATTTGAAGAATGCTGAACCAACAGGAATGACAATCTCCAGCTCAACACTAAGCCCAGCAACCACTGCCCTTGACATCAAAGGGCAGATGTTTAAGTCACTCCTGCCGCTTTCCTCTGGTCAATATCGAACAGAAGTGTAAACACTGAAAATAAATGGGCTGATGTTAAAATGAATACTTGCCGTGGAATGATTGATTTATGTTGTTGGTTTGTGAATGGATTAACAAGACAGCTGAAGACACAAACTTCAAAGTTAGTTTGAATGACTCTGGTCCTGGTGTGTCTGTAGTTGGAGGTGTCATTAATGTCTGATGGGTTTTGATCTGCCCTCATGATCGGCTTTTTTACCTTTGGTAGAGGTCATATTTATGTTAGCTCTGATATCATAAGAATGAGACGTGAGTAACATGGTACAGACAGATTCAGTAAATGTTTATTACAGCTTCTGGTGTCTACACATTACAATCAAAGGCACTGTCATGTCTGAGCTGAGATGAAACAATTCAGTTACAAACTGCAAATATCTACACACACTCAGAAGCCTCCTCCCTGCAAAATATTAGCACACTCCCCAAGAACCCCTTGTGGAGATTTTTGGCAAACTGCAGTTGCAGAAATCACTGAACCAACATCGTAATGATGATGGTTCAACACCAGAAGTAAAGGGAGGGCAAAATTCTGGAGAGGCTGTGCTGCCAGTCCCAGACATGCAGGAAATTAAACACTTGTAAATATTGACAGACACCTTGGCGTTCCCTCATGGATTAGTTTGATAATGTGAGAGTTGGACGACTAATTAAACACTAACTATGCATCCATTTGTACTTGGTGCCATCACCATGGGTGTTCTCTCTCCAATCTCACCTGGTGCTGTGTGACTGATTCTCTTGTAATTTCCTTGGGCTCATTGCTTCCTTTGTGCATGCCGCATGCTTCTTTTATACTCACTTTCTCTAATTTAAGTAAGCAGTATTCAAAATTCAAATTGAGTCCAAGAGTGTGGTGCTGGAAAAGCACAGCTGGTCAGTCAGCATCCGGGGAGCAGGAGAGTCAATGTTTCGGGCCTAAGCCCTTCGGTCATTTCCTGATGAAGAGCTTATGCTCAAAATGTCGACTCCTGTGCTCCTCGGATGCTGACTGACCAGCTGTGCTTTTCCAGCACCACACTCTTGGACTCTGATCTCCAGCATCTGCAGTCCTCACTTCCTACTAGTATTTAAATTGAAGCATCATTCAAGATGAACAGGAATTTTTTTTTCCCTTAATGGGATGAGGGTGTCGCTGGCCAGGCAGTATTTACTGTCCATCCCTAATTGTCCAGAGGGCAGTCAAGAGTCAACCACATTGCTGTAGGTCTGGAGTCACATGTAGGCCAGACCAGGTAAGGAGGCAGCTTCCTTTCCTAAAGGACATTAGTGAACCAGATGGGTTTTCCCGACCATTGACAACGGATTCATGGTCATTGTTGAATTCTTAATTCTAGGTATTTATTTAACTCAAATTCCCTCATCTGCCGTGGTGGGATTTGAACCCACAGGTCTCCGCCTCTGGATTAACAGTTCAGTGATAATACCACTAGGCCATCACCCTCTTGGTTTTGGAATGGATGGATGGCACCCTGCTTTAATACAATCGGGGGTAAGGGAGATGCAAACAATAGGTGAAGTGTTGTCCTTTGTAATTTTTTTAAAAATTCATTCACGGGATGAGGACATCCTGGTCATACCAGCATTTATTGCCTATCCCTAAATGTCCAGAGGGCAGTTAAGAGTCAACCACATTGCTGGGGGTTTGGAGGGCAGATTAGGTAAGGAAGTCAATTTCCTTCCCTAAAGGACATTAGTGAACCACATGGGTTTTTCCGACCATTGACAATGGATTCATGGTCATCATTAAATTCTGAATTCAAGATTTCTTTTTTACTGAATTCAAATTCCATGGTGAGACTTGAACCTGGGTCCCCTGAACATTATCTGGCTCTTTGGATTAAGAGGCAGGCGATTCTACCACTAGGCCATCACCTCCAATATTAGCATCAACAGTATCTGAACATTACTTTTCTGTCTTATTTCCATCAAGTCATGAATTTTTTAAAAAAAGAGCTTAACCTACAAATTACACCAAACAATGCTAGATACACGAATCTTGGCAGAAATGTTCAGGGGATCTCAATGGATTTGTAGTTAATTATTGAAAATGTGAAAGATACTTAAGTCATTCCTTAAATTCTCTACCATCTGGTTAATGATTTTCATCAGCTTACATCTTTTTGTTAAGTTCTTTCATCTATCTCTTTCTTTCCCCCCCTTTCTTTTTCTATCTCTCTTTTGTTTCTAACCCACATAGATTCTTCTATCTACATCTAAACCCGTTCATAAATCATACGTGCCAAAGCTGGCAAGGGGTGATGTTAAGACTAAGTTCGAAGCCATGCAAAAAGCGCGTGAGGAAAGGAGCAAGTGGAGATCCGGAGAAGAAAGGAAAAGGAGAAATGAACAGTATAAGAAGGAGAAGGAATGGACAAAGATAAAACAGGAGGTCGCTTAGTTTATAAGTCATATTTGTTTTACCCCTTCAGATCGACAGAAGCTTGTTGCTCATTTATACTGACAAGATTGCCAACAGATTTGGGGGCAAAAATAGAAATTGTTGGAAAATCTCAGCAGGTCTGGCAGCAGCTGTGGAAAGGAAAAAAAGAGTTAATGTTTGAGTGACTCTTCCTCAGAACTGCCAGCAATTTCTGTTTTTGTTTCTGATTTACAGCACCTGCAGTTTTTTTTTAGTTTTTAATGGATCTGGGGAAACTGGTTAATTGATTCTCAAGACATGTTCATGATTTAGTATCAGAGGATTGCGAAGCTTTGGAACTCTCTATCCAAGGGAGCTCAGTTTAAAGCAAATTTTAAATGGAAGTCAATATGTTTTTATGTTCTTGGGGAATTAAGGAAATCTGAGACTGTGCATGAAGATGGAATGAGATCGAAGATCAGCTGTGATTTTATTGAATAGTAGAGTGGACCCAAAAGGCCAGAGCCCTAATCCATCTCCCAATTCTGACGTTTACTCAGATCGTGTTATTCATAACATTACCAATGTGGTAAAAGTCACAAAGCAAACAATCACGTGTGTCCACCCTCAGGTTTGTTCTGCCTAATTCTTTCTTTCCCAATACTCTCTCCAGTCCAGTGTCAGCTTCAGTTCTCAAGGTCACCCCCTCATATTGCGTTATGGTTTTGTAACAGAGTTGATAGTTTCTTGCTGCTGCTGTTGCTAGATGTAAGTAGATTTAATGTTGCAAAAATAAAAGAGATGCTGAATCTGTTTTCCCTTTATTTAATTTCAGCTAAGGGAACTACTTGCTTCAGACGATGAAGAAGAGAACAAATCGAATGAACTGAAGAAGGCATATGTCCCCAAAATGACAGGTAGCAGCAACTGAAATCGATCTCACCCAAACTTTCACTGCTCCCTTCAGGCATCAGAACTTGGGAATGAAAAAAAAAATGAGCCTGTGCCTTCCTATATCAACAGGGACCGTCAAGGGCAAGTTCGAGGAAATGGAAAAGGTAAGGCAAGAGGAAGAGAAGAAAAGAATGGAGGAAGAGCGACAGAGGAGGATTCATCAGGATATCTTGGAGAAGAGGAAGCTACAACGTGAACTTGCAAGAAAGGCTGCAGAGGTACGAAGGCATTTCCCAAATCATTTTTTTAAAAAACTAACATTAAAGTTTGAATCTTAGGAATGCTAATCTGGAATCCACTTTGCACAATATTGGAATTCTCTTCCTATTTCCTTCATTAGAACACCACTACAGTGTTCTAATGACTTATTCATATCTTGAAACATATAGTTCTGTTGGAACAAGTGGGGGAACAAATACAATCTTTGACCATAAAAGCCGGAGTAGGCCATTCAGCCCTCGAGCATGTGCTGCCATTCCATAATGGATCTGTTTGCTGACACCAATGGGAAATGTGGAGTTACAGGGATAGGATGGGTTTGGGTGGAATGTTCTTCGGAGGGTCAGTGTCGGTTCAATGGGCCGAATGGCCAACTTCCACACTGTAGGGATTCTATGATTATTGCCGACTGCACACAAAATTAAGATGACTTTTTTTTGGGAGTTAAAATAAAATTTGTCCTTTGTTTAATACTTTATTTCTGCAACCCGATGTGCGGTTCATTAAAATTGTACCATTAATTTGCTTTTGTAAACACTGCCTACTGTATTTGTGAGAGATATTGCTGCAAATGCATATGTTACTGTGAGCAAATGCAGCCTGATTTTAAATCTACCTTCCCGCCCACTCCTGATAACCTTTCACTTTAATTAACACGAATCTGTCTCTGCCTTAAAAATATTCAAGGACCTTGCTTCCAGCAGAAAGAGAATCTGTCCCATTTTCCCCCCCATTTTCTTGGGGTTGGCCTGTCTGTATCTTATATTCCATTTATCCTCCTTGACTCCATTTCCTTTTAAAAGCCTTTCCAGGATAAAGTCGATCACACTCAGGTTTTTTAAATCCTCTGTGAAGATCTAGCCTCAGTACAATGGTTTCTGAGGGGCAGAATGACCTTCTCCTGTTCCTCGCTCTTATGTCCTTTATGACTTCAGCTACCCATCTGTATACCCACATATTTTCAGTACCATCCCTGTAAATCTTACTGTGAGCTTTCAATAACATAGTCAGTAGAATAAATTCTCTAGTTGCCGTCCAGCCAAAGATCAGTACAGAATTACATAACCTTTCCAAATCTATCCCTTGAGGAATAATGCTTCAATCTCATCCAAAGAAAGGATGGTGTTTCTGGCAGTGCAGCAGCTTCTCAGCCATATACTGATTTGCCAACTTACATTTGCTTAGGTTTCTGGATTGGGACTTGGAGCCCCTGACCTCCTGATCGAGTTAAGTATTACACCCTGAGCCATAGGGAAGGGGGCCAGTGAACTCAACAAGGAGAGGTTAGACAGAAAATGGGCAGCTGCATTTTTGAAAAAGTACACAGAAAGCAGAAAACGGAAATTGGCAAGAAACCTGGGTTCAAATCATACCATGGTGGAATCTAAATTCAATAATAATACAAGTCTACTGATGACCAAGAACCATTGTTGATTAGTGAACCAGATGTGTTTTTCCCCTGATAATGTCCGTTAGAGAAGAAAACTGCAATCCTTACCTAGCTTGGCCTACATGTGACTCCAGACCCACAACAATATGATTGACTCTTAACTACCCTCTGGGCAATTAGGGATGGGCAATAAATGATGGGCCTGGCTAGTGATGCCCATATCCTGTAGAGGACTAAAAAGAAACAAAGCTGGAGCTGATGTTGAGGAGGGACAATTGGCTCCTTCATTTTTAACATCATCTCAGTCAGTTGCAACAATTACCTTTCAATTTAGGTTGAACATACAGCTATCACACTTCAGTTAAAACATTATTCACAAAAATATGAAGCAGTCAATCACCCTGCCAGTCTGATCTACTTGGTCCTCCTCCCTCTCTGTCAACAGTACAAAATATTTCATTTTCCACCTCTTAATTCTAAAGCAGTCATATTCCACTCAACATCTGAACTGTTTTTCTCTCTTTCTGTCTCTCTGTTGAGTTTCTCTAGCATTTTTCTTTTTATTTGAGCCAATTACCTAGAATAAAAGAAGGATTTAAGAATTTGACTATTTGTGTGTAAGAAGGAAGAATTTTATTACCCTAGAAAAATAATAAAAACTTGACATTGAAAACTCACACACAAACACAGGTAACAATTTTAAAAAGGGGAACATTGGTACAGACAGAGAGGAATATATCACTTATAACTCCAAAGTATTTCAGATGCTAGATTTTAAACATGAAGTCACGATTGATTAACTATTGACATGAATCAGTATCATGAGCAGATTGTGAAGATATCTTGAGTTTTTAGTCAATGGTTGTTTACCCACATTACTTTTCCATTGCGTGCTGTTTTTCAAGAGGGCAGGCACAGGAGAGGGAAAGTTCCAGTTCTTGCCACAAATTAGTTTTCCTTCTCTCTGCTCTGCTGTACAAAAGCAGCTGCTGAAAATTAGTTCAGTGTGTATTCAAGGGTTTAGCTCCATTGTCTTTCTAAGGCGAATTCTTTAGCTCCCAGTATATGAAATAATCATATCTGTGAATTAAACAGAAGATGTGAATTTCTTAATGCTCAGATTCCTGAGTAAACTTACGCTTAAAAAATTAGCAACCCAATCTTCAACATTAGATATGATTTTATAATTGGACATTTGCTGGATGATCCTGAGTGTGTGAAGAATTACTCTGTCAACCAATGCAGGATTATCAAAGAGGCTTCCAGTGTACTAGAAACTAGATGTATTAATAGTGTAGGAATTTTAACTGAGATGATTCTCAAATACATCAACATTATCATGAACAAATAACCTGTTCTAGTTTTGCAAAGAATAAACACTAGTTAGGAAACTGGAGAGATTATTCTTCTGGTCCCCCATAAGCTGGGGAGTGACTGCAGACTAGATGAGATGATTACGTAGTGGTAATATCACTGGACTATTACTGCAGAGACCCACTTGATGTTTTGGAGACCTGGATTCAAATCCTACCAGGGCAGAGGTAGAATTTGAATCCAATAAATAATCTGGCATGACCATGAATCTATTGACAATTATCAGGAATACTACATCTGGTTCACTGATATCCTTTAGGAAAGGAAATCTGCCAACTTGGTCTGGCCAACATGTGAATCCAGACCCACAGCAATGTGGTAGACTGTCGTGGATGGACAATAAATACTGGCCCAGCCAGCAATGCCCTCATCTACAGCTGCCTGTGTTTGAGGGGAAAGTATTGCAGTGGTCAGAATGAGAAAATGACATCTAATTTACAATAGCAAAGTCTCCCACTGTCCTCCTGTTGTGCTACTTGGGATGATATATGACAAGTACGATTATATACATGTGCTAGATAATGACCATCTCCAGCAAAGGAGAAGCTAACCACCTCCCCTTGCTATTCAATATCATTACTGTCACTGAATTCCTCAACATCCTGGGTGTTACCATGGTCCAGAAACTGAACTGGACTAACTGTCTAAATACTGTGGCTACAAGAGCAGGACAGATGCTGAGAATTCTGCAATAAGGAACTTACCTCCTGACTCCCCAGACCCCATCCACCATCTACAAGGCACAAGTCAGGAGTGTGATGAATACTCTCCACTTGTCTGGATGGGGGCTGCTCCAATAACACTCAAGAAGCTTGACACCATCCAGGGCAAAGCAGCCTGCTTGATTGGCACCACATCCATAAATATTCACTCCTTGCATCACTGATGCTCAGCAGCAGGTGTGTATTATCTCCAAGGTGAACTGCAGAAATTCAAAGATCCTCTGACAGCACCTTTCAAATCTACAAACACCGAAAATAATAAGGAACATCAATCCCTGGAAGTTCCCTGCCAAATCACTCACCATCCTGACTTGGAAATATATCGCCGTTCCTTCACTGTTGCTGTCCCAGGGACTCCCTTGCCAAGAGCAGAGTTTGTGGACTATTAGGCTGCAGCGACTCAAGGAGGCAGTCCACCACCATCACCTCCAGCACAGTTAGGAATGGGACATAAATGCTGGCCGAGACAGCTATGTCCAAATCCTGTGAATGAATAATAAAAAAACAAAGTGACCTGAGAAAAAGGTCTTTCGTGTGAGATTTACCTCACAATCATATCGCTTATTTTCCACATTGCTGCTCCTTGATTGTGGGCAGATTTTCCCATTAAAATGCTGCCGGCTGGGACATACTTCAACTTTTCAAATTGAAGCAACTAAATGTCTGACTAATGCATCCCATCTGGAATCTTTTATTTTAAACTGGTTAAGCTCGAAGACAGATTAACATGCCACAGAAAAAGGCAAAAAATGTCCTGAATGAAGCAGAGCATCACAAGGTTAAAATTAAAAGGTCGTTACTTCAGAGAAGCATAGATTATTTTCAGCAAAGGCACAAGGTACTTGGCTCATAAGGTGTTGCTAACATCACCAGCTTCTCCAATCCCACTCATTTCCCAAATACTTCTAACAACTCATAATTTTTAAGCAATTATCTAACTCCTTTCTAAAGGGTTCTTGTGGCTATGTGGTAGTGTCCCTACCTCTGAGCTAGACAGTCTGTATTCAGGTCCCTGGAGAAGAGTTGTAACACTCAACAGGCTGGTTAACATTATCTGAAACCAAATTATATCCTTTTAGCTCTTGTGGCACAGTGGCAGTGCCCCTATCTCTGAGCCAGGAGGCCTGTGCTCTAGGCAAAAGTGAGGACTGCAAATGCTGGAAATCAGAGTAGAAAAGTGTGGAATAGCACAGCTGGTCAGGCAACATCCAAGGAGCAGGAGAGTCAACGTTTCGAGCATTCCCATTGAAGAGCTTACGCTCGAAACATCAATTTTCCTGCTCCTTGGATGCTGCCTGACCGGCTGTGCTTTTCCAGCACCACTCTAATTTAGAATGATAGAATCCCTACAGTGCAGGTAGAGGCCATTCAGCCCATCATGTCTGCACCGACCCTCCAAGCAACATTCTACCCTATACTCATAGCCGCACATTTATCACGGCTATCCCACCGAGCCTGCACATCCCTGGACACTATTGGCAATTTAGCACGGCCACTCCACCTAACTTGTGCATCTTGGGACTGAGAGGGGAAACTGGAGCACCCAGGGGAAACCTATGTAAATATGAGGAGAACATAGAACATTACAGCGCAGTACAGGCCCTTTGGCTCTCAATGTTGCGCCGACCTGTCATACCAATCTGAAGCCCATCTAACCTACACTATTCCATGTACGTCCATATGCTTGTCGAATGATGACTTAAATGTACTTAAAGTTGGCGAATCTACTACCATTGCAGGCAAAGCACTCCATACCCTTACTACTCTCTGAGTAAAGAAACTACCTCTGACATCTGTCCTATAGCTATCACCCCTCAATTTAAAGCTATGCCC
>NC_057720.1:12307355-12331973 GCF_004010195.1 Chiloscyllium plagiosum
CTCAAGTCCCTCAGTCTTTCCTCGTAAGACCTTCCCTCCATATCAGGCAACATCCTAGTAAATCTCCTCTGCACCCTTTCCAAAGCTTCCACATCCTTCTTATGGTGTGGTGACCAGAACTGTACACAATACACCCGAGTGCGGCAGCACCAGAGTTTTGTACAGCTGCAACATAACCTCATGGTTCCGGAACACGATCCCTCTATTAATAAAAGCAAAACCACTGTATGCCTTCTTAACAACCCTGTCAACCTGGGTGGCAACTTTCAAGGATCTGTGTACGTGGACACCGAGATCTCTCTGCTCATCTACACTACCAAGAATCTTACCATTAGCCCAGTACTTTGCATTCCAGTTACTCCGACCAAAGTGAATCACCTCACCCTTGTCCGCATTAAACTCCATTTGCCACCTCTCAGCCCAGCTCTACAGCTTATCTATGTCTCTCTGCAACCTACAACATCCTTCATCACTATCCACAGCTCCACTGACCTTAATGTTGTCTGCAAATTTAGTAACCCACCCTTCTACGACCTCATCCAGGTCATTTATAAAAATGACGAACACCAGTGGACCCAACACGGACCCTTGCAGTACACCACTATTGACTGGACTTCAGGATGAACATGTCCCATCAACCACCACCCTCTGTCTTCTTTCAGCAAGTTAACTACTGATCCAAACTGCTATATCTTCCACAATCCCATTCCTCCGCATTTTGTACAATTTCTTACTGTGGGGAACCTTATTGAACGCCTTGCTGAAATCCATATACTCCACATCAACCGGTGGAGAATTTGCAAACTCCACACAGATGTTCACCTGAGGGTGGAATTGAACCCAGGTCCCTGGTGCTGAGAGATAGCAGTGTTAACCACTCATAGGGAGTAGTTAGCACTGGAGTCTGAGATCCTGCCCATCCCTCATCCCAGCTTCATCACCAGCCACTACCCCATTCCCTATTAAGCTCAGAGGAAGCTTAATAGGAACCAGCACCTCTCACACAAAGCTCTCTGGACTGTGGGATGAAACCAAAGCACCCGGAGGAAGCCCACACAGACACAGGGAGAATATGCAAAGTCCACACAGACTGTTACTCAAGGGCGGAATCAAGCCTGTGTCCCCAGCACTGTGAGGCAGCAGTGCTAACACTGAGCCAGCATACCACCTGAGATTCTACCTTCAGCTATGGGAATTCCCAAACATTGGTCAGTTCAGCAATACTACTCTCACCTCAGGGTCAACAAATTGCAGGTTCAAGCCCCACCTTGGTATTTTTCTGAACAGACATCAGGGAGTTTGACCCAGTACTCCCCCCTCCCCCGCCCTGAGCCAACACTTTTAAAAACAGACAAGCTGGGATGTTTGTGGAATCTTGCTGCACACAAATTGGCTGCTCACACAACATCTTCCAAACCCATGACCACTATCATCGAGAAGGACCAGGAGCAATAGATCCATGGGATCACCACCAGCTGCAGGTTCCCTCCAGTCCACACACCATCCTGACTTTGGAGCTATGTCTCTGTTCCTTTACACTTTTGTAAGGTCAGAAACCTAGAACTCGCTTCCTAGCATCACGGTGGGTTATCCATACCTCAAGGACAGCGGCTGACTACTCATGGGTGGCACGGTGGCTCATTAGCTCAGTGGCTCAGTGATTAACACTGCTGCCAAACAGCGCTAGGGAGCTGGGTTCGATCCCACCCTTGGACTACTGTGTGGAGTTTGCATGTTCTCCCTGTATCTTGTGGGTTCCTCTGGGTGCTCTAGTTTCCTCCCACAGTCCAAAGATGTGCAATGAGATGGATTAGCCATGGGAAATGCCGGATTGCAGGAATGGGGTGGGTCAGGGTGCAATGCTCTTCATGAGGTCGGTGTGAACTCAATGGGCAGAATAGCCTACTTCCACACTGTAAGGATGCTTTGATTCTCCAGTGCAATTAAGGCTGGCCCAGCCAGTGACATTCCATTCCATGATTGAAAGGAGAGACTGTACAAGTTGTAGTTCCCACAGAGAGAGTGTGAAGACTGTAGAATGAGCTGATGGAGATCAGCATCAGCTCCATGATGGTAAATCATCAAAACAATCATTTCTGTTGAAGCAGTAATGAGAGGACACTAATTTCAGACAGTCGCAATAAGAGTTGGAAAGTTACAAACTCCTTTTAGGATGTGGAATTATCTGCCACAAATCAATGCTGAAGCAGAACCTACAAATTCTCCTATAAGGGAATTTGATATCTTCTCAAATCGACCTGAGCAGTGATGTTATTGTACACTGCAGGGCAAGGGAAGGGCAGTAGAAGTACATTGGTATAGTAGTAAAGTCACTGAGTGAATAATCTGGAGATCCTAATGCCTGGACACACAGGTTCAAATCCCAACAGAGCAGCTGATGAAATGTTTAAATTCAACTAATAATCCTGGAATTATACGGCTAGGATCATTAATGGTGACCAAGACAACTAACCTCAACGATTGCAAAACCCCATCCAGCTCAGAATCTTCAAGGAAGAACATCTGCTATCTTTACCTGGTCTGGCCCACGTGTAACTCCAGTAATATGGTTGACCCTTAAGCTCTCTCTAATAGGCCTGGCAAGCCATCTTTAAAATGAGTTTAGGAATGAGGCATCAAATGTGGGGGAACACTCGCTTAAGATCCTCCCTGTGGGTTGGTGGGGGAGGGGGCCAATGTATGGGCGGCACGGTGGCTGAGTGGTTAGCACTGCTGCCTCACAATGCCAGGGACCCAGGTTCGATTCCCACGTCGGGTGACTTTCGGTGTGGAGTTTGCACATTCTCCCTGTAGTGTTGGGTGGATTAGTCAGGGGTAAATATAGGGTAGGGAAATGGATCTGGGTGGGTTACTCTTCGGAGGGTCGGTGTGGACTTGTTGGGCCGAAAGGCCTGTTCCATACTGTAGGGATTCTAATCTAATCATATCTTGGGGTTTATGGATGTTACAAATGTCAGAACAGTAAGGTCATAGACTTGTCGTTAGGCTCTGTGTTGACTGCACGGCTCAAACATTAACAGGGATAAGGAGAAAGATGTTGGTTTGGGTGAATCTTGACTTTCCATCAATCGGGAGATAAATGTTTGCTTTACCTTTGGTGACAGCAGGCAGGGCCACATTGGATCTCAAAGGCAGGAGTGCAGGAGGGAGCAGACCCTGAGATGTTGTCACTGGGCAGATTGGAGATGGGATCACGAACCGCTCAGAATTGGTGACATGAATCTGGTCGCCACCCCCCCAAAACAACCACTGGAGATGTTTGGGAAATGTTGGTTTCAAAACTAATATAAGCACTACTCTTCCACCAAAGGAAAAGGAGGAGGAGGAGACAGAGGGCCCAGCTGTCTGCAAGAGTGAAGCCATCCCTGGGAAATTAAAACTCAGCTTTGAAGAAATAGAGAGGCGAAGACAGGACGAGGAAAAGAGGAAAGTCGAGGAGGAAGCAAGACGGCGCATTGAGGAGGAAAAGGCAGCCTTTGCTGAAGCACGCAAGGTTGGAACTTAACACTCCACCTTTCACCTGTTGCTCACACACTGTACAATACCATCTCAACCTCCTGATTTCAGTTTTAAACACCAAACATCTGCCCAATATCATCAAAATAAAAAGCAAATGCTGGAGAAACTGAGCAGGTCTGGCAGCAGCTGTAGAGAGAGAAACAGTGTCAATGTTTTGCTTCCGGTATGATTCTCCATCAGACCTGCTCAGTTTCTCCATTATTCGCTGTATTTTGTTTTGCTCTCCATTATGAATCCAGTGACATTGCCGTAACACCTTAACCAATCACATATCCCAACCCTTTTGCTTTATCTATTCATATAGGTTTTCTGTGCATATATCACCACCCTTATAGAATAGAATCCCTACAGAATTTTTATAGAATCTCTCCAATGTGGAAACAGGCCCTTCAGCCCAACAAGTCCACACCAACCCTCTGAAGAGTATCTCATCCAGACCCATTCCCTGACCCTCTTACTCTATATTTACCCCAGACTAATGCACCTAACCTACACATCCCTGAACAGTATAAGCAATTTAACATAGCCAATTCACCTAACCTGCACATCTTTGGACTGTGGGAGGAAACCAGAGCACCCAGAGGAAACCCACGCAGACACAGGGAGAATGTGCAAACTCCACACAGTAACCCAAGGGTGGAATTGAACGCAATTCGCTGGCGCTGTGAGGCAGCAGTGCTAACCACTGAGCCACCGTGCCCCTTGGGTGACTGTGTGGAGTTTGCACGTCCTCCCTATGATTGAATGGATGCTCCATTTTCCTCCCACAGTCCAAAGATGTGTAGGTTAGGTGGATTGGCCATGCTAAAATTGTCCATAGTGTTCAGCGATGTGCAGGCTAGGTGGGTTAGTCATGGGAAATGCAGGGTTACAGGGATAGAGCAGGCAGTGGGTCTGGGTGGGATGCTCTTCGGACGGTTGGTGTGGACTTGAAGGGCCGAATGGCCTGCTCCTACACTGTAGGGATTCTATAATTCCACATTTAACAGCTTTATCTGCCTGTCCTACAACTTCCAAAACATTACTGTGAATTACTAATAAGAACTTAGTGATACACTGAAAGTCTGTCAGGCAAAAAACTAAGGGCATTCAAAATGTAGCTGGACACTAAATAGGGGCAGGGGTGTAATTTGGATGCTCCAAGAATGGCCTTCATACAACTGAAAGGCTCAACTTGTTTTCTGTTCTTTGCTTTCTCTAATGGTGTAATTTACTGGCTCCATTGAACCCAGTATTTAGCTGAAGATGAGGAAGATCTACCCAGTCTCAGCATGGCTCAGAAAGACCCAGCACGGCCTGGGAAACTGAAGCTCAGCTTCGAAGAGCTGGAGAGGCAGCGGCAGGAGGAGGAACAGCGCAGAGCCGAGGAAGATGCTCGCAAGCGCCTGGAGGAAGAGAGGAAACAATTTGCTGAAGCTCGCAGAAACATGGTAAGTTCCTCAAGAAAAGTACTCACTGATGTTGGTTTAAAAAAAAACTTTCACCCACCAAAACATCAATGGTGGCTTATCCCCCCACGGCAGCAAAGATTTCTGGAAGTTTGCTCGAACAGAGTTAGGCCAACCAATTTGGGAAAACCACCCCTGCTCATCCTGGTAATGAACCCCAATCTGTAGTGTGTGTCACTGGATGGTTACCAAGCAAGTTCCATCTCTGCCTTGCTTCTCTTCCCAGAGCCCAAATGATCAATGCTTCTGGCAGCAAAACAGGAAAATCTGTCTCTATTCAATGCGACACAAGCCAGGTGCGTGTTGGGATACTCTCCACACTGGAGTGCAGCTCCAACATGCTTAACACCATCCAGCACTCCCAACATCCACTCCCTGTTACACAGTGGCAGCAGTGTTACCATCTACAAGGCACACTGCAGCAACTCGCAAACGATCCTTCAATAGCACTTTCCAAGCCCACAACATCTTCCATCTGGAAGGACAAGGACAGCACATGTATGGGAACACCACACCCTGCAAGTTCCCCTCCAAACCACCCACCATCCTGACTTGGAAGTATATATCCATTCCTTCACTGTTGGTGAGTCAAAATCCTGAAACTCCCTCCCCAACAGTACTGCGGGTGTACCTACACCAGCTGGACAGCAGCAGTTCAAGATGGCATCTCACCACCACCATCCCAAGGGCAACTTACAGACAGGCAGTGGCCTAGTGGTATTATTGCTTAACTATTATTCCAGAGACCCAGATAATGTTCTGGGTACTTGAGTTCAAATCTCACCAATGGCAAATGGTTGAATTTGAATTCAATAAAGAATCTGGAATTAAGAATCTAATGATGACAATGAAGCCATTGTCGATTATCAGAAAAACCCAACTGGTTCATTGATGTTCTTAAGGGAAGGAAACTGCCATCCGTACCTGGTCTGGCCTACACGTGACTCCAGACCCACAGCAGTGTGGTTGACTCTGAACTGCCCTCTGAGCAATTAGGGACGGGCAATAAATGCTGGCCCAGCAGCAGCTCATTCATCCTGCAAGTGAATATAAAACAAAATCAGCCCTGATCTCATTGAATGCTGGGGAGAACTCAAAGGTCTGAATGGACTAGATTAGATTACTTACAGTGTGGATACAGGCCCTTCGGCCCAACAAGCCCACACCGACCCGCCGAAGCGCAACCCACCCAGACCCATTCCCCTACATTTACCCCTAACACTACGGGCAATTTAAAATGGCCAATTCACCTGACCTGCGCATTTTTGGGCTGTGGGAGGAAACCCACACAGACACTGGGAGAATGTGCAAACTCCACACAGTCAGTCGCCTGAGGCGGGAATTGAACCCAGGTCTCTGGCGCTACTCCTGCTTATTTTCTTCTGTTCATGTGTAAGAAGGGCCACCCGTAAACTTTTGTCTAAAATAAAGGCAGTTAATGAGTTTTATGGAGTGAATTAAAATAGTGAATAGCATGGGTAAAATAAAACCAGATTATATTAATCTGCAACCACAGAAAAGGCATTTAAACGATTAAGTCATTGTAAGACAAACAGTAAGAAATTCCTTGTCACAGAGTTTTACAGATCCACAAAATCAGTGAAGTAAATCCCAGTTGCAAAACCCAGCAGTTGCCCTGTGTGAAATTACCTAATTGATTGATTGTTGTGACATGTACCGAGGCAGAGTGAAAAGTGTTGCTTTGCATGCTGCACAGACAGATCGTACCATACAAAGTGCATCAGGACCGATTGTCTCCATTCTTGCTGGTCAACACATTGACAGCACAAAGGAACTTTCATTTATATAGCGACATTCATGATCTTAGGACATCTCAAAGCACTATAGGACGAAGTTGCAAAGTAGGGAAAGTCGCAACCAATATACTTGCAGCAGGCTCCCTCAAAGAGCATTGAGATAATGACCAGCTGATTCAACATAATCCCATTTTTAAAGTTGAGGGCTAAGTTAGAATTTAAGTTCTTGCTGTTAAAAAAACAAGAGCTGGATCACATTTATTTTTTGTCAGAAGCCACAGGTTATATTCCAACAGGTTTATTTGAAATCACAAGTTTTCGGAGTGCTGTTCCTTCATCACTTCACCTGAAGGGGCAGTGCTCCAAAAGTTTATAATTTCAAATAATCCTGTTGGACTATAACCTGGAGTATGTGACTTTTGACCTTGCCCACCCCATTCCAACACTGGCACCATTAGATCATTTATCTTTTGGAAAACATAGAACAGTACAGCACAGTACAAGCCCTTCGGCCCGAGATGTTGTCCTGGCCTTCTATCCTACTCTAACATCAAACTAACCTACATTGTACTAACTTTTATGCGCCTATCCAAGAATCGCTTACTTGTCCCTAATGTATCGGATTCTACTACCACTACTGACAGTGCATTCCATGCACCCACCACTCTCTGTGGAAAGAACTTACCTCTGACATCTCCCCTAAACCTTCCTCCAATCATCTTAAAATTACGTCTGCTTGTGATAGACATTTCCACCATGAGAACAAGTCACTGACTATCCACTCTATGTCTCTTAACATCTTGTACACTTCTATCAACTCACCTCTCATCCTTCTTCGCTCCAATGAGAAAAGCCCTCGATCCTTCAACCTTTCTTCATAAGGCAGGCCCTCCAGTCCAGGCAGCATCCTGATAAAGCTCCTCTGTACCCTCCCTAAAGCTTCCACATCCTTCCTATAATGAGGTGACCAGAACTGAACACAGTATTCCAAGTGCGATCTAACCCGTAATTATACAGTTGCAGCATAACCTTGCATCTCTTAAACTCAATCCCCCTGCTAATGAAAGCCAACACACCATACGCCTTCTTAATAACTCTATCAACTTGGGTGGCAACTTTGAGGGATCTATGGACATGGACCCCAAGATCCCCCTGTTCCTCCACACTGCCAAGAATTCTGCCTTTAGTCCTGTAATCTGCATTCAAATTCAACCTTCAAAAATGACTGACTTCACACTTTGCCAGGTTGAACTCCATCTGCTACTTATCAACCTCGTTCTGCATCCTGTCAATGTTCCATTGCAACCTACAACAGCCCTCCACACTATCTACAGGTCCACCAACGTTCGTGTCATTGGCAAACTTACTAGCCCACCCTTCCACATCCTCATCCAAGTCATTTATAAAAATCACAAAGAGCAAAGGTCCCAGAACCGATTCCTACAGAACACCAAGCTCCAGGCTGAATACTTTCCATCTACCATCACCCCCCCTGTCTTCTATGGGCCAGCCAACTCTGTATCCAGACAGCCAGATTTCCCTGGATCCCATGCCTCCTTACTTTCTGAATGAGCCTATCATGGGGAACCTTACCAAACACCTTGCTAAAATCCATGTACACCACATCCACTGCTCTACCTTCATCAATATGTTTTGTCACATCCTCAAAGAATGACCTGCCCCTCACAAAGCCATGCTGACTATCTAATCAAACTATAGTTTTCCAAGTAATCATAAATCCTGTCTCTCAGAATGCTCTTCAATACCTTGTGCACCACAGACGTAAAACTGACTGGTCTGTCATTCCCAGGATTATCCCAATTCCCTTTCTTGAACAAGGGAATGGCATTTACCTCCCTCCAATCATCTGGCACTACTCCAGTGGACATTGAGGACGCAAAGATCATCGCCAAAGGTGCAGCAATCTCTTCTCTTGCTTCCTGTAGTAACCTAGGGTATATCCCGTATGGCCCAGAGGATTTATCTATCCTTATGTTGTTCAAAATTTTCAGCACATCCTCCTTTCTAACATCAATCTGTCTGAGTACGTCAGTCTGTTTCACGCTGTCCTCAGAAACATCAATGTTTCTCAGTTGTGAATATTGAGGTCCCTCTCAATACTGAAACGAAGTATTCATTAAGGACCACTACTAAGGACCATTATTCTCCGCATACCTGCTAGGACAAGCTCAAGATTCACAAAGAAGACACAAACTCAGAATCCATTTGAAATGGCCTCAAACCAGGTAACTATGGGACAAACAGTTGGTTGAGATTATGAGCTCTGTTATTTTAGTGAGGAGTTTATCCCATTTAGTTTATGGTCAGTGAGTATTAGCATCACTGTTCTGTCAATGAGTTGGAGACAGCGCTGGGCTTACAGCAAACAAACTATTTGAGAGCAAACAATGCGATTCTCCCCAAACTACAGGAAACAGAACTTATGGCTGTAACTACAGAAACCTTCTGGATTTAAAGTGGAATTGCAGTTTCCACAAAATACGAGTAGAGGATAGATACAAAACCAAAATTAATGTTGCCTCCTCAAAAATTTGCTGACTCACAAAATCAATCAAATGAGCCTCCGCTGCAAACAGAATAACCTCCCTGTGTGATTGACGGAACATTACCCAGTTATCTGCATTCTTACTGGGGTTTGTGGTCAACATATTAGCAGCCTCTATGTTAACATCTCAGTGACATGGGAGCAGTTGAAACGCAGACAGTACTATGCCGTAATTTCAAGGTCACAGGACATTGGGATGCCCAGGAGTTATGCTTTCTCCAATTTGTCATCCCCTGTCTATATGCCACAGACACAATGGGCCTTTGGGACTTCTTCACTCTTGTTTAGCTCCAGAAAGAATTAAGGAAGGCAAACATTCAAATTTGGAAGGAAGAGACAAATTGGAGGGGTCCAAGGTAGTCGGGTCCCCCATGACAGCCTATTTTGGGTAGAACAGAGAACAGGACGAGGCCTTCAGCCCACCATGTCTGTGCCAACCATGATACCAAGCTAAACTCATCCCATCTGCTTACATATGGTCCGTATCCCTCTATTCCCTGCCTGTTCATGTGCCTGTCTAATTGCCTGTTAAACTTTGTGACCGTATCAGCTTCTACTACCTCTTCTGACAGCACATTCCATGCAGCTACTCCCTTCTGCATATATTTTAAAAAAATTCCTAACACATCTCCTTTAACCCTACTCTGTCTCACCATAAACCAGTATTCCCCAGTAATTGACATTTCCACTCTGGGAGAAAAGACTCAGATCCTCTCTACTTTGTCCATTCCTCTTTTAATATTATACAATTGTGTCAGGTCGCCCATCAGCCTCCGACACTCTAGTGAAAACAACCTAAGTTTATCCAACCTCTCCTTGGAACTAATACGCTCCAATCCAGACAACATCCTGATAAACGAAGAACATTACAGCGAAGTATAGGTCCTTGAGCCTTGGATGTTGCACCAACCTATGGAACCAATTTGAAGCCCATCTTCCCTGCACTAGTCCATTTTCATCCATATGTCTATCCAATGACAATTTAAATGACCTTAAAGTTGGCGAGTCTACTACAGTTGCAGGCAGGGCATTCTACGCCCTTCCTACTCTCTGACATCTGTCCTATATCTATCCCCCCTCAATTTAAAGCTATGTCCCCTCATGCTAGCAATCACCATCCAAGGCAAAAGGCTCTCACTGTCCATCCTATCTAACCCTGATTATCTTGTATGTCTCAATTAAGTCACCTCTCAACCATCTTCTCTCTAACGAAAACAGCCTCAAGTCCTTTAGCCTTTCCTCATAAGATCTTCCCTCCATACCAGGCAACATCCCAGTGAATCTCCTCTGAACCCTTTCCATACCTTTTCTTATGACTGAAGACTAAATCCATCCCCTACTAATTACTTATGGAGTATTTTAAGTTATGGTATGCCCTTACCCACAGACAGCAGCAAACACAATGGACTCAACACTGCTGAACAGAATATTGTTATATCATCTGTCACCAATGACAGCAGGCTCTTGTTTAAGCACTACAAAAAATGATTTGCAAAGAATACAAGCAAAATTATTATCATATTAGTCAGCTGTGCTGAGACAGAGGTCTGGGTTAATGAGCTATCGAAATCTATGTGCCGTGGAATGTTTACATGGTATTCAAAAACTGGAATTCCAAATGGATCAATTCTTGGTAAGGGACATAAAACTTCAGGTGATGATGGGAAAGTGCAAGGACCAAGCCCAGAGTAAGAATAAATTGTTGGAGAAACTCCGACTTCAATGGATTAAGAATGGATCCAGGGCAGATGAATTGGAATCAGAAGTCGAAAGGAAAACTGTAATTGAGCAATGGGCATGCTTTGTATGAAGAGTAGTCAAGGAATATTCTCACAAAGAGGAAAATAGGGCAAGCAAATGCACAGCTCCATGGAGATCACACGAGGAAAATGGAAGATGCAGAAGACAAAAGTGCATTATGACAGAGTCTGGGCAGATAATACAAGTGTGAATCAGACTGAGTAGAGAAGGTTCAGAGGATATGTGAAAAGGTAAATAAGGGAAACAAAGAGACAGTATGAGAAGAGAAAGGCAGCTAACATAAAAGTGAATCCAAAAGTCTTCTACATGGATATAAATAGTCAAAGGATGATAAGAGCAGTAGTAGATCTGAATCAAAAATGTGGATTTCTCCATTGAGGCAAGGAGCATAGCTGAGATATTCAAGAAATACGTTGCAAACAATTTTACTAAGGAAGAAAATACTTCCTACGTCATAGTGAAAGAGTGGCAGTTCAGACATTTGAAAGGTGTAGAAATGATATGGAAGTATTGGATGGACTGTCTGTACTTAAAGTTGATAACACATTGGGTACAGGTAAGATGCTTCCAAAAATACTGAAGGATGTGAGAGTGAGTATTCTGAAGACATTGGCCACATTTTTCTAGCCTTTCTTAAGACTTGGGGGTAGTCCCTAAGGATTGGCAATATGGAAACCTTACAGCCATGTTCAAAATGGATTTAAAGATATTCTCACCAACTACAGTCAAGTGTTGGGGAAGATGTTTGAAATGATTATTGGGATAAAATTAATGGTTGCTTGGGAAAATGTTATTAAATTAAGAAAAGCCAGCATAGCCTTGTTAAGGACAAATCCTGTTTAACCGACTTGCTGGAATTTTGTAAAGAGGTAACAGAGAGGGTTGTTGAGTGTAGTGCTGTTGATGTGATGTACAAAGACGTAAAAAACACTTTTGATACAGTGTCACATAATAGACTTTGCAGCATAGTTAGAAATCACAGAATAAAAGGGCTGGAAGCAGTGTGGATACAAAATTGGATGAGTGACAGGAAACAGTGATGAACAGTTGTTTCCAGACTGAAAGAGGCTTTATAGCGGGCTTATCAGCAAGTGATCTTAAGACCCTTGTGCTTTCTGATGTTTCTTCATGATGTAGATCTTGGTTTACAGACAGAATTTCAAAATTTATAGATGACATGAAGCTCAGAGGTATTGTGAATGATGAGGATAGTTTTGAACTTCAAAAGGACACAAATTGATGAAATGGTTGCACAAGTGACAGATTAAATTTAATACAGAGAAGCATGAAGTGATTACTTTTGTGACAAAGAACAGAGACAATGTAAAATGAAGGGCACAACATCAGTAGGTTGCAAGAGCAGAGGGACCTAGATGTATATGCACATAAGTCACAGTCACATCATAAAAACAGAACAGGTTGATAAAGCATTCAGAATCTTGGGATTTATCAACAGGGGCTCAGAATACAAACGTAAGGAAGTTTTAAACACTGGATAATGAGCCTCAACCTGGAGTATTGTGTCCAGTTCTGGTCACTACAATTCGGTGAAGATATTAGAGAGGCTGCATCATAGCTTTATGAGAATGTTTCCAGGGATGAAGAACCTCAGTTTTGAAGATAGATTGGAAGAGTTTAAGCATTAGATTGAGACTATTCAGATGGATTTAGGAAGATTATCATACGAAGCATAATAGAAATGGGAAACTCTCTACCGAAAGCTATTGAGGCTGGGACCAATTGACTATTTCACAATCAAGATAGCTGGCATTGATATTGAGGGTTAGGCAGGGCAGGATGGGAGTTGAACCAAGTTAAGATACAGGTCAGTCATAAACTAATTGAACAGTGGAACTGGCTGGAGAGGTTAAGTTGAAACATTGGGGGGATAAAATGAAGAGGTAACATTCTCAATCAAACTGTCACCTTGTGTAAAGTTGTGAACCAGGTGTATTCACGTTTATGATTTGTGAAGTAATTGTAATATTTGATCATTTTTTTATATTCACACAATATAACACCTTTGACATTAGTGGTTCCATTGATTAAAATGATATTTTTGGCTGTTGAAGTTATCCAATCTCCTAATTATTTTTTAAGAGTCCTGACCAGGATAGCATTCAGAAGGATTATGCAAGTTCACACAACGAGGATTATGGACCTGATGAAGTAAGGCTTAATTCATTAAAAAGTACAAATACTGTGTAAACAAGAATATTAATGTCAACCCAGCACCTCACCTTAGCTTACCGCACTTGCACCTAAGGCTATTTCAGTGTGGTTCAAATATCACAGAGCTTTAAGTCTGTATGTATGCTGGTTATGAATTGGGCACAATGAGAGCCAGAGAGAAAATCTCAAAGGCAAACTGTTGAAGGCATTAAGTGGCCAAACACTGGCTTTACAAAACATATAGAAACAATGTCCTGGGAAAGATGACTGCTCCACCAAACCTGCACCACATTTACGATGCCTGGAGTATAGTGACCAGATACATCCAACCTCAAACACCTCCCACCATCTAATCACAGGGGAAAGATTTTAAAAAAAGCTATAACTCTGGCCAGTAAAATATATTGAGAAATTCCTCATCAACACACTTCAAATTGAATTGACCTTTTGTTAAATTTCTAATTTTTAGGAAAAAAGGAATTTTGCAGTTGTACAGTTATAGAAGAGTGGTGTAAGGTGGACACAAACAAGATAGAACTGAGTTACAATGCAGCTAGTACAATTGAGAAGTATACAGGCACAAACAGTAAATGCCTGCATAGGTTGTCCTCATGGCTGTGGGACCACATATCAATGAGAGTGACTCTATCCATGAGTGAGGAGTAGTATTTCTCAGCAAAATTAGACCTTCAAAATTGTATGGTCAACCCTTAATAAAATTTGACTTGAGTTAAAGTTTAATGTTAGCTGTTGCATTTTCGTAAGGCAAATCAGGGAAGGATTTATACAGTTAATGGTAGGGCCTTGTGAAGTACTGATGAACAAAGAGACTTAGTGGTGCAGGTGCACAGATTCTTGACAGTGGAGTCGCAGGGAGACAGGATGAAGAATTGAGAGGTCATGTTGCAACTGTACAGGACTTTGGTGAGGCCACTTATAGAATAATCATTTAATTCTAATCACTCTTCTATCAGAAAAGTGAAACTTGAGAGGGTGAAGAAAAAGATTTCCAACGATGTTGCCGGAACTGGAATGTTTGACTTATAGGGAGAGGCTGAATATCCTGTGGCTTTTTTTCCTCTGGAGTGTCAGAGGCTGAGGGAGACTTTATAGTAGTTTGTGAAATCAGGAAAGGGGCATGGATGGAGTAAATAGCGAAAGTTTTTTCATCACGGTAGGGGAATCCAAAACTAGAGGGCATATATTTAAGGTGAGAAGGGAGAGATTTAAAAAGGACTTGAGGGTTAACATTTTCATGAAGAGGGTGGTGTATGTATGGAATGAGCTGCTGGAAAATGGTGGAGGCTGGTGCAATTACAGCATTTAAAAGGCATCTGGATGGGTATATGAATAGGAAGGGTTTAAGAGGGATATGGGCCAAATGCTGGCAAATGGGACAAGGTCAGATTGGGATATCTGGTCGGCACAGATGAGTTGTTTCCCTGCTGTATTGACTCTATTCCATTGATGTGGCCACCTATGCTCACAAGATGCCAAACAAGAGGTTGCCTTTGGGTGAACAGGGAAAAGTTTTCTGTTCTGATGAATGAATATTACAATTTCTGACAGAGATTTTGGATAAAGCTTGTCTTGTCCACCCCTGCACGCCCACCTTCCCCCCCAAAACAGGTGTCTGATGAAGAACCAACTGATGCCAAGAGAACATCTTTGGATATCAATGATGTGCTCTGTCCAGGCAAATTGGAAATCAATTTCGAAGAGCTTTTGAAACAAAAGATGGAGGATGAGAAAAGGCGGACGGAAGAGGAGCGAAGGCAGAAACTGGAACAGGAGAAACAGGAATTTGAACAACAACGACAAGAAATGGGAGAGGTAGGTGAGGCATCCCTTACAGCCAGATTATTTTCCATGAAGGTTGAAGCACATCTAGCTTCTGTTATTAGCTCATTGGTCAATACTCCCACTTCTGAAGTTGTGTATCCAAGTCCCAACCCATAAACCTGAGCACAAAATCTCATGCTGTGGGGGTGCTGCCTTTTTTAAGTTAAACCAAGATTGTTGTCTGCCCACTTGTGGACCTGATCAATATTGTGCCCTCAACCGTGAGCATGGTACTCTTACAGCTCCAGTAATGCAGAGTGCTGCATAGATCTCCCAGAGAACGTGAGTTCAAATGCACTCTGGAAGTTCGAGAATTTGAATTCAGTTTTTCTTTCTTGAAACCTGGGCATAAAAAGTTGGTTTCAGATTATACAGACAGTCCCCGGGTAGTAAATGGGTTCTGTTCTTCACATTGATTTGATTTTTTAGATTAGATTTGATTACTTTACAGTGTGGAAACAGGCCCTTCGGCCCAACAAGTCCACACCGACCCGCCGAAGCGCAACCCATCCAGACCCATTCCCCGACATTTACCCCTTCACCTATCACTACGGGCAATTTTGCATGGCCAATTCACCTGCACATCTTTGGATTGTGGGAGGAAACTGGAGCACCCGAAGGAAATCCATTGGTTTGTACAAAAGGCAGAATACAATGCAGATCAATATAAAATAATCATTCATATGTACAGGAGATGTTTGTATGTCAGATCTTTAAAATCATATCCCTGTATAAAACCATACCCCATTTGTAAGCCGAACATTCATAAATAAGGGACCTCCTGATTATTAAACTCTCAAGCCACTCAGTTGCATACAACTGAAGATGAGCAATAATTTCCAACCTTTCAATAATCTCCACATGCAGAGAAAAACAATTGGTTAAAACAGAGGTACCCACATTGCAAGGGGGTGGGGGGGGAATTGAAGCTTCTTGTTGTGTATATGCACCCCCCCCCCCCTCCTCCCAAACTCCAATTCTCTGCTCTTGACTCCTCTCAGGATGAAATCAATGAGAGCACTGAAGTTGTGAGTACAGAGTATGAAGAGCTGATGAGGCTAAAAAGAACAGGTTCCATTCAAGCCAAAAACTTGAAGTCGAAGTTTGAAAAGATTGGCAAGCTTTCCGAGGAGGAAATACAGAAGAAGATCGAAGATGAAAGGGCCAAAAGGAGAGCGGAGGACCTAGAGATAAAGGAAAGAGAGTCTGAACGATTCAAAGAGGTAACTTTTCTTCTCGTAGAAAAGTAGTTGAACATAGAACATTACAGCATAGTACAGGCCCGTCAGCCCTCGATGTGCCGATCTTTTATCCTACTCTAAGATCAGACTAACCTACATTTTACTATCATCCACGTGCCTATCCAAGTGTCACTTCAATGTCCCTAATGTATCTGACTCTACCACCACTGCTGTCAGTGCATTCCGCACACCCATCACTCTCGGTGTAAAGAACCTACCTCTAACATCTCCCCTGAACCTTCCTTCAATCACCTTAAAATTATGCCCCCTTGTGATAGCCATTCCTGCCCTGGGAAAAAGTCTCTGACTATCTACTCTATATATGCCTGCCATCATCTTGTACACCTCTGTCAAGTCACTTCTTGTCCTCCTTCGCTCCAATGAGAAAAGCCCTAGCTCCCTCAATCTTTCTTCATAAGACAAGCCCTCCAGTCCACGCAGCATCCTGATAAATCTCCAAAGCTCTCTAAAGCTTCCACATCCTTCCTATAATGAGGCAACCAGAAATGGACACAATATTCCAAATGTGGTCTAACCAGGGCTGTACAGAGCTGCAGCATAACCCCGCGGACCTTAAATTCAATCCCTCTGCTAATGAAAGCCAACACACCGTACACCTTCTTAACAACCCAATCAACTTGTGTGGCAACTTTGAGGAATTTATGGATGTGGAGTCCAAGATCCCTCTGATCCTCCATACTGCCAAGAATCCTGCCGTTAACCCTGTATTCTGCACACAAATTCCACCTTCCAAAATTAATCACTTCACACTTGATTGGAAGAAGCTTCAGTGGTAGATTTGATGGATAATTCTATTCTGCGCAATGTGCAAGGGGCAACTTTCCTGCATCTGGATCAAGAGACTGTAGGCCCAAGTCTGACTCCAGGAACTAAATTCCCAATTTGGGTTGGAATGCAATTGTGTCAGAAGCCGTGTTGCATCCCAGGGAGTGGTTTGATTCTAAAATAGGATGTCAATAAAATGAGGTTTAATCTTTCCATTCCCATGAAAGAATACCAGGGCAGTACATGAGGATCAGAGTCCTTTTAGCCTCCCGGGCAACATCCTTTTCTCAGCTAATATTACCAAAATTACGCCAACTGGCCACTACCACTCTCATTTTTTCTTTATTCTTTTCATTAGATGCAGCCATCACTAGCCAGCATTTGTTGTTCATTCCTCATTGGCTCTTGAACTCAGTGAATCTCTCCATCATCTCAGAGGGCAATTAAGAGCCAAACACATTTGTAGTGATTGGAACCATGGCCAGGTGGATCTCATGGATTATGAGATCCTCAATTGGGGATGTTAACCTGGGCCAATCAGGGAGCTCTGGCTGACAGAAAAAAAAGAGATTCAGAGATTCTTCAATCTAAGGACTGGCTATGAGCTAGCTGGTCATAGCCCATGTACACCACACACGTAAATAAAGGGTGACTTGGTGACTGGCTTTTGTGCAATTATTTCAACATTGCTGTGGGTCAGGTGTCATACGTAGACCAGGTAAGAATGGAAGATTTCCTTTCATAAAGGATATTCATGAACCAGATCAGTTTCTACAACAATTGATGACAATTGTCTCGGTCACCATCACTGAGACTAGCTTTCTATTCCAAATTTATTGATTGAGTTTATATCCCACCAGTCACTATGGTGCCTATGCCCCTGGTCCAGTGGCATTATCACTATGCCATTACCTCTACCTTCACACCATTTGCCAACAAAATATTTCTTTAAACAAATTAACCTAGGATAAGCAGCTGTTGAAATGCACGTCTTTCTCAAAATTGTTGGTGATGTATTCTATCATTTTTAAACTGCCTCTGATGTCTGGGGTTCAGTGGGTCACAATCTGCTTCTGGGTCAGAAGGTTGTAGATTGAAATTCCTCCACAGACAATTAAACAGATAGCCTTTTGTAGCACTCCACACAGAACTGAGGGAATGCTGCACTGTCTGTAGTACATATGAAGTGTTCAGGTGGGTGAAAAAGATCTTACAAAGCTGTTTTGAAGAGGTTAGTTGAACCCCATGACCTGGCCAATATTTTTCTCTTGGCCAATGTTTCACAGTTGTTTTATATCTCACGGCTGTTTATGGGAACTTGCTGGATGTAAACTTAGAATTTTCTAACACAGAGTGAGTGCTCTGTCTTTAAGTATGTTTAAGATTTCTCATCATCAGTGGTGTACATGGTTATGGGTCAGGTGGTTGAAGTGCTTGATCATATCGAATGGCAGAGCAGGCTCAATGGGCTGAATGGCCTACCTCTATTTCCTTGGGCATGACAACACTGCTTCCATTTGGAAAATATTTCACTTGATTGTTAACTTGTTTGGAGGACATCGTGAAGTTGACAGAGATGCAACAAAAATGAAAGTCTTCAATGCATGCCCATTGCATTGTTCAGCAGTACAGAAGGGAGAGTTAAATCATATTATCAAATCAACGTTGAGTTTGAAAAGAACTTATTGGGGCCTTAGTCAATTTTGGAGCAGATTGTCTATTTGGCTCAGGTCATTGAAGAACCTATAACACAGAAGATAGTCCTTCCATCAATCATGATCATATCAATCAAAAACAACCTCCTAATTATTCTAGTGTCATTTTCCAGCACTTGGTTTCAATCCAAACTCAATCATTGTACTAATGGTTGAGATGGGTTGGATGGTTCAACTAATCGTTGAATTATTCACATTATATCAAAGAATGTTTGGCACGCTTGCCTTCATTGACTGGAGCATTGAGTCCAGGACTTGGGACATCATGTTATGTCTATATAAGACATTGGGAAGGCCACGTTTGGAGTACTACATAAAATTCTAGTCACCCTGCCACAGAAAGGATGTTGTTAAACCCAGAAAGGGTGAGACTAAGATTTACAAGCACGTAACTGAGACGAGAGGGCTTGAGTTATAAGGGGAGGCTAGAGCTGCTAGGACTTCTTTCCCTGGAACGAAGGTGGTTGTAGGGTGATGTATAGAGGTTTATAAAATCATAAGGGGCATATATAAGGTAAATAGTCAAGGTCTTTTCTCCACTGTCTGGGAATCCAAAACTAGATGGCATAGGTTTAAGGTGAGAGGGAAAGTTTTAAAGGGACGAAAGGTGTTATTTTTCACACAAAGGGTCATGCGTGTGTAGAACAAGATGCCAGACGAAGTGGTGGCAGTTGGCACAATTACAGCATTTTAAAGACATTTGGACAGGTACATGGATAGGAAAGGTTTAGCAGCAAATGGGATTAGTCCAGTTTAGGAAACCTGGTCAGCATGGATGGGTTGGGCTGAAGGGTCTGCTTCCATGCTGTATGACTCTGTAACTCTATGACCCTATAACAGTGAAGACGATAAGTAAATGACTGAATACAATTTTCATGTATTCTGGTGTTGGCTGGACTTGCGCATGAGGACTGTGCAGAATCCCCCCCACTCCTGCTGCTCATTTCAAGGGAATTGCTCAAGAAATTGAATTTTCTGACTGGCCAATCCCCAGCATTGTGAACTCTCCAAGACTTTGGAGGGTTCCAACTGCATTCCACTCAATAGCTACCCAGGAAAGATTAGAGAATTTAAAACCTACAGTGACCCATGGGGGCTGACTCCCTGACTCGCTCTCCATCCCCATTCCAGAGTAGATCTCCTAGACCTGCTACTCTACCACTCTCCTACCTCCCAAACCCCAGTCCAACCCATCAAACACCCCCCACCCTGCTCCAACCTCCCCTCCTACCACAGCAGGCTTCTAATCTGCCTCCACCATAATGACCACTGCCCTGAGCACTCATTCTTTTACTTGGTATCTCTATCCACCCACCCCTTCCCTTATCAACCTGGCATCTGCCCTCCTTACATAACACATTTACCTTTCCTCAGTTGTTGCTAGAGTGTCTTTGGGAACCTTCAGTTAATTTAATCCTGAAATTCAGTGTAAAGTACTGTAACAAGGCCCCATCAGAGAGTTCATGTTCCCCTGGTTTCCTCCAATTCAGAACAGGCCAGACTCGGAATTTCGGCTGCAGAAATTGCCAACAGGTAAGTGTGCCATTTAAAAAGAGGATTACAGATGGTCAAGTCAATTCTGACGGTCTATTTCTGTGTATTCTGCCTGATGTGGGATGGACAGCAGTCTCTGTTCTCTGCCTCTGAGCGACATAATTTCTCAGGAATAGAAATACGAAAAGCTTTTGACAAAAGGAAAACACAGAACACGTCGGTGTAACTAACACTACTTGTACATGGATCTGAAAGGGTTAATACTGAGGCGTGCCAGATATAACACCAACACTGATGTCACATGGGCCTGTGGGCAGAATATCTTCCAATACTGAAGGAGTGATACTGAATATCTGGTCCTCCTCAAAAGCACAGGAACAATTTATCTGTAAATTATTCATAAAATGTAACAATACATACGAGAGAAAATGGCCTAGTGGTATTATTGCTAGACTGTTAATCTAGAAACCCCAGATAATGTTCTGGGGACCCATGTTTGAATCTCACCAAGGCAGATGGTGGAATTTAAATTCAATTTTAATCTGGAATTAAGGATTTAATGACCATGGGAGTGTTGCCAGTTGTCAGAGAAAAATCCATCTGGTTCACTAATGGCCTTACTTACCTGGTGTGGCCTATGAGTGACTCACAGCAATGTGATTAACTCTGAACTGCCATCTGGCCAGTTAGGGATGGGAAGTAAATGTTGGCCTCGTCAGTGACATACACATCCCATCTGTGAATAAAAAAAATCAACTTTTTGCTCAACACAAGGGCCTCTTCTGGTTAGACCAGTAAGTGATTCTTGGAATCTCCATCGTGCACAAAGAGGCCTTTCCACCTATCGAATTTGCACCGAACCTCTGAACAGCATCCCATCTAGATCCAGCTGCTATCCATGTATCCCCACATTTATCATGGCTAATCCTCGAACCTGCCCTTCTCTGGGCGTTACAGGGGAATGTAGCATAGCTAATCCACCTAACCTGCCCTTCCCTGGATGTTAGAGGGGAATTTAGCATGGCTAACCCTTGAACCTGCCCTTCCCTGGACTTTACAGGGGAATTTAGCATGGCTAATCCACCTAACCTGCACATAGTGTCTTTGGAGGAAACCCACACAGACATGGGGAGAATGTGCAGACTGCACACAGCTCTCATCCAAGACTTGAATCAAACCTGAATCCCTGGCACTGTGAAGCAGCAGTGCTAACCATAAAATATTTTCCCATCAATCTGCTGAGCGATGTTATACACACCTCTGGAAGCAGGTGGGACTTGAACCCATGCCTCCTTGTTGAGGAGGTAGGGACACCACCCTACACCACATGATCCTTAACAAGATCATTTGGTCATTACTTCCGCACACGGTTTTCTCCACTATCACATTAAACTAAGCAGGCCTTGTAGATCCCTACACTTAGAAGATGGTAACAGCAAACCTTCTCCAGGTTGAGATGCAGACTCAATTTAACTGGACATACACCCACTTCCCTTTATGTAGGACATTCAATTGATACTAACAGAGACCAATGCAGGATAACATCCAGTTCAGGTCACCACACTTCAGTGAAGTTGGCAGGATCCCCAGGAGGGAGCAGAGGAGATTTACCAGAATGGTTCCAGGAGTGAGGGATTACAGCAACATGGTTATGTTGGAGAAGCTGCAGTGAGGAACACTGGAATAGGAGTAAGCTGTTCAGTCTCTCAAGGCCACTGTGCTACACAATGCAATTTTCCGCATCAATGTACATTCACTACACTGTCCCATGTCTCTTTACATTATTGATAATCCTTGCTGAGGATGGTGGAGGCAGGGACATCAATAATTTCAATAGAAAATTGAATAGAGATTAGAGGGATATAAACTTCCATGGGTAAAGGGACAGAACAGGGGAAATGGGACTGGCTGGATACTCTAGAGAGTCAGTATGGACTCAGTTAGTTGAATAGCCTTCTTCTGTGCTATAATGAGTTTTCAAAAATGATTGACAGACATGGTCAGATTTAACTATGATACACCATCTGCTTTGTGCCACAACTGTGCGCTTGTAATGGTAAGTCAATCTTGTGGTGGAATCTCGGGAAAAGGAATCGACTATTTTAAAACTAATCAATAAATGTATTTCTGTATCAGACCATAGTGCATCACACGGTGTGTGATGGAAATCTGAATTTTAAAAATCCATACTCTCTAAATACTGAAACTTTCACCAATGCGATTTTATTAGGCTAGATATGAAAGCATATAGATTAAAGGCAGATAAATAGAGTTAACACGCAATCTAACCGAGAGGTCAAAAGTCACATGACACCAAGGTTTGATCCAACAGGTTTATTTGAAATCATAAGTTTTCAGGGCTTGCTCCTTTGTCAGGTGCAGCAAAAGGGAACAGCAAACGAGCTTAAAGGCAGAGAAATCAAAAGATCATACAAGTGGTGTAAGTGGAGTGTCAAATAATAAGTCTCTGTAGGTGATCAAGACAGTTACTCTGCAGAGACTCATTATCTGACATTCTACTCTCACTAATTGTATGATCTTGATCTCTCAGCCTATAAAGTCTGTGTGCTCTTCTCTCTCACCGCACCTGAAGGGGTTGTGCTCTGAAAGCTTGTGATTTAAAATAAACCTAATGGACTATAACCTGGAATTGTGTGACTTCTGACTTTGTCCACCCCAGTCCAACACCAGCACCTCCAAATCATAACCGTAGGTTGGAACTGACGGGGGACAGAAACCCGCTCATATTCATGTATCAGCTTCAGTTACTACTTTGAAGCTATTTTTAACAAGGTTTTTTTAAAATTAGTTCATTCGTGGAATGTGACCATTCAATGTTTATTGTCCATTCCTAATAACTTTGTAGAAGACGGTAGTGGAGTGCTGTCTTACTGGACAGTGCTGTTAGAGAGTTCCAGGATTTTGCACTAGTGACAATGGAAGGAATGACATTGTAGTTCCAATCAGGATGATGAGTGGCTTGTGAGAAACTGAAAAGGTTTGGAAATTTTTCACACACTCGCTATCTTTGGACATGACTTTGCGAATCCAAAATCACTCTGGTTTCTAAGATTTAAAATATCCGTCAATAGTGTTATACAGTGCTGCAGAAATTCCCACTGCTATTGGTAATCCTTTCCCCTTGTTTAATTTTGTAATCTCATTGAGGAGGAAGAGAATATGGAAACTTCAGTGCTTTGAATATCTGAGTTGCTTTGATCAGTGCCAAAACCATTGAATGTAGGGAAACGTTATCTGCATTATCAACAAAATTGTAGGAATGGGTTTTCAATTATGTAATACGTTCTGATCAGAAGGAATTATTTGCTTCCCCCTTGTGTTTTTGCTTGAGGGAAGTGGAATGCTGGCCTTGAAATTCAAGCAGGAATTCTAATGCCACATTCAAGATGCCTACAGCATTAAAAACTTGAAGATGTCTTGAAACGGTTAAAGGTGGATAAATCCCCAGGACTGATCAGGTGTACCCGACAACTCTGTGGGAAGCTAGAGAAGTGACTGCTGGGCCTCTT
The DNA here is from genome assembly GCF_004010195.1 of Chiloscyllium plagiosum. Taxonomy (NCBI): domain Eukaryota; kingdom Metazoa; phylum Chordata; class Chondrichthyes; order Orectolobiformes; family Hemiscylliidae; genus Chiloscyllium; species Chiloscyllium plagiosum. Next base: position 12,331,208 of record NC_057720.1, read on the forward strand.
GCTGAGATATTTGTATCATCGATAGTCATGGGTGAGGTGCCGGAAGACTGGAGGTTGGCAAACGTGGTGCCACTGTTTAAGAAGGGCGGTAAAGACAAGCCAGGGAACTATAGACCGGTGAGCCTGACCTCGGTGGTGGGCAAGTTGTTGGAGGAAATCCTGAGGGACAGGATGCACATGCATTTGGAAAGGCAAGGACTAATTCGGGATAGTCAACATGGCTTTGTGCGTGGGAAATCATGTCTCACAAACTTGATTGAGTTTTTTTGAAGAAGTAACAAAGATGATTGATGAGAGCAGAGCAGTAGATGTGATCTATATAGACTTCAGTAAGGTGTTTGACAAGGTTACCCATGGGAGACTGATGAACAAGGTTAGATCTCACTGAATACAGGGAGAACTCGCCATTTGGATACAGAACTGTCTCAAAGGTAGAAGGCAGAGGATGGTGGTGGAGGGTTGTTTTTCAGACCGGAGGCCTGTGACCAGTGGAGTGCCACAAGGAACTGTACTGGGCCCTCTACTTTTTGTCATTTACATAAATGATTTGAATGCGAGCATAAGAGGTACAGTTCGTAAGTTTGCAGATGACACCAGAATTGGAGGTGTAGTGGACAGCGAAGAGGGTTACCTCAGATTATAACAGGATCTGGACCAGATGGGCCAATGGGCTGAGAAGTGGCAGATGGAGTTTAATTCAGATAAATGTGAGGTGCTGCATTTTGGGAAAGCAAATCTTAGCAGGACTTATACACTTAATGGTAAG
>NC_057720.1:12332224-12382430 GCF_004010195.1 Chiloscyllium plagiosum
TAAATAGACAAAGTCTCATCCCTGGGGTGGGGAGTCCAGAACTCGAGGGCGTAGGTTTAGGGTGAGAGGGGAAAGATGTAGAAAAGACTTAAGAGGCAACTTTTTCACGCAGAGGGTGGTATGTGTTTGAAATGAGCTGCCAGAGGATGTGGTGGAGGCTGGTACAATTGCAACATTTAAGAGGCATTTGGATGGGTATATGAATAGGAAGGGTTTGGAGAGATATGGGCTGGGTGCTGGCAGGTGGGACTAGTTTGGGTTGGGATGTCTGGTCGACGTGAACAGGTTGGACCGAAGGGTCTGTTTCCATGCTGTACATCTCTATGACTCTAATTAATGAGCAGAGTGCAGCCAAATCGCTACTCTAACATTTTCCAGTGATGGCTTTCCATATATTGTTATGAGTTACATTTGCTCACACTGGATATTTCAAGGAAAGGTTCAGTCCTAAGTGTCAATGCCATAGGAGAAGGTGAATTACTGAGCAATGATTTTATACTCAAGTTTGGAGTTTGTTAATAGTTGCAGTGCCTCGATTCATAAACTTTAGTATGCAAGTCCAAATCATATTATTTCAAGTTGAGGAGCTGAACTCAACTTAATATGTGGAATACAAATACAAAATCTGATGGAGAGTTGCTTTTTTTTTAAACCCCAAAGAATTTGTATTTAAGAATCTTACTATGTGGAGACTTGTAAACTTTTCACTTACTCATGCGAGTACATGACAATGAAGCTAATTTAGCTAAAAAGACAACCAGCCTATAAACTTCACTTATTTAAGTGAACTGAAGGAGAGAGTTAGACAAGTGTTTTAAACACTATGTGGGACTTTAAGAGTAAACCAGGCAGTCCACATCTCAGACACTGATCATATAATGTAGTGGTTCCAAAACAAACAAAGGTTTGTCATGAGACTTTAAGACTTTGACAAATCTAATATTCTGGGAAATTTCTGCTCTTTCTTGACTGAATGTAGGACAGGTGGCATGATAAATCAGGAGTGGGGCTGCAGGGTCATGGTGATATAAAGCTGGGCATCCTACCCTTTTTCATGATGATGTTCCCAAGAGGTAACAGATAGTTGAGAAATAGCCAATACCCAAACATAGATTCCTTGGGAGACAGCAGAGGTAACAGTGCAGGTGAATTAAGACAACCCATTGCAAATGGGCTCTGGAAATAAGTGAATAGTTCAGAATGAGGCCAAGCCACTGGTGTAAGAGAATGGTTAACTGTGCCCAAGAACAATACAGCACAGGAGCAGGCCCTCTGACCATCCAAACCTATGTGAAACATTTTGCCCTTCCATACTACAACTACCTTCACTTACAAGTTCTGTATCCCTCTTTCCTATTCATGTATTCATCCAGGTACTTCCTGAATGCAGTTGTGTCAAAGGCTTCATTTTTAAAAACATAGTTATATTCTTGGGAAACACTGGCAATATCACTATTTGTTGCCAATCTCAAACTGCCTTTGAACTGAGTGGCTCGCTACATTAATACAAAGGACAAGAATCAGTCAGATTACTGTGACTTCTGGGCCACTGGAATCTACTTAGCCCAGGCTCCAGTTTGATGTAATCTGACACGACCTCCTGTACTTATACTCAGTGGCTGCCTTAGAAGTTACAATTCCCTTGATACTAATTTCCCCTCAAATTCTTTTTACAGCATCCATTTTAATCAAGAATGTTTAACTCTTCACTCTGCTAGCCAACTACCAGCCCCACCCTCTCTCCCTTTGACTTGAGACTGTAATTTCTAACAGCATTCGCAATTCTGTTGGAGAATGCGAAGGTCATACATATTCCATTATTGTGTTCTTGAAAACAACCATTTAATGAATTGGAATAGCTGCTACTGATGATGGCTGGTCTGTGGCTGTGACACTAATGAAGATTGCAATTGAACAGCATGGAACAACAATGAAATGGACCTTGGTTCTTTTTGTGAACAGAACACCTGGTCAACTTTCCACATTGCCACCTAAATACCAGTGTTGCAAATCTATTGGAACAATTGGACTGTAATTCACTTAGATCTGAAGCACAAGTCTGAAATTCATTGCAAATATTTAAGTCTTGTGTTTTGCACTGTGATAGACTTCATTATTCTGGGTGGGGCTGATTGTGACACCTAATCCTCTGATCAGTTATTTGTTCACCCACCATTTGTAACTGAATGCAGCACTACTGCATAGCTTTGATGGAATGGAGTAATTACTTAGCTTTATCCTGCAACACAACCATTTTGGTCGAGAAAAGGACATGATGCTGCTCTGTGGTCCAGGCAGATAACGTGGTGAGTGACTAAGTCACCTGTCTTCTAAAAATCAATTAGGTTTTATTAAGCCTAACACCTACCTCATGCTCTTTAACTATTTCTAAATGAGGCCTGGCACATTGAATGTCTTCTGCACAAATGTCACCTGTTCTTCATTTGTGTACCCCATTGAGAATTTTGATCTTCAGTTTAGAATGTTTGTTTCTTTGTCGTACTAAAATGTACTTTGCAATTCTCTGCATTAAAGTTTATCTGTGATGTGTCTGCCTCGTCCACCAGCCTATGTCTTGAGTCTGTGAGGATAGTCATAACTTGCAATCAGTGAGAGAGAGGCGGTGACATTGCGTCAATGTCAGTTAACTAGCCCAGGCTTCAAATGGCTTTTGTTCTGAGGACATGGACTCAAATTCCACCAAGACACGGTAATATTGAATTGAATAAAGATCTGGAATTGAAAAGCTTGTCTAAGGTTGAATGTGTAACCACTGTCAACTGTGGTAAATATCCATCTCGTTGACTAATATCCTTTAGGGAAGCAAATCTCCTGTCCTTACCTTTTCTGGGCAACATGCGACTCCAGGCCGCAGCAATCTGGTTGGCTCTTAATGAGGTGGACAGGAAAATTTATCTGAAGGATTTGGAAGTATTGTCTTTAAACAAGGCCCCGAAATACCCCAGCTCCACTCTAATTTTTTAAAAGGAGCATTTCCCTGGCACTACTTAGATATTTATCCCTCAACTTCAGATTTGCTAGTCATTAAACCATAAATGATCTTGTGCTAAGGTTGGCTGTTGTATTTGCAGTTGGAAAATTAATTTCAAAATCACTACTTAACAGCTGGAATGGGCAGATGATTTGCTGAGGGAATGTTGGACATGCAAGACTTGTACAGGTTGGAATCTAAAAGACAACTTGATTTCAACATATCCTGATGGCTTCAGATAGTGTGCATGCAGAAAAGATACTTTCCACCTGTGCAAGAATCCAGAACAAAGAATCACAAGTTCCAAAGTAAGGGATTGTTCATTTAAAACAGATGAGGAGAAATTCTGAGGATTGAACATCTTTAGAAATAATTTTGCTACATTTTGAAGAGAGTCTTCAAAGCAGGATGATTCGTGGTAAGCAAGGGGATGAAAGTATTACTGTCTACTTCCCTTAAACTTGAGTAATCAGGTCAACCGTGATCCTATCAAAAGAGAGCGCCTGCTTGAGGGGATAAGTAGCTTATTCCGGTTCTGAATTTCTACATTTGTTTGTTCATGGTCATGGAAGGAGTAGTATACATAAAGTATTTCCTTCCTCCCAACCACTTCTTGGCTATTGTTTTGCTCAGCCTGTAATATGATAAATTAAAATCAAGTCACAGATTCGATTGTTTTATACTTGCAGGAAGAAATAGAAGAGGTCACAAAGGAGCCCAAAAGAGATGATGCTCCATTTACACACAAAGTTGATATGCGAGCTCGCTTTGAGCAAATGGCTAAAGCAAGAGAAGATGAAGAAAGGAGAAGAATTGAAGAGCAAAAGCTTCAAAGGATGCAATTTGAACAGAAAGAAATTGATGCAGCACTGCAAAAGGTTTGTAATGTACAGGTTGGAATCTAATGAAACTCTGGCTGTCTTGTTACTGACTGAACACAATTGTCTAACTTAAATGTTGCAAGATTTTTATGGTTAAGTGGTTTGATAGGGTAGATAAAGAATATTTTTATCCATTTGTGATGACCAAAACTATGAACCAGTTGAGAGTCACAAAAAAAGTTAAATGAAAACTCTAATGTCTTTATCCAAAATATGAAACTGGTTACCACATGGAATGATTGAAACTATATTTATTAAAGGGAAAGGGGAAGCTAGACAAGGACAAAAGCTAAAAGCTGACCTGCTGTGGTCAAAGAGGATTTGAAAATTTATGTTCAAGGTCCTGGCAGCATTTATTCACTACTGCATCTAACACCAGCTAACTAGGATACATAGCTAGTGTTAGATGCAGTAGTGAATAAATGCTGCCAGGACCTTGAACATAAATTTTCAAATCCTCACTGACTATAGCAGGACAGCTATTGCAGAACAATAATTCGAGAAGGATGGTTGACATGTTTTTTTGGTGACTGGATGCCTGTATTGAATAACTCAGTTTGCTGCTGGGTCCTTTGCTTGTTACTGTGTATTTTAATGAGCTAGATGTAAACGTAGAAGGTATGACCTGTAAGTTTACAGCTGACAAAAATGGGTGGTGCACTAAATAGTGAGGAAAGCTAATGGGCTGAACAGTGGCAAATGGAACTTAGTCCTGAAAAATGTTAGTCTTGAAAAATGTGAAGTGATGATTTTTGGGAAGAATATACAATGAATGAACAGTAACAATCGAGCAAATACTGAGCATCAAGGGAACTTGGTATGCAGGTCCATAGATCCTTGAAGGCAACATTACAGGTAGAGGTGGTGGTGGTTTAGTAGGCATATGGGATATTTACCTTTATCAGTCAAGGCAATGAATACAAGAGCAAGGTGGTTATGAAGCTGTAATATAACATTAGTTAGACTACAGCTTAAGTAGTGAGTGCAGTTCTGGTTGCCACACGAAAGGAAGCTTGTGAATGCACAAGAGAGGGTGTAGAAGAGATTTTGCCTGGGCGAGAGGGATTCAGCTACACTAGATGGGCTGGGGTTGTTTTCCCGAGAGCAGAGAAGGCTGCAAGGGGTTCTGATTGACTGTACAATATTTGAGGTACACAGACAAATTTGGTAGGGAAAAACCTTTCCCCACAGTACAGGGGTCAACAATCAGGGGGAAGCATTTTAAGGTAAGGATAAGGCCTTCAGAGTACCAGAAACACTCAGCCAAAAAAAAACGTTGGCAGACGTGGGAACCTTCAAGACATTTAACAACTTTTCAGGAGATTTCTTGAAAAACCATAGCAAACAAGGTTATGGGCCAAGGGCTGAAAATGGGATTTTAACAGCTGGATGACTAATGACTTGTGGACAGGATGGGCCAAAGGACCTCTTTTTATGTTGTAAATTAAAAATGCTTTCAACAGAAGGACCATTTAACCTTCTAATTCCTAACTTGCAGAAAGGGGATGAAGAGGAGGAGGAGGAAGGCAGCATTGTTAATGGATCAGCCTGTGAGGATGACAATGATGAACTCATTCGGTCTGGCGCTCCATGGTTCAAGAAACCCCTTAAGAATACATCCGTTGTGGATGGAGAGCCTGTAAGGTTCACTGTGAAAATCATGGGAGAACCCACACCAGGGGTCACGTGGTGGTTTGAGGGTGAAATGTTGCAAGACTGCGAGGACTATCAATACATTGAAAGAGGAGAAACTTACTGCCTTTACCTCCCTGAAACCTTCCCTGAAGACGAAGGAGAATACATGTGCAAAGCTGTCAACACCAAAGGAACAGCTGCTAGCACTTGTATTCTCACCATTGAAAGTAAGAATTAAGTTTTGTACAGACACTTTTTCTAAAGGCAAGAAATTTGTGAACTCATCTATACACATACCCCAAGTTAAAACCAATGCTTAAACTTTCAGCTTTTTCTCAATGGCAACTAATTTCTTGAATTTTCTCTTTTCTTTTAGCTGATGACTACTAAATCTGCTGGAATTTCCTTTCTGTCTTCAACCTTTACTACATCCATCTTTCCCCTATGACGGGGCCAAAAATTTTAAAATGCTCCTACCCTTGGAAAATTTGCTGTAGTGTTGATCGTCATTCCTCTCATGGTTATTTCATAGCCTAGAAATCTGCATGAGGCTTACATACTGGTTTTATTTGGTCAGTTTTAGTCCTTTAAAATGATCTTGTGATGTTATGTAACAGATGCTATTGTATCTGCACATTATTGTTAATAGCAGAGCCCACTTATAAATCATCCTGTGTCTATGAAACTATGAATTTCAAAAATTTTAACCTAAGGTTAACCTATTTATCAATCACTACTTGGGTCAACCACAAGCAAAATGTTGCTTTTAAAATCATTGTTAGAATTGTCCATCATGAAAACTCAAACTTGGCATACAGAAGTTTTTAGGGTTTTTATTAAAAAATTAAATGCAACATGAAAACTACTTGTTGTTTAAATTCAAATCAGTATTTTGGGTTTGTCAGCATATAGAAAATGTGTCTTATTTAATCACTTGTATAGATTACCATGAAGCCTTACATACAAATTGGACTATGGACAAAAATGCTCTTTCACGCAACTTGGCAATGGGCCCAAGAGGACCCATGTTAAGACAATTTGTGGTCCTCAAATGCTCTTCATGCAGAATGTACTTTTTTGTAAGCTGAACTCCTGCGCTACTGTATTTTGCGATACATTTAAAATCGACTTTGAAACAAAATAATATGCCTCTTATTCTTACTGTGTTTCAATGCTATAAATTAGTGCTTGCAAAACAGTTAACTTGCACCTTTGGTGGCATTGATATATTCCAGCAGCACCTACAGGATCAGCGCTAACCCAAGAGCTTTCACAATCTGCTTTGATCAGTGCAACACACTGACACAGACAAAGTAGTGACCACTGCAAACACATGGAAGGGAAAGGCAGACAACAACAAAAAGGGTGATCTTTTGATTCTTGCTGTAACAGCTACAGTTTAATAAAAAGTTGAGAACAAGTTCTTTGTAAATTAATATTGAGGTCATTCATCCTCCCCCAACACTGTAATAAAGGGGCTAATTTCAAATTGTATTCATGACCACAATAAATTTGGTTCTCCAAGTGAAGCCTATGGACAACACAGAATCCCTACTCAGTGTCTTACTTCTGCTTTCTTAATAATTGCATTCTCTTAGATGGTTGCATCAAAATCCACAAGCTGTATCTTTTGGAAGTAAAGGGGATAAAGAGCATGGTAATAATATCACATTCAAGTATGACACCACATCATCCTCTTCTGACTGTTATATCAACATCCTTCATCATTGGGTTAAACTGGAACTCTGAGCGATGTCACTGTGGGTACACCTTCATCAAACATACTGCATAATTTCGAGGTGGTGGCTCACCAGCACCTTTAAGGTTAAACAGATATGCTGGCTCTAAATGTCATGGTCGTACCCACTCCTTTCATCATTTGGGCTCTTTCGCATCTATCTGAAGGAGGGGACAAGACCAGTTTTAACATCTTGTGAAAGATGACATCTGAAAGACAACACTCCCTGAGCACCACACTGAACTCAGCTTTTATCTATATTCAAATATTTATTTTATACATGCAACCAGATCTTTTCTGACAAGGTTGATGATAGATTTTGGCCAGAATAAAATGAATCCTTTGCCTTCACTCTAACACTGAACTAAAAGGTCAGAGAAATTAGTGTCCGCTAAGATCACATTCAGGTCTCGAGGGGGTCCCAGGAAACACAAGCTTTTGACTGGGTGACTGAATGTGCTTGCGTTGTGCAACAAGTTAGCTCATTTCACAGCAGGTAGGTGGCAAAATAGCCTCTGCAGTCCTGAACTAAGGTGGGAAAAAGTGTAATTATATTTTCCATTCCGATCCCTTGACATCAAGTTAATATTGTGGTATCTCCAAACTTAAATGGCGAAAACGGCAGGTACAAGAGGGTCATACACGTTAGCAAAATTGCCTTCGAGAGGGAGTGGAAAATAAAAGACAGTGTATTTTAGTTTGCAATCATTTGCAACAGGGTGCAAAGTAACATGGAACTGACTGCTTCTCATAACCAACAAAACGCATATGGACGTACATGGAATAGTGTAGGTGGGATGGGCTTCAGATTAGTATGACAGGGTGGCGCAACATCGAGGGCCGAAGGGCCTGTACTGCACTGTAATGTTCTATGTATATGCCTGAAACCCAATCTTGCCACACGCGTATATGATGGACACAGTAATCAAAAAACAATTTGTGCATCTCAAACTTTATTCATAATTTCAAAATCTTTACATTTTAATTCACACTAATATCATATTACATTATCAGAAAAACAAAAAAACGAGTGCCAACACATCCGGATCATTCTTAAGCAGCATATTTTTTTCCCGTCAGTGAGGTTACCTTATACTTCAGCTCCAAATCTGTATGATATCCCTTTCTCCAATCACTGCAAGCCCATAATCTGCTCAGTAGTCTTCTCCAGCAATGCACATTTTCTGAAGAATTTTTTTCTTCGAGATAATAGCTAATCCATCTCAAAAGCCAAGTGTAAAAGAAACATGCAAAAGAAACATGCAGGAAACCTACCTAGCAGTGCCAATATTAAAAAACTGAACAGGGACAACAGCAAAAACTTGCAGTCAAATCCTGATATGCACTTTCCTCTAACTGCAGCACAGATTGTCTGTTTTAGCATTCTACATTGTGTTAACTGAGACTGCTCCCTGCAGAATCTAACTATACAATTTCAGTACAGTTGGCTTTTAAACATTCGCTTCTGCAGATTTTTCTGAATCAAAAGCTTCTCAGCATTTTAAAAAGCAAGCAAAATAAATGCATCCTCGATTATTTTAGGGAAGCAAATCCTGGAATTTTAGAAGTCTGACTCTCACGTACGCACAGATACAAGATTACAAAAGGCTCGCTAGAAATGGAAACAATTATTCCTTACTAACTCTGGGGATTCATATTTATAGAAAACAAGATATAAGATGATTAAACTATGCTTTGCACTTCAATTCTACTCAATTGGTTTGAAACATGATATCAAAATTATAATGAATGTACATTTGAGTCCTTCATTGACAGTAATTTAATTCAAGACGATATGTTAAACTGTGTATTTTCTGGAGGAGAGTCAAAAAAGGCAAAAAGAATCAAATGACTGAACAGGGAAACCTAGCAATGAACACATTAAGTTTAGCAGTACTAAATGGATGTCCTAAAGTAAAGTCCCAGCGTGCAGAATATGCTTGTTTTTGCATTTGTATGCATATAGAAACAAGTGCATGATCCAAAGAACCTGACAGCATGCCTCCCACTTCAAATAACAGTTTGTGCAAAATACTTAATTCCCTATGTATGAATGACATACGTCACTCAAAAAGCATTACCTTATATAGAGAGCCCTTGTATGGTTTATGTTCATCAGTTCAAAGGATGAACGCAAAGAAGTCCTCCACAGTGGTAGAAACTATCTCAGGACCTGTTCCTATGACCTATGAATCGGGTGCTGGCAGCTAGCTCTTCAGCACTGTATAAGAACGAAGGCACCATCTTTAAAGTACTTTGAAAAAAAAGCCAAAAGATAAGCAAGTTGGCTTTTTGCATAATAATCTCCCAAGACTTTGATGAAAACACAAAGGCAATTAATCTCTAGAAATGCAAGATTCACTCTTGAAAAAGGGCACATGAATTGCACTGAATCACAGCTCACAAAACACTTGGAATTCTAATCTGATCCTGAAGCAACATATTTTATGCATTTTAATATGGTAAATAGACCACAAAACTGCCAGAATACAATAATTCAACATTAATAAACCAGACCGAAAACACCACACCTCACGTCCTTTAAGGTACAATTTATCAGCCTGAAGACAGATATTTTAACCGTCTTCCCTGGCTATTTCCCAAAAACAACCTCAAACTCCCATGACCTAAACAGCAAATAAAAACCCAACTAGCTGTTGTACAGTGTATGAGCAAAATATGTAAGCTTCCTTCTTTGTAGTTATACTAAAAATCTGATGTATGTCCAGCAGTATAAATAAGTTGTTACTTTTGGTAATTGTGCACGAGAAAACAGACGCATTAGGAAGAGTGGCCAAAATGACAGAGGGTTAAAATAAGACAAGGTGTATCAATCTATGCCAACACAAAGATAGTTTATCCTACAAGAACAAATTCTACAGCTTTTCCTTTGCCAGATATCTAAAAACATACAGTAAAATATTAGCTACTTATTCAACAAAAATGCCTTCACAACAACTGATGCAGGTCAAATCTGTATACATATACACTTGACTAATTACGGTCTTAATGAAAAAAATCAGATGTCTAACACAAACTAAGATCTAAACAAATGTTTGCTGGAACAGTTAAATTGTGCACAACATTTGAAGTTTATTTCCATCAAAAAAATGACCAGTCATTTCTGCTGCAAATGAATAATTATTTAAAATGAGAATTGTCCAACCCACCCATCTAAAATACGTGGTTGTTTGCAATAAAGCCCTACCTTCATTCAAACTCAGAAAAAGTTAAGATCATATCTCAATGCTGAATGCATCTGAAAAGGCAGTTTAATCCTTCAGGTGTATGCCAGAAGTTTTAACCTGGCTTTTTTTTAAGATGCAGGCTGACCCCCTTTTCCAAGAATGTTTGAGCTTGAAATTTACCGCAGTTCAATTTTTTTTTGTTGACTCATCTTGATTTCATTGTCTAGAGAAACAAATTATGGAATATTTGGCTGATCAGACTGACATTTAATTCTTATTTGTACAGTAACGTTGAGTTTCATAAAAATAATGCATTTATAAAGAGGGCCAATGATTGATCAATTTATTTTTACAGCCTGAAATAATACACCTTCATTCTTGCTTACCTTTAGTGTACTGCAGCAGAACTTAAGGTTCAAGGTCTGGGTGGCACTGTGAAGTATAAAAATTGCACTTCATTTGCAATGAGCTGCGACTTCACATGGTACAAGAAAACTATACCAACAGCCTCCATTTTGAAACATTTCTTCATAAACTAAGTAATACTAATATTTTTGGTAGATAGCAATGTAAGCTGAAAAAGTCATTTCTGGATTTTTCATTTCAAAGATGAGGGAGCTTTCTTATCAGACAAAATTAGGTTTTTAATAAATTCAGCAATCTCTAAAACGTTTCTTACAATCTAATAAGCCTAAAAGAACACTACATGCTTCAATTATGGACTGCAATAAGCTTAATGGTCTTCAAAAGATCTGCGCTATTCAAAAGACATCTTCCTATATGCTTCATTACTATATATATATATAAAAATAGAGTAATGTGACGTAGATTATCCTTTGCTAGAAGAATTACAAACTGCACTGAACAAATTTGTTCTGCAAAAGAGGTTTGTTTTAATGCATTTTAGGCTGAAGTGCACTGTAAACAGTACAAATATGGGGAAGAAGGGTATCAATCTCATCATCCAGCAACTTTTACTGACTATTAAAATAACCAACAGTGCACCTACTCAGCCCAATTACATTAAAGCATAGCTTTTCAGACAGCAATAAAAACACCAAGTCCCTACCACATCCTCAAACTTGAAAATGGTAAACAAATAAAATAGTTCATTAAGAAATCTTCATTTGCAATATATCCTATATATATATATAGTATATATGACAGCAAAGCATTCTAATTCACTGATCAAACACATTTTCAAACAAGTGGCATTACTGGCTGGGTTTTCTACAAAGTAATATAGCATCTCAATTACATCAAAGTTTAGTGTGTGCTTGTGTGCACGGGGTGTGGGGGGTGGGGGGGGGAAGGAGAAGAGGAGGGAGGGGAGAAGGGGAGGAGAAAGCAGATGATGTGGGTCAATTATGTGACATTAAATTGGTTGTATCCTATTAAAGATACCAGCAGCACTAAAGTAGTTGACAGTTGCTAATCAAAGGGGAGGGCAGGAGTGGTACAGTTCACAATTAACTGCCAAGCCAGATAATATAAGGCGACAAGCAGCACAAGGAGGGAGTGAATGTTCCATGGGACATTTGTTCATGTTGGCAATCCCACTAAAAACTGTATGATGCAAATAAGCAATTACCCATAACAGGAAAAATCCGTCCAAAAAGCATCAGTTAAAGAAGTTTAAATGCTCATGTTTTCAGAATAATACTGTAGCAGTCATGTAACAAAAGTACAGATTGGTCTTGCAGGCATTAAATCTTTGAAGTGACTTAAGAGTCACAGTCACCTGTGTAAATGTAGAAATTGACAGCTCAGGCAGAGAAATATAAATTCCACATGCACTACAAATCAATTTTGAACTAGTGGCAGTCTAAGGCAGATATCCAAAGCCGCCAAAACAAATGCAACAACTTTGATATAGAATTAGACTGTGGGAGGTGATGGTCATCCTCACCTTGGGATCCAGGACTGTTGCTGACCAATGTTAAGGAGTCTGGATCATCCAAACTTTTGAACTGGCACGTGTTATCCCGGTGAAGATTTTGTCATGACTAATTCAATTTGGCCTGGATTTTGTCTGCAAGGTCAGTGCTTAGGTCTATAATCTGACAAAGAATAAAAGCCTAAATTTAAAAGTGAACAGAAAAATAATCCTACGAAATGTGTCCACCATCCTACAGAACAGTAATCAAGACAAAAATATCCCTGATCATTCATGACTCTCATTTTATCACATTGACTTCACATGGAGCTTGAATCTTGGTCATTTCATTAGGCAAATGGGGAGAAGGGAGGAATGGCACTTGCACATAAATCAAATTAAGTATTTAGCTGCACATAGGTATTTGTAGCTACATCTTGCTCGAAAGGATCAACTCCACCTAGCTAATACACCAAACAATAGGCAAATACATTAGTTACAATCATTGCACCTTGATCCACCAAAGACATAATTGCAAACACGGGATGCTTTCCTGTGGGGTAAGTAAAACTGTTGCAGTTTAACTTACCCCATCCCCAGCCCAACCCCTTAATTCTGACTGCAACGCAGATCATGTGTTGGAAGTTTCTTAATTAGTTATGATCATTGCTACAGGAACAGAAGTCTTTTCCACAAACATTCATCATTTACTGAACCAAGCATGACTGCAAAGATGCAGAATTAGATCTCATGGACAATGCAATTCACTTAAGAGCAAAGAAAACATTCGATGTATTAAATTAAAAAACTCGAGAAAATCAAACCATCTTCCTGTATGAAACAGCTAAGCATGTCTACAGATTCAAATCTACAGTTTGCAGCAATTCATGAAGTAGATGATTAAGCTTAAACAAGGCACAATTGACTAAATTCCCAACAAATGGCAGAAAATAAGCAGTTTTTCCACAAAAACTAAATGAACAGATGAGCAAGTATTCAAACTTTCCAGATGAGCGATTACAATTTTATGGATTTGAAAGGTCAGCCATGACAGGAAGTTTTTGGGCAGTGTTGGTTAGAGAAGATGCAAACCTATTGTGAAGAAATATCACAACAGACTATAGCCCACGTACTACACAAGAGTCCAATGTCCTTTTGATCATTTTCAAAGAATATGTTATAGTTAAAGCAAAGTGAAACAAGCCCGTAAAGATCAAGTGTTTAGCTATAAATTTTCAGGTCATCATCTCATTCAAATGATTAAATGGCAGTCATTTGGGCCTCACTCAAGGTCTTTAACCCTTCGCCTTGTTATGTTACTCCCTACCTTGAGGAGATTTCTCAAAGCCTTAGCTTCTTGACCAAGATTTGATGAATACCCAAACTTATTCCACCGTTTCCAATGTTTATCTGTGAAGCACACTGGGCAGTTTTCTAATTTATAAAGTGCTATTAAAGTGAAACTGTTCCAGACTCGGTGCTTAACATGACTTATGTCTCTGCCCATTACACATTTAATCCATGGAATCAAACATCATTATGACAGACAGTGTAGAGATGAGGCAAGTGTGTAATCAAAGCAAAGGAAGTACTTGGTAGCACAATGACTATTCACCCCAAAATATAAGAACTGAAATAAAAGTAATCTAATTTCATTAGTAACAACAACCTTAAGATGAGATTTGATTGCAGAATCAAATTACTCACCAGAAGTCAGGATAGCTTGGAGTTGGGATTTTGTTTAATAGAAAGAGCAAAATTCAACATAAAGCTTGAATCTTTGAATTGAAAATATTTACAAAAAAAAGCTCTTTTTGGCAAATCTACATTAGATTCTTAGCCACACAGATCATTGAATTGCAAGTTAGTCCATGCCGATTTGAGTGATCTCAAATCAGCAGCAGCACATTATGGTATCACTAAAATTATATAAGACGGCATTGTTAATGTTTGAATATTGTCCAATTATCTGGAAAATGTGACTTTGTTGCATAAAGCCAGAGCTCAGGTGCAATGTGTTCCATAGTTCAATAACTTGCTGCTGCTTTCTAGCACTGTTGACATGGAGAATGGCAACCTAGAGAAGCTCACTAAGTCAATAGCTTTGTAAAAGAAGAGAATCATTTGGGATCATTAAAAATTGCACAGATTTTGAAATATTATACAAACAAACCCATCATTAATAATAATTTAAGTTTTAACTAACATTATCACATCCTTTTCCTAACATTTTGAAGAATGGATGCACAGGAAATTAGGATTTATGCTTGCTTTCCAAGTCACTTTAGTTGGAATTAAAAGTTTTAAAGGTAAAGTTACGGAATAGTCACAATACAAATTGTATATCTTAGCCTGCAAATTATATTAAACTGTCATATTTTTACAGTGAACACTGTCCGGGACTGGAAACCAAATCTGCATTAACTTGGCATAGAAAACGTCTCAAAACTGAAGTTTATGATGAGAAATCTCCTGCACAAAACAAACCCCAACTCTTACCA
This sequence comes from Chiloscyllium plagiosum, assembly GCF_004010195.1. NCBI lineage: Eukaryota > Metazoa > Chordata > Chondrichthyes > Orectolobiformes > Hemiscylliidae > Chiloscyllium > Chiloscyllium plagiosum. The sequence continues at coordinate 12,347,036 of NC_057720.1, forward strand.
TTTTCACAAGTACTCTGGTCAATATTTAACTCATTACAGACAAATGACTTCGCCTTACTAAACATTAGCCCAGGGAAGCTGAAAAATGTGTTGCTGGAAAAGCGCAGTAGGTCAGGCAGCATCCAAGGAGCAGGAGAATTGACGTTTCGGGCATAAGCCCTTCTTCAGCCCTGAAGAAGGGCTTACATTTTTCAGCTCTGATCTCCAGCATCTGCAGTCCTCACTTTCTCATGAGCCTAGGGAAGGAAAGGGACTCTTGTATCTCTCCATTTCTAACTGGCCATCCCCAGTACCAATGGATTCGCAGTTGTTTGGCCACACATGGTGGACTGCATCATTATACTATTTACCAACATGAAAACAAGCAGTTTATCTTTAGCCTGCTTGAGAACAGCAAGCCTTAAAAGCTGTGGTGTCAGATGTTTATTTACACCAGTATTGTTGCACTATCCATATAGTGACAGGAACAGAAGAGATTATCAATAATTAGACTGACTGCATTTTAAGCTTCTTGTATTTTTAAATAATTAGAAACTCCAACAACTGAAATGTTATCTCTAGCACAAGCTTGAATTTAACCTTAGCAGAACTACCTGCCACTAAAGGATTCCTCAGTAAATGTCTCAACCATAAGGTTCAAAGGGCATCTTGGCACTTCAGATTTAAAATGTCCAGAATATATTTAGGCAGAAAATGATAAAATTTTCTTAGAATCCATTAAATTCAATTTGAATTTCTTTTAACCAAAGTCATTAGGAACAGCTTGTGTTCCATAATTCTTTGATACTTACTGTTTTTAAGCAAAGGAAATTGCAACCAACAAGGTTATAGTTTTGCGAAAACTCTAAAGGACTGAAATCCTTCAGGATAGAGATCAGGAAGTGCAATGGAATGATCCATCTCACCACAGACCAAGGTACCCACACCAATAATGATGGGTGACTATTTTGTGGCTCAGTTTAAAATTGCAGTGGAGAAAATTGAGCCAATAGATCTAAATATCTAAACTTCCCAAGACATGCATTCAATTTTAATGCTGTGGCATTTCCCCAGGATTTTAAACATTTAGTCTATGACTAGATCTGTAGCAGAATTGATAGGTACGTCAGCCTGAAGCAAAACAGGAACATAACTTCAAAGCCCAAATGAACCCTTGCAAGAGATCATCTCTAATGTTATCCAAAACATTAAAAAACATTTGAATTTAGTGTTAATGAACAGACATCAAGCAAAGTACTGCTTCAGACATAAAAATGTTGAGACAAACTATGCTGATTAATACAAAAACCATTTCAACAGTTACAGCACATTGAACAGAATTTCAATTAAATTCTCCCTCAACAAATCAACTGTAACATTTCCTTCAAATATACCTTTCAAAGCATGAATTGGAAAGTGATTGTCCATTCAACATTAGCAAAATGGAACTTGCTACAACTCAACTTTTCCCCAATTGAAAACAGTATTTTATACTATTAAAATCAAATACTATAATACAGCAAACTTGACACTGGTCGCCTGCAAATTTATCCTCTCAATGCATATCTGTCCTGAGGAAGGGTCACCAGACCTGAAATGATAACTTTGATTTCTCTTCACAGATGCTGCCAGACCTGAGCTTTTCCAGCAACTTCTGTTTTTGTTTCTGATTTACAGTATCACACCTCTTTTGGATTTACATAAATATCTGTTGGCTTCTCAGCTTTAATGGTGTAGTGGTTTCCTGGCCCACAGGACTGTACTAAGCCAAATGGTTATTTGCAACCTATGAATACAGACTATTAGCAGTTTGACAGCTAATTTCTGTGACCCCCTTGGGAAGGGTTAGGGAGAAGACAGACAAGGGGGAATATTTTCTGCTCTTAACTGTAAAGCAGTTACTGCTGTTGGCAGTGAGGAAATGGGAATATAAATGGGCTTGGTTGAAATATCCACTACCATAACTGGGGAACAACCTTCAGACAACAGGTTATTATTGAACTATAATTCCTGGGAACAATATCAGCCAGATGGCTACCATCAGTCCAGGAAATTCACCCTAACTTGAATCTTCTTTAAAACAGACAAATGCAGAAAAGCAAAAAAAATTGACTTCCCTGTTTCCTTTATTCTTACAAGATAAGAATCACCAAACCAGTTGGACACAATGAACTTACTAAGACCAATGATGAATGTAATTATAGGTTAGGTCTGGAGGTCAGTTAGCGACAAAATTATGTCTTTTTATTAGGATTCAGATGCATCCTTAAGATATATTGATTACATCATTCAGTGGACATACGTTTTTGGTCAGGTGTCATTACTCACCATGATTTTTTTTGTCAACGTTAAACTCTTCATGTACAAATGACATCGCCTTACGAATCCTTGTTGTTAAATGTTAAAAGCTTCTTGGGGTGCTCAATGAAATCCACAGCAAGACAACGTTATCTGCCCATTGTGAAAAGTTTATTGTAGGGCACAACTTCTAAAATTAAGTTGAGCTGAGATTGTCAGTTTGACTATGTGACAAAAGGACCTGAAATGGACAAGGACATCAATGAAAACGGGAAAAGGGTTGCTGTACTGTTGTCCATTGTTGCAATTGTGAAGTCTTCAGTAAAGACAGCGAAACAGGGTGAAGTGTAAATTTGAATGCAATACTGGGAAATGTTTTAAATGTGTTTTCAAAGCTACATCTACCTATATAAAAAGACAGTGGCATATATGATTTCAAACCAAGTATGGACAGCATCTTTTTTTGGATACATCCCCAAATTAAGAACACAATCACATAACCTTCATTAGAAAATAACATGTATAAACTATCTATTTCAAAACTTAGATTATTTACACCATAAAATTTCACAGTTCTCTTTCTTCATTTTTGTTACAAATACGATTAAAAAACCTTCAGTCTCGATTCTTAACATTCGACTTCAGGACAGAGCTTCATGCACAAACAAGACTAACATTAAGAATTAACCTGCAGATGTCTTGTGGTTCTCGGTCACAGTACTCATTCGGCTCTCCACACCTAAAAACAAGCAGCCTGCAACACCTGGACAACTGACCACCTCTTTTGTGGCTTTCCAGAGACAGAAGGCTTTCCTTAATGTTTACAAAATTCAGTTCTGTGAACTTGTGCCAGCTGTAAAACTAAGTTACAATAATGGACACTAACTAAATTCAATAATGTGGACAGAACAATAATTCACTGTTTCAAATATCAAACAATTTTTTTCTATGTGAATCAATTGAAAAGCATTCAAAACAACATAGAGATGTGACATACAAAGGTTGCTCCTCTTAAGAGTTTAGGATAGCTGCTCAGAACAATGTTATCCATGTCAGAAATTGCAACACTCCATTCTCACACCCAGCAAAATAAATTCAATGCCCAAAAGGTTTGTACAGTTTCCAACTTTTAAGTAATTTCTAGTACAATTCACAGCAAAAAGTCAACTTTGCTATTTAAAACATAATGCGCTCATTTAAAAATGCAAAATAATTTCCACCATTTGACACATCAACATAAACAGCAGATATTCATATCCATTTATTCAGTTGAACGTCAAGGCAATGAAATACAACACACCCCTGACCTACCTACCTTCAATCTAACCAAATTCCAAATGGTTCAAGTAAATCTAAAAAGAAAACTATCACAGTATCATCTAAAAAAGGCTTTCCATTCTGCATTCCTCAAACATTATTTAATACAGTTTAGGAAATACTTACCCATAAAGGCTTTCATCAAAAAAAAATCAGTAAAACTAATAAGTATAGTATCCTATCAGTTTAATTCCTACAAGCATGACATGCTAAGTACATGATCAGGACATTTCTGCAATGTTATTCATATTTCAATGTATCTCTTGACAAAGAAAAGAGAGGACATGGGCAAAAACAATTTCAAGTGTTATCGCACAGTAGGTCATCTCTATTTCGCAAGGTTTTAGGGTACTTACAGTGCAAAGCTCCTTGAAGGAACAGAATCAAGGATGGTGCACAGCATACGCCAGGTTACCCTTACAGAGCTAGCTCTACATTGGCTGGAACACACCTGTACTTCAATAAATACAGTGGCAAAGAGAGACTGCAAATGCATTCATCTTTTGCATAATTAAACTGAGCAACTACCAAAATATTCAAATGTAAGCAAGGGGGAAAAAATCTATTTTGCATAGAAACAACCATTTTCAAATTGAGGGAAAAATATGCAGAAGCAATTCAGATAATCTTTCAGGATTTTAAAATCGAAAATTCCAACTAAATAACGTGAAAAATAAAACAGCTGAAGCAGATCACAATGCATTAGAAAAACAATTCCATAGTCAATTTGAGGACCTACTTAACCATTAACGAATACTTAGACTGATAACCTTACCATCAGCTTTCCTAAACTCCTTCTGTCAGAAAAAAGTGTTATGGGGCACTATTTTACATGGCAAAAACTGCAGACCATATAAACAAACTGACAAAATTCCTCAAACTTTGTCAGACATATAGCATAAAATTGCAAACAAAAGCTAAGGATGCCAGCCAAAAAATTAAATTACATTTTATCTTCATATGTTGTTATAGAAATATTATGCAAAAGATATACTGCTTGCAACCTTGCATTATGCATCATTACTAATGAGCTAAATTGAAATCTTGATGGCTTCAGGAACGTGGACTATAGCAGCTATTTGGATCTGAATTGAATTATGCAAAAAAGTCTCAGCATGATCCAAGAGAAAATTCCACAACTCAGAACATGTTGTAAAAGGTTACAATTAGGTGCAAACATCATACTATGTATTTACCCATAGATCCAACTTACCCACAAAACAAGGGTTTTCATTTTATTTATTGTCAAGCACAAACAAGCATTTTCTTTTAAAAGTGAACAGGTATACAATGGAATTAATACATTTTACAACAGAAGCACGTCACTATAGTGACTGAATAGAAATTGAAATACATATGCTGGAATGTTCAAACTATTGTGTTTCACTAAAAGCAAACCAAATTTGCATTTCTACACAAAATAATGGTTATCAAGTTCGCTACCTCTTAAGTATGACAATAGCAAGAAACACTTTTTTTTAAACCAAAAAACAAAATTAAGATCTTCATCAAGCCGTCTGCATCCATTAATTTTACAAAGGCTTTTCCCCAAATGACGCAAATATCTCCACTTCACATTACTGGGCCTGCACAAAAGAAATACATAGAAATACACAAGTGGTTACCAACATGAAACAGTTCAAGGTCATCGAGTGTGGACAGGATCCTCTATCTGTGAAAGGAAAAGTTAAACTTAAGAGCCAACAGCCACTCTTCACTTTTTGCATTTCCTGTTGGGGTTGGAACTTTATGTAAGAACAGCCATTCAAATAATAAGCCATTCAATGCTCTTCAAATGTGTTCCTCTGAATGTAGTATGCAGTTAACTTTCAAGTGTACGAGGGTATTGATATGCAGTGTGCATACTATTAAGTTCATCACTTTGCAAGTTACCAATGAGTCTCACTGAAGTTATGTAGGGATACATCAAGCTTTATTTCATGCCGAATCAAAAGCACACTTTCAACCGTGAATCTTTTATTTACTGGAATTTACCTGTGGGGGGGGTTGTTGCGCTGGCGGATGCTGGGGAATTCCTTGGGAGTTCGTCTGACTGTAATAAGCTGCTTGCTGTCTGTAATACTCAGCCCACGCAGCACTGTAGTCTGGTTGCCCACCTGGCTGAGCTGCTGTACTAGAAGCTTGAGCTGCCTGACCTGAAACAACAAGTAGGACTGAATCATTGATCAAGTTCAGAAAACTCAAACACACTTGAATCATGCTTTTCAGATACATACATACTTTGTTTCTTGTAGTATTCTTCCCAAGCTTTTGTATAATCCTGTTGTGCTCCTTGTGGTTGTCCCTGTTGACCTAAACAAAAGATGGTTAACATTTTATTAAATAAATCTTAAAGTATTGAATGTTTAGGAAAACATTTAATTTCAGTCTTCAAAGTAATAGATTCCAACAAAAACATGGTTATAATCTACTCAGTCACCTAATATACAGAAACTGCTGGATAAACTCAGGTGTGCCAGCTACCTCTGGAGAGAAAGCAGAATTAACATTTCAAGTGCAGTAACCCTTCTTCATTACAGAAATGGTAACTCTGCTGCTAACAAGCTGAGCTTCTCCAGGAATTTCTGTTTAAGATCTTCAGCATTCGCAGTTCTATGTTTTGTATCACTCATTCCCCTAGCTGGGTATTAACTTCACAACTTCACGATGAAATACTTTCCTTAAAACAACTAAGGCTGCTTAAAATTGCTCTTTAGAACATCTTAAAACCATGACTGCAACAACTTCCATTAGGACTATTCAAAAATTTACTTTAAATTTGTAATTTCTAATTGTTGAGAACTGTACTGGAATGATTAATCAATATATTTGAATATAAATGCACAGGATTCTTATGTCATCTGCTTTTTGTGCAACAGGATTTTCTTTGGTGTGCTATGAGCAAAGATGCGATTCAACACCAGATGATCAGTGGCACAAAGATTTGCAAAGCTCCACCGTTAAGCAGGACAATGAACAAAGTCAATCTTGCTGTTGGGCAATGCTATTTTAAAAGTGTACCATGTCCACTTGTAAAGGGATGGGGCTTCTCTACCACCTACCTTACAATCCAGCACAAAGCACAAGTAATATTTTAATTTTACAATTGCAAGGATTTTTACAATTGCAGCTTTCCCATCTTGTCTTTTATGAGTCTCCTTACTATCAACCTTAAATTTTGACAATCTAACCTCAAGTACTTACCTAATTTCTTGTAATATTCTTCCCAGGCTTTGGTATAATCAGTCTGAGGAGGTTGGGCTGGGTTGGGTTGGTTTGGATCAGCTGCTGATAAAAGTACAAAGCCATGATTATCATATTAACAACAAGGATATTAATTCCCAGAGGGAAGAAAGGAGGTTGACAGTTTATAACAATAGGAAACCTAAAAGCTGCTAGAAGAGATTTTCTAACCCTCTGTGGAAAATGATTCAGGCACATTATGCCACTGATTTAAGAAACAGGGATAATAACCACTAATACTAGTTTCCAAAAGTCATCAGCTTATGAAGTTTCTTTTGGGGTAAGATGCAAGCTTAGTTCTCGAAGAATTTTTACAACTGCGGTAAATAACTCTGTCAGTGTCGCCAGAAGCTCTGATAAAATACTCAATGATTTACCCGGTGCAGAATTTGGGGTACTGCCCTGACCAGTGCTTGAAGGTGCAGGTGGCTGCTGTGCTTGTTGCTGATAATACTGAGCGTAATATGCTGCCCATGCAGCTGTATTTGCATCTCCAGCTTTATCTACAACAGATTAAAAAAATTACATTACTGCTAGCACTCAAACACTGTAGATAAAATTGTATTCAATAACTTGAACATAACAGTAAACTCTGGGGATCATTTTCTTTTCCTCTTCTTCTGAAATGTCAAATCCTGCTTGTACATGATTCCACAAGTGCAAGCTACTCTCCAGGATACCATCCAACTGGTCAGTCAGCAAGCATGAGTCTCAACAGTGTAAAGATTGTTCAGCTCGTTAGCTAAGGAGGAAATCTCAGTTAAAGCCAACCCTGACCTCAACTGACACTGGGACTTGCATGCTTCTGAAACAGGGATTACTAGATGTCAATTAAGGGTGGGAAACTTAAAGGATACCACCACATGTATCCTGGACAAGATCAGCCAAATATCAAGGGCAACTAATGATGGGAAATAAACACTGGCCAAGCCAGCGCTAACCACATCCCACGAATGAACAAATGTTAAGACACCAGGAATCAAACCTGGGCCCTGTGGGTCTATATAGTCCCAAAAACAGGATGTATTTATTAAAACAAAAATGAGCTACTGAAGAACTCAGTGGATTACTTTTAAAAATTTGCATGCAAAATATATTTTTTAAAATGGTCTTACTTGGATCTGGTTGGCTCTGTTGCTGCCAGGGCTGATAGGTATTCCCCCATCCTTGTGGAGCATATGGTGCTGGTGGACCACTGCAGAGGTAGAGAGATTACGTCATGGCAACATAGTACATATTGTAGTCAACTTTAAAACAATTGTGCTGTGTAAAATCAATTTACTTACTGTTGAGGAGGACCAGGTGGGCCTGGATTATAGGGCCCTGGATTATAGGGCCCCATAGGAGTTCCAGGTCCTGGAGGAGCAGGGGGCCCATGAGGGCCAGGAGGCAAGTGTGGTCCATGAGGACCATGGGGACCAGGTGGCCCAGGAGGACCAGTAGGAGCCTAAATGCACAAACATACATTGTGAAATATAATCAGGTGTACAAAAAGATAAGTTCCTGCTAAGAGATCACCAGACCTCAAAACAAAAGCAAACATATAACAATTCTCCATGGAGTTAAATCGCGTAGAAGATATATTTTTAATGCAAGCATTCAACGGGCATTCTGCCACAAGAATTGGAGGAGTTTCCTGTTTGGTGCCTCAAGCTTGTTCCATCATTCAAAGGAATGTTGGCGTTGATGTGACGTTAAATGAACATTCTGCCCGCACCATAACACAATAACTTGTTCATCAAAAATCTCAGTCTACTATATAACTAATGTCCCAGCATCAACTACTCTGTGAAAGACAATTCCACAGACTCAAAGAATCCTCAGGAAAAACATAACCTCTGCACCTGAGACTGAACTGGGAAACGCCTAATTTTTGATATGTGCTCCCATTTCTATGCTGAGCTGCAAGTGAGAACATAATTTCACCTTCCACATTGTCAAGTCCCCTCAGAAATGAACTTGTTTCAAGTTCCAACTTAGCCAACTTGTTTTTCACAAGAAAACACTTTATCCCAGAAATGAGGCTTTCTACAAAATAATTTCCAGACCAATAAAACAAAGATCCAGACAGAAATGGAATCAACTTTATATTCGACAATATCCCTGCTGCGTTCAATGTGATAAAAATATCATTTTAGTTTTCAATATTAAGAAAGCTAGAAATGTAATCCTAATTTTCAGACTCTTGCTTTGGATTGTGACAAAAATTAGGAGATTAAAAACCCATTTTTTGAAAAGTCCACAATTTTACAGCAGCTAACTTGAAAATTAACAATGCATTCAGCAAACAGATTTAATCACCATACTGTCACACTGGATGCTATAGGATAGTGCGCTATCAAGCACGAGGACACTGTGCTGGAACCATTGATCCCACTAAGGCTCAGTGAATTCACTGACTGGTTAACATCTTGTATTTACATAGGTACTACAAATACCACAAAAAAAGTCTGAAACTGAGCCACAGGAGGAAGTCGGAAGGAAGAAAATCAAAATCTTGGTCCAAAAGGCAGGTTTTAACAAAGCCATGAATGAGTTAAGCATCAGATGAACTGAGGCATGGCAGAATTAAGTGAATTCAAAGATAAGGCTTAATGATGATACTCATCTCAGGATCATGTTACTTGGGTTGCGAAATGTTCGAGCCTCAGACCCGAGCAAGGGTGAGGGACAGAGTTATGATTAATGAATCAAATCTATAGTCAAGATTAAAAACAGTGGGTTCTGTCTTCAAAATATTTACTTAATGGAGGAAATTGCTTTACATTGAGTCTGGATCATATGCAAGTAATTTGCTAAGTTTAAGACAGTGGAAGAGTCGATTTTGAGGGATGGTGGTGAATTGGAAGTCAGGATGAACATTCTTTCAAAATCTGGCACTATCATAAAATGGCGCTACCCTCTCCAATCACTTTAAAAGTAACTTTCTGGAAAGGCAGGTCAGGCTGCAAGAAATCACTCCCTGCTAACCAACAAGAATACAACAAATTCCTGGCGAAAGTAATAACCAAGGTGTGCTACATAAATTTCAACAGGTTTATTTGGAAGAACTAGCTTTCGGAGTGCTGCTCCTTCATCAGGTGGCTGTAGATCTTATACTCCACAACAGTCTGATGAAGGAGCAGCACTCCATAAGCTAGTGCTTTCAAATAAACCTGTTGGACTATAACCTGGTGTTTTGTGATTTTTAACTTTGTACACCCCAGTCCAACACCAGCACCACCAAATGATACATAAATTCCATCAACTTGGTTTGCTTTTACACAACAGACATCAAGATTCTTCATTTTAACTTTCCATTCTACATTGGTAATGGTTCAATTCACTCCATCTCTGCCCATGATTGAACATCAGAACATATGACAAGACAGGACTAAATTATATGTCTCTCAAGCTTGTTCTGTCATAGAAAAAAATTCATGATTTTCTGTCCCAACTCCACTTTCCCACGCATTCCACACTTGCCTCAATTCCAAAAGACTACAAATCTGTACCCAAGTCTTAAATATTCTTTGCAATTTCAAAGAATCATACCAGTGAATTAAGAAATTTCTCAACTCAGCTTCAATTAATTCACCATTAATTTGAGATTGCTTGCCTTCTAGTTTCCTCAGTATCAACTCTGTTAAGATGCTTCAGAACCTCTCACATTTCGATGAGATATAAACTTCAAGGAGTGAAGGACCAGTTCACAGCCTTTCATAAAGAACTCTCTGTACCCAGAATAAAGGCAATGAACTGCCATTGCACCACCTCCAATGCAAGCATAATTCCCAGAAATATGAACAAAACAGCAGACTGTACTGCAGTATTGTCTCACCAAAGTCCTACAGTGTTTGTAGCATGACTTGCTTTTTCAAGTACTCCAATCCCCTTGAAATAAAGATTATTTGCCTTAATGACTAACGTACCTCCATGCTAACTTTTTTCTTTGTAGAAGTAATCCAATTGTTCTGAACATCAACATCTTTCAAAAATGTTCTGCTTTTCTATGCTAAGTGAATAACCTCACATTTGATCACAATTTACTCCATCAGCCATTGTTGCACAGAAAGTCAAGCTGTCTGTGTATATTTGGTGCAGTTTCAAATGCACGAATGAATGTCACAACATCCCATATTCCTGAAGTGCTGTCCAATAGGTTAGCTACCAACCAGATCCAGAATTTGGAAATTTAGATGAGGTTGACTATATTTTCCTGCTACTAAGTTTAAAACAAAGTTAGTAATACACACTTTTGGGCAGGCGATATTCTTAAAAATTAAATTACATGTGCATGTGTACTTGTACCTTTTGTGTGTGTTTTTGGCACCATGCCTCAATATGCCAATTAGATGGTTTTAAGACTTACCCCAATCTTCTCTTCAATAAGTTGTCGAGCATAATCAATCTGCTGAGTTGATCCACGAATAATAAACATTTTAAAGTTGGGATCAGCATTTGGAGGTGGGTTTCTCTGAAGCTCTATCCGTGCCCCTGACTGTTGGCTAATTGCCTTTACAGTCTCACCACCTAAAGCAGAGCAGATTTTCAGAAATTTGTGAACATTGATACCAATTGGGTTTTTAGTTAATTCTTTATGAATAAACAAACATTCGGTCTTAATACTTTTCAGTCACAATCAAAGACTGCTGGGAACTGCCACAGGACAGCAGAGTGACTCAACAGTTAGCACTGGTGCCTCACAGCGCCAAAGACCTGGATCCAATTCCACCTGCGGGCAACTATGTGTGGAGTTTGCACATTCTCTCAGAGTCTGCAAGAGTTTCTGCCAGATGCACCTGTTTCCTCCCACAAGCCAAAGATGTGCAGGCTACTTGGATTAACCATAGAAAATGCAGGGTTACAGGGAGAGGGTAGCAGGCTGGGACTCGGTGGCATGCTCTTTGGAGGGTTGTTGTGGCCTCGATGTCCGGAATGGGCTGCTTCTACCCTGTAGGGATTCTATGAAAGTTGCATTCTTTCCTTGGTTAGATATAACAGAGGTTAGTCTCACAATAAAGCCTTCTGATACTTCGTCCAAATTATCCACCTGTACTTTAACCTCCGAAGTCCAAATTTCCTCTCCACTATTCCCACACAACCGCTACCCCTTCTTAACATACAAAACACCTGGCATTCTGAATGACGTCTGATTACTTTCTCTCACTAATCTATTTCAATATGTCCCACCCCTCACCAATGCTGGAATACAGAACCTTTTTACATCAATAGTTCAGACATGGAATTAGCCATGACATCAGCAATTCAGCATAGATGCTGCTTTGGGAATCTAGCTAATTCCATAAGGATGAAAAAAACTAGAACAAACATAGATAAAATTAGATGCAGTAATATCATAAGCATCATTTGTGGGACACAAACACACTTATTAGGTTGAATGGCCTCAGTGAGATGTAAACACAATACAATTGGAAAGACTTAACGTTATTTGAGCAATTCTGTAAAACAGGAAAATACCAGGACACACTCTGCACATGGCTATAACTGTATTTTAAATGAAACTACAAACAGAGTAATTTTGCATGACACATTACCTTTGCCAATTATTATCCCAGTCTTGCTGCTCGGTACCGTGAAAGTGAACTCTTGAAGTCCACCAGGAGGGCCCATATTCCAATTTGCTTGGCCTCTCCCTCTTCCTCTGCCAGGCCCAGGACCACCAGGACCTGGAGGCATGCCAGCCTAAAAATGAGGGTGAAAAAAACTTCTGAACTATTCTTTATGGGATGTTCCCAACTGGCGAACAACACAAAAAAGTTTCCTAACTATCAACGTTCAATACAAGGTAGGAAAACAGCAAAATGTCAGTGAAGCACAATTATGACAAACATTTAAACCGACATGCTTAAAAGAAAGCATTTGTAACCTAACCTCCACACTTCGTAGGAGGTCTGTAAGTATTTCTGCAGCGTGCTGACATCTGTCGGGAGGGCCCAAGATCTGAGCTATCCTTTCTGGCGTCGTCCCGTCATCTTGTGATAAAAAAATTATTGGGAGGATTTTTTTTGGAAAGTTAAGAAAAGCATAAAATTTAAATGACTCAAATTGAAATGGGTTAGGCTTTAATAAATTCACCTGGCTTGAACTGAATCCTCACACCAGCATCGTTCTGTATCTTCTTAATCATTTCTCCGCTTCTCCCTATTACAATACCAACAGCAAAGCGAGGTACAGGGACCTAACAGAAAACATAATTAGTATATATTGTACTTTGACAAAGAGACCCTACGGACAAGACCAATGGCAATATGAATAATATTGTTTTTCAGGCACATCTGGCAATGAATTCAACCTGATGATAAATGAAAATTAAATAAAAACCAATCAAAAATAAACAGATCACTGCATTTCAGCAATTCACTGTAGAAGGGGTTGAAATAAAAAGTATTCAACCTTCAACTTATTTACTTTATTTGCTGGTCAGTATGGCTTGCACTTACATCCAATGCTTCGTTTGTTCCTCCTAAACGGGATCCGTACTCATTACGCTGCTCTCTAAAACCACCTTGCTCTCGGTCACGAATTAGGTCCATCACCATATCCTTGGCTTGCTAAATCACACAATGGAAAAATAAATACTTGTACTCAATTTTTCTGATATTAGTAACACTTATGATGACATAAGTTAGCAAAAACAATCATCCTACCTGTACTTTAAATGGATCTCCAGTGATGCGGAGGGGTTTATCTGATCCTGTTGGCTGAGGTCCATCTTGAATCATCACCATCTTGACTCCCGCACGCTCCTATTTTGCAACAAAACAACTCCATGTACCCACCTTTGCATGTCGAACCAAGTACCATACCTCAATACTTACAAAACAAGGTAAAAACAATAGAACATAATTCTTACTTGCAGTTGCTTGATTGTTTCTCCACCTTTCCCAATAACAAGTCCAGCTTTGCTCGCAGGAATCATAATCTCCTGCACTGAAGTACCTGGTCCATCTCCATGATGCGTACCGGGACCAATTCGGCCTCTTTCAACAATTTGATCAAGTAACCTCTTTGCAGCTCTATATCAACAAATACATTAAAAAGGTAGTTTTAAGTATACCTGAAATGAGAATGGTGGGTGAATGGGGAGAAGAAAAATACAAATATTAATGACTTCCCTATCCACTACCAGACTTGAATATAAATTCAGAGCGATAACTGTAACTGGACTACTTGTGCTTACACCACACAGGTACACAAATGATCATTCTGCATTGTATTTATCCTAGGGTAAGTGCTATGGTACGCCATACAGAAATCACTCAACATTTTAAATATACTTACACAATGGAATCAGGACTTCCTGTCAGCATGCAAGATCTTTCTGGTAAACCACCACTGTCTGAAAATTAAATTTATGTTATGTGAGAGCATATCGAGCTAGAACACAATCATAACCGGAGCTTGAACACCAGCAGGAAAACAAAGTAGATATTAACGGTAAATTACTTTGACTCATGGAATATAGGAAGCGGAGTTCTACTATAGAGATCACTGCTGCTTACCATTTATAGAATTAATCTGGTCAAATTCAAGTACAAGACCAACATTTTAAATTACACCGACTAGAGGTGCAATAGCTCATAAGCAAGGCAACAAATATCAAGAGGTTATTAAGAACTTTAACAAATGTGTAATTGTATCAAGCATATTAAAAGCTGTAAATCACATGCTGGGGTTTACTTCCAGAGGAAGAGAATTTGAAGCAGGGTCTCTGTTGAGAGTTCTTCTGAAAAGTGCAGATCCATAGCCAACAATGTAAGATTGGCATTAATTAATCCCAATAAGGCATTCAGGAAAACTTTTTCAAGAGTGTTGATAATTTATTTGATGGACTTGAGAGGGTGAATTCAGCCCAGTTGTAATTCCCCACAGGTGACAGGAGTAAGCTACTTTCTAGGATCACTGCAGTCAACGGTGGTGTGAGTTGAGTAGATACATCACACTGTTGATAGGAAAGGAGTTCCAGAATTTTGAATGATGAAACTGGGATTGAGTTCCAAGTCAGGGTAGTGTGGGGCTGCTTGGAGGTAAACCTGCAGCATTTGCTGCTCTTGTGCTTCCAGGTGTAGGGGTCATTGTTTTGGAAGTGCTGTGAAAAACAGTCTTAATAAGTTGCTGCAGTGAATGGTATAAATCACTGCTTACATGTGTCAATGGTAGAAGATCAAATGATGAAAGCTGTGGATTAGGTGACAATCAAATGGATGGGAGTGTGGTGCTGGAAAAGCACAACAGGATAGGCAGCATCTGAGGAAGAGGAGAACAGACATTTCGGGCAGAAATGACTCATTCCTGATGAAGGGCTTATGTTCGAAGCATCAATTGTCCTGCTCCTCAGATGCTGCCTGACCTGCCATGCTTTTCCAGCACCACACTCTCAACTCTGATTTCCAGCATCTGCAGTCCTCACTTTCTCCCAATATGTTCTAAATGGATGGCATTGGCTTGGATGGTATCAAACTTCCTGAATTGTTAACTACTCAAACAGAGTTTTCAAGGTGTTAGATATTGCTCATAGGGCTGAAGGGTATAAAGTGGTCAACCATGATCATATTGAATTGCAGAGCAGGTTCAGAGGGCTGAATGGCCTACCTCTTTTCCCATTTTCTGTTTCCCAAGTGTTGTTCAAATTGTATTCCACCAGACAAGTGGGAATAATCTCAAATATTCCTGATCTTGTAGATGGCGGACAGGGTTTGAGAGTCATAAGGCAAGTGACTTAGGCAGAGAAACCTGAGCTTCTCACAGGCTTTTCAATAGTATGTGTCTGTCCCGTTCAGTTTCTCGATGTTGATAGGAATGATAATAATGCCACTGAACTTCAAGGGGATATCACGTTTTCTCTTGTGAGATGGTCATTGTCTGGCACTTATGTGGTATGAATGTTACTTGCCATGCATCAAGTCAACCCTAAATATTCTATGGATTTTACTATAAATGGACAACTGCTCAATTGGCTTTTATTTAATTTTCATTGTGTGCACTGTTTTTATTCATATCTGCCATTGGTCTTGTCAGTAGGGACTCTGTGATAGTGTCACGAATAGTGGTGGACATTGTGCAATCTGGCAACATTCCCACTTTTAATTTCAATGAAGAATCAGCTGAAGCCAGTTGGTCTTCAGACATTACCCTGAGGAGTTCCTCCAGTCATGTTGCAGAACTGACATGACTAACCTCCAATAACCAAGATAAACTTCCACTCTGCTTGATATGACTCCAACCTGTGGTGACTCCTATTTATGAATCCTACTGAGCCTAGTTTTGTTGGGGCTTCAGCAGCACCTTTCACCACTTTGGGAATGAGAACAGGCTAATGGGGCAGTAGGTGGCTGGCTGGAGTTTGTCCTAGTTTTTGTGGACAGGAAAGTCCAGGATAACTTTTCAGTGCTAGGCAGACACCAGTGTTGTTTTAACAGAACAGCTCTACTCTGCATGCAAACTGGTCCCAGAGCACAAGATTTCAGTATTTCTCTTGCTATCACACACAGGACTAATAGAATTAGATTACATGTATGCAAAGGAAGCTGAAGTACATGTAGTGTGTGTGTCTGTGTAATAAGTAGACAGAACCAAATGCTGATCAGGTGAAATGAGGCAAAATACAATATTGGTCATGCAGAAGGTAATCAATACACACCTATTAAACTGAATGGTCCATTTGTTTGATAACACAATTAGAAATTCATATAAATCCAAGGCATCAAACTATCCTTCAATCAAGGGGGAACAAAATAAGACCTTGATTTAACAAGACCAAAATTAGTACACAGAATAAACTAACTGCACATGGCTCTAATTCTAGACTACGGTCTCCTTTCATGTGTTTCATACCTATTTCAAATCCACTTCCTGTAAAATAAGATGCAAATAATCCAATCAAAGCACAAACTCAAAGATTAAAACTATTTTACCAGGAGCGATCTGTACTTTGCACCCAGACTCTTGTTGAATGCGTGAGATTTGTTCTCCACCTCGACCAATTACTGCAATTAAAAATATCACATATATGCTGATTTTCAAACCAAATAGAATTATTAAATATGTTTGCAAACAGTTTCACATGTACAAAGTTACAACAATACAATTTTTCACAAGCGTCGTCAATTCAACAAAAAACAAGCTCGCAATTGCCATCTCTTTGAATCTATTACTGAGAGCACAGGTTCCCAAACTATGCCGTGAACCAGATGAAAATTTTGGGATCACAAGCTCTGAGGTATAGTGGCTGCGTAGCAACAGGCCACTTTGATAGTTCTGATTGGGGACTAAGGGTCTGTTGGATCTCCATTTGAGTGCACTGAGTTTGACCAAGTGATGATTATCATGAGATTATCAAAATGAATGTTCCCTGTTTACAGATACCTCTACATCAAAGTTAAAATCAAAAACCCATTCCCTGGGATTACATTATTTGCCTATTTTGCACTTCTATACACAATACAGGAATGAATCATAGAATCCCTACAGTGTAGAAACAGGCCCTTCAGCCCAGTAAGTCCATACTGACCCTCGGAACAGTAACCCACCCAGTCCCATTTCCCTACCCTATTACTGTACATTTAACCCAGACTAATGACCTCACCTACACATCCCTAAACACTATGGGCAACTTAGCAAAGCCAATTCACCTAACCTGCACATCTTTGAATGAATAATCATGCCACAGGAATGATTGCTAAAGGAAGAACAGTTTCTTCTTCTCTGCATCATCAGAAAAAATGACGCTTCAGTTGAGGATTGGTTAACAAAGGCAGTGTCTGGATTAATGGGTCTTTTTCAGGTTGGAAAGGTACGGTTTCACAATGATCAGTCCTATCTGTATTAGTGACTTGGAGGAGGGGCAAAATATAATGTATCTAAATCTTCTGACAATATAAAAGCAGATTGGAGGGCACATATTGTTGAGGAGACCTGGAATCTCCAAGGAGATATGGATAGGTTAAATGCCCAAAACATTGTTGATGGAGTTTAATGAAGGAAAGCTTGAGGTCATACATTTGGCAGGAAAATGAAAAGTCAGACTATTATTTAAATAGGGAGACTCCGAAGGCTCCATTGTACATGAGACACAAAGAAGTGAGCAGGTGGTTAACAGAACAAATGGAACTTTAGCTGTTACTGCTAGGCACTTAGAAGTTTAAAAGCAGGAAAGACATCTTACACGTACAGGGTGTTGGTGATAATGCACCTGGGGTTTGGTACTGTACTAAATGAAAAGGATAAACTGACATTGGTGACTGTACTGAAGAGGCTTCCTCGGCTGATTCTCAGGGTTCAGGGGTTAATTTATTGTGAATGACAATGTTGGTTATGCCTTACCACTATTAATTTCACTATTCCTAGAACATGTTAAGATTAACAAGGAGGAGGCATGAGATGTTTTAATAGACACCAAGGTGCATAAATCCTCAGGGCCTGAGATTATCCCAGGTTGCTACGGGAGGCAAGGGGCCCTGATAGAGATGTTCATACTTGGCTGGCAATACGTGAAATGTCAGATGAGTGAAGGATAGCTAATGTGGTTCCTTTGTTCAACAAAAACAGCAGGAATAGGCCAGGTAATTGCAAATCAGTTAGTACGACATCAGTGGCAGGAAAGGCACTGATTTCTGGAGGGAGCTCTTATCTGACTAATTTAATAAGAGTTTTTTTGAACCAAATATATTGATGAATGCAGTGCAGTTGATGTAGATTACATGGACTTTAGGAAGGTTTTTAAAACAAAGGTCACACATGGAAAGCTGCTCCAACTGTTAAGAGCCCATAGAATCCAAGGCATGTTAGTGAACTGAATCCAAAACTGGCTTACAAACAGAGGACTGGTTTTCTAATTGGAAGCCTGTGACCAGCTGTAATCCAAAGGGAACAGGAACCCTTTGTTTGTTATGCACATTAATGACTTGATGCAAATGTCAATGGGATACAGAGGAACCTCAATTAACCGAAGGACATGGGCAGAGAGTATTTCCTTCAGTTAATCAAATGCTGGATAACAGTTAAACCAAGCATTGGGACCTTGCAGTCTTGTTCAGATAATCAAAAGCCGGAAAATCAAGGTTCCTCTGTAATTAGTAAATCTGCAGATGACATAAATTGGTCAAGGTGTTGATAGTGAGGAAAATGGTCTCAGATGACAATGAACAGCTACGAATTGGGCAATTGTGGTCACTGCACTATGGGAAAGATGTGATTGCACCTGACGGGGTGAAGACGAGATTCACCTGGAATTAAACATCTCTGTTTTGAGATAGGTGAATATGTAGGTGGGTAGATTTACAATATTGAGAGGCATAGACTGGAGATTGAGAGTCTCTTCGCCAAAGCAGGTGTGCCTAAGAACAGAGGGCCTAAGTTTAAGGTGAGGATTAAGTGCTTTGGAGGAGATCGGGAAAAAAGGTTTTTCACGCACTGTGGGGTAAAATATGGAATGCGCTGCCTGGTAGTCTCAACATTTAAGATGAACCACTTAAAAAGTCAGGGCATAGTATGCTGTATACAAGGGCAGGGACAGGCCTGTTTCTGTGCTGTATGACTCAGTTTAGAAGCATGAGGGATGGTCTTATTGTGACAATACTGCTCCTTTAACAAGGTTATGATGTCTTTGGTTTTTTTCCCCCCCAAAGTGGTCGTTAAAGACACAGTCTCTGAAAGTCTAAGTTGAAGGGCTTTAGGGCTAGTTTGATCACAGCTAACAGATACTGCCAGAGGAAAAAGGCTTTCAAGTTTATAAAAACACTTGTACAATGAAAGGGGAGTGGCCAGTTGTCCCAGCTCAGCTTTTCTCTGATTTAGTTTTAGTACAGTAGTGATTCTGAAGCTGCTGGACCCAAATAAGCAGGTTCCTGCTGGTACTCTCTCTCTCTGACATTTCTCCAAAGACCCTGTGAGTGATTTTACTTTTTGTGCCAAGGGGTTTTTATGGGGATTGTTGCAAGTATTTGGATCAGCATCATTAAGTTTGGATAACCTATCCATAAACCCAACAGATTAAGTTATTCTACATTCTGTTCTCTTGTTTGTATTTCATTCAGTAATTTAGATTAGATTATTTAGATTACTTACAGTGTGGAAACAGGCCCTTCGGCCCAACAAGCCCACACCGACCCGCCGAAGCGCAACCCACCCGGACCCATTCCCCTATATTTACCCCTTCACCTAACACTACAGGCAATTTAGCATGGCCAATCCACCTAACCTGCACATTTTTGGATTGTGGGAGGAAACCGGAGTACCCAGAGGAAACCCACGCAGACACGGGGAGAATGTGCAAACTACACACAGCCGCCGGAGGTGGGAATTGAACCCGGGTCTCTGGCGCTGTGAAGCAGCAGTGCTAACCACTGTGCCACCCACAACCTTGTAAATAAATTCTGTTTTGTTTGAAACTAAGTGGTTTGACCAGCATCTTCTCTCCTGGAATATCTGCTTTACATCTGCTTAAAAACCACTGGTAAAGTTAGGCTCTGAGTTACTTTCTTGAAATGTTTTGAGGGGGTTTGGCTTGGTCCTTAACATTATAGAAACATACAAGATTCTGAGGAGGCTTGACAGGGTGGATGTTGAGGTGTTTTCACCAGTGGGGAAATCTCAGACTAAGGGAAATAAATATAGAATAAGAGGAAATGCATTTAAAACTGATATTTGAAAGAATGTCTCCCAGAGGATAGCAAATATCTGGAATTTTCTACCTTCGAAGGTTGTGGAGTCTAGAAAATATTTAAAGAGGACTTAGGCAAATTTCTGATATATAAAAGAGTTGACAGCTTTGCTGAACTGGTACAAAACAGGAGTTCAGGCCTGGAGCAGATCAACCATGACTGACAAGGCAGGACTGAAGGGTGAAGTGGTCCGCTCTTGCTCAAATTTCTTATGTTCTGGCAAGTATATCCATCTGGTCCTAATGCTACTTTTTACACAATTGCTCAAACCTTCTTTCAATTTATAGAAAACAATCAAGTTTTTCCATAATCATTCTGAAGGGAGTTACATACCTAACACTGAATGTAGTTAGGCAAGGCCCAAAGCAGAGAGGTTTGACTGTCTGCATCGAGTTGACTGATCCCACTTGTGCCAATGCTACATTAGGAGATGAAACAAGTAGTCCCAGTGACTCTTACTGGGAGTTGGATATGTGTGCAGGTCATGTAAGGATGGTGCAAGGCTTTGCCCGAATTTGGTTCAGCTTGCCCGAAACGCCGATTTTCCTGCTCCTCAGATGCTGCCTGACCTGCTGTGCTTTTCCAGCACCACTCTAATCTAGACTCTACCACTATTCCCAGTCTAGCGAGATAGAGTGTTAACTTGGACACAGGTTGACAACACTGACTAAATAACACACTAGAGTCACAGAGATGTACAGCATGGAAACAGACCCTCCAAACCCTTCCTATTCATATACCCATCCAGATGTCTTTTAAATGTTGCAATTGTACCAGCCTCCACCACATCCTCTGGCAGCTCATTCCATATATGTACCACACCTTAGGTCTCTTTTATATCTTTCCCCTCTCACCCTAAACCTATGCCCTCCAGTACTGGACTCCCCGACCCCAGGGAAAAGACTTTGTCCATTTATCCTATCCATGCCCCTCAATTTTGTAAACGTCTATAAGGTCACTCCTCAGCCTCCGACGCTCCAAGGAAAACAGACCCCGCCTGTTCAACTTCTCCCTGTAGCTCAAATCCTCCAACCCTGGCAACATCCTTGTAAATCTTTTTTGAACCCTTTCAAGTTTCACAACATCTTTCCGATAGGAAGGGGACCAGAATTGCACAGAATATTCCAATAGTGGCCTTACCAATGTTCTGTACAGCCGCAACATGACCTCCCAATTCCTGTACTCAATACTCTGACCAATAAAGGAAAGCATACCAAACGCCTTCTTCACTATCCTATCTACCTGCGACTCCACTTTCAAGGAACTATGAACCTGCACTCCAAGGTTTCTTTGTTCAGCAACACTCCTTAGGACCTTACCATTAAGTTGCTTTCCCAAAATGCAGCACTTCACCTTCATCTGAATTAAACTCCATCTGCCACTTCTCAGCCCATTGGCCCATCTGGTCCAGATCCTGTTGTAATCTGAGGTAACCCTCTTCGCTGTCCACTACGCCTCCAATTTTGGTGTCATCTGCAAACTTACTAACTGTATCTCTTATGCTCATATCCAAATCATTTATGTAAATGACAAAAAGTAGAGGACCCAGCACCGACCCTTGTGGCACTCCACTGGTCACAGGCCTCCAGTCTGAAAAACCCTCCCCCACCACCCTCTGCCTTCTACCTTTGAGTCGGTTATGTATCCAAAAGTGGCAAGAAATATTCTCAACAGAATAAAAAGGCAAATGAAACCAGTGGAGGCAAACAGAATTGTCTTCCAGGCAAAAGGGTTGTGAAGAGGCAAATGATTTTTACTTTCTAACAAACCAACTATTCGAACAGTACAGTGTTTAAGCATGTAGAATTGATAGCAACCTGTTTATTCTTTATGGAAAAACACCCCAATGTGCTTTTCAGAGAGGGTGGTCAAAAACATGAAAGTGAAGCTCAAGGAGGATGTTAGGAAAGGTGACAAAAACTTCAGAGAGGTAGTTTTTAAGAAGGTCTTCAAGCTGACTGATGTGAAGAAAGAGTGATGCACTGAATGAAGTGTAAGAAGGTTCTTATACCTGGGAACAATCCAGCAGAAGGCATGGCCACCAAATATAATTTTTAAACAAGGCACAGGGAGTAAAGGATGGCAACAGAACTCAATATAGGCCCCTTAAAGGCAAAGGGCTGGTCATAAAAGAATCAAAACATGAATCTGGAAATAACAAAAGTGCTGACAGCTTCAGCAGCATCTGAACAGACACAGATGCTTTCACAGGGATCAAAGTTGAGTATGCATGATGGAGGATGTTTAGGGAAAATCAGCCAAAGTATGCGTGTGGGAAGGTTCACCACAACTTTATTGAAAGTATGGAGTGTAGCACAAGCTAAAGCTGGTTTTTCCCAAAGGTATCTGAGGTTGGTCAAACAGATGTTGACAGCAAGAAAAAAAAGCAGTACATGTTCAAGAGTCAAAGTAACATCATTGGTGTGCACAAATATAAATGGAATAAAATGTGTTTACTTACTGAATCCAACCATACCGTCAGGTACTTTGTATTCCTCCGTGGCAATTGCCCTATGTATAAAAAGAGTTCAGAAATTATCTAACACTGTGACTGGCACAATTGGAGGTTTCTTCAGTCCCTTTCTTCCATTCCCACTGACCTCGCACTAAAATCCTGGGCCTTTGGCTGCTCACAGCATTGACCAATTGCTACCACTAGATGGACATCAGTTAATACAAACTAAATGCAATTTTTACTGCACATTGTACTTTCTTTATATTTGTACATTTGTTAAATGATATTTCATGTTGGCGTTCAGAAATGTAACGAATTTCAACTGACAATGCTTACATTTGTTTCTGCTCAAGTCCCACAGTACACTGCAGTATAGATGTCCTTATTTAATAGTTATGGTTGCATTGCAGAACATCAGAGTTTTAAATTAATACCCTTTAAATAAAGCAAACACAGAAACAATGCTGGAGAAACTTAGCAAAGCTTGGAGCATCTATGGAAGTAAACACAGAGTTTTCGCTTTGAGTTTAGTATGACTTTTTCCAGAACAAAGTATTGGAAAATAGTCTTTTATACTTTTATGAAGAATAAATATTTTAAAATAAGCATTATTTTCATTAGGAATCAATGTTAAAACCAAAGTTAAGTTCCCGAGCACAGTTTTGCTTTGGAAAAACAATGTAAAATTATTATACTGTAAGATGCATGAGCAATTCTGCAACTTCCTCGCTGAAATCACAAAAAAGATCACTAAACATTCTGAACATTACAACATTGGCAATATCTTAAAAATACAAATCAGCCAACAATCACCAGTCTTTCTCAAACAGTCCCTCTCACTTGAGATTAACATGTTACTGTTCCAGCTGGTGGATTCCACGTGATCGACAGGTCCAGTGCATCATCTGCATTCTTGGCCACAAGACCAGTATCACCGTATTTTGATGCCCTCCCAAATCATTTGCACCATCCACTTTGATGAGCTGGGAGATGGAGGCAGTAGGCAATTACTGGGTGTTTCTGACTGACGTTCAAAAGGGATTGCAGCATTAGACTACAGGCATCGAATAATAGAATTTAAAATGGCTCCTCTAACATTTTATCAATGGCTTTAAAATGGCTCCTGAGCCCAGCCTGCAATCTGAGATTTTAAACTGCCTCCAGTGCTTCGTTTCCAGCAGCGAAGTACAACCAAAGCCAGTCCTCAGGCAAGGAAAGCTTCAGTGAAGAAAGCAAGTTGCTTGCTTTCACAAGCTTAGTACAAGTTCCTCAACTATTGCACAGGTAAAGAACTACACAATACCATCAAGAATTATTTTTAAAAAGCTATACAGCACTTCCTGTGTCACGACAGACAAACAAATTGAGCTACTTCAATACCTGCTCAGAGTAACTCAATTCCAGTTTTAACAAAATCACATGGAAACCTATGATTCATCTCAAGTAGTTTCTCTAAAGAACAAAGCTATGATGTTTAAGTGAGGAAGGACTGCATTGTAATTTAGTTGGAAGGAACATGCATTGGTGTTACCAATTTCAGGACAGTAAAGCTATAGATTCATTCAATCTGGCAAATATACTACTTACTCTGCACATATTTAATGTTTTACATATATTATTTCATGGTACAAGGTACACTCTTAACTATTCTTTGACTTGAGTACATTGGCAGACCATTTCAGAGGACATTTAAAAGTCAACCAGATTGCAGTGGGTCTACAGTCACATTTGTCAGACCTCGCAACGATAGAACGACCTTCCCTGAATTATCGATTAGTTTCACGATCATTAATTTGATCAGCTGGGATTTGAAACATGAATCCCGAACATCAGCCTCAGGATTGAGTGACAAGCCAACCAAACCATCACCTTCCCAAGCTTATTAAAACGGGCTGTGAAACAAGCGCATTGGTCCCCTCATCTCTAACCCCATTTCATAAGAAGAAATACTTGGTCTTCACCCTCCATGGAAAATATATCAAATTTCCCAGTTACATACTTATAATGCTAGTCAAACACCAATCAAACCTGTACGTGCACATTTTAGAAACCGTGTGGCTGGGGCCTATTATATAAAACCATAGAACACTATCAGTGCAGAACTGTTTTTTGTGTCTATCAAGTCCAGACCAACTTTGCAGAAGCAAGTCAGCTGATTCCACACCCCTGCCATTTCCTCATAAGGCTACAAACTTTCTCCCTTTATCACAGAATCCCGACAGTGTGAAAACAGGCCATTTGGCCCAACAAGTCCACACCGACCCTCCAAATAGTATCCCACCCAGACCCATTCCCCTACCTATTACTCTACATTCCCATGACTAATGCACCAACCAACACATCCCTGAACACTATGGGCAATTTAGCATGGCCAATTCACCTAAACTGCACATCTTCAGGTGCTTCGCCAATTTCCCTTGGAATAGCTCCATTCTCTCTCCCTTCACTATACCCTTAGAGGAATATTCTAGGTGCACCAAAGGTTTCCTCATACTGCTTGTGACTCTTAATCACCTACAATCAGCTCTTGTTTTCAGCTCTCGTAAAAATGGCTAATTTCACATAGCTACTTTGTTGAGATCCCTTAGATTTGAGCATCTCCAATAACTTATAATGCGTACAGACAATTACAGTCCCTGGCTTGGAACCATTGTCTTCCATTCTTTACCGTGTCAAGATTTCATACTTTTCTAATGTTAAGTGCCTAGAAATGTCCACAATGCCTCAGTCGAGGTGAAGCTAATGTTTTACAAAGGTTCACCATAACTTACACATGCTACCTTAACCATGGTCTCAATCTGCCCTCCCACCTTCAATAAATGTGCATATGCAACCCCAGAAGACTATGTCGGTACCCATCTTTGGAATAATGCCCAGGTTACCCTGGAAATTAGCAGTAGCATTTCGAGTGGTGCTCACAACAAACAGGATGCTGCCATCAAGCCAAAAAGATATTCTATCTGTCATACAAATCAGTGTTTGTGGTACAGGAATTGCAGATGCGCTTTTATGCTTGGTACATAAGCCTATGTTCCAAAGACTGGCACATCATATCAAACAGCCAATAGCTTGAGCTGCTCCCAATAAGATACTGAACATGCCCAGCCAGCCACTCTTGCAAAACTCTCAAGTTCCCAACATTAGACATGACTTTACAATCGGGACACAATTTGCAAGGTAACCCAGTGTTCAAAGAATTACGGCGACAAGCAAATTAGGATTGCCCACTAGGCTTGCATTGTGTGCACCTGCATACAGTGGAAAATACATATTAACATATGGGCCCTGCGCTTTGTGAAGAAAACGTACATGCACTGCGCTGTTTCAACTCGTCATGCTAAGTGACAGCCATTTGCTGGTTCATTTATCAAGGAAATGTTGAGGGTCAGCTTGTCTAGTTTATAATTTGAATAAGCCTGGCAGTAAACTTAAACAGCATTAACGGCGCATACTCAGTGGTACTGCCTGTACAATCAGAATCCACTTGCTATTAAAACAGCAGTCTCCTCTCATCTATGAATGTTGATTTTCCCCTTAAATTGGTATTCTTGTGTATTGTTCTGATGAGTGCAAAATGAAAGGTTTTGGCAACCTTTTTTAAAATCAGCAATTCCACAATTTCTTGATAACCAAACAACTATTTAAGTTAATAAATGTCTTCCCTACCTCTGTTGATGCATTGCAGCTAGCTGTGCTCCAAATGCTTGGAAGGAAAAAAACAAGTATTAACCAATAATCTGATGATTGCGCATTATAAAAACTTAGAATGAAAGCTTATAATAAAAACTTATAATAAAAGCTTATTAAAAGCGACAAAATGCACAGCATGAAAAAGTTACAAATTACGTTTATAAAGATGTTAACGAATGCTGTACACAGAATTTGCAATAAAATCAAGCCATTTGATGAAACTGCTTATTAAGTGGTTATGCTCCACATGAGCCCCCTCCCGCCATAGCTAATCTAACCCCATTGGTACACTGTTCCAATCTTTCAGCCTCCTTTGGTTAAACTTACCCTCAACTATGTCTATCCTATTGACCTTAATTACTCAATTTAGTACATACTACAGCTGTAACCACTTGCTCGAATCTTGGGGATTTACTCATTCTTAAAATGAAGTATAAACACTATTTCGCTACCAGTTGCACCACTTCTGTATCTTACATATTCCCAAGAGACAACCTGCATTTACACATGGGCACCTTGTCAAGTAGACATATGAATACCAATATTTCTAGATTTCAATTTTTCAAAAACTCTGTTATTCACCTGCTCGTCGCAAATGGGTATAAAGAAAATTAATAAGCAACTGAGGATGAGTCATCAAGACCAACCTTTAGGTTAATGAGCTAAGGAAACCTAGGTCATACAGTGGAAACAAACTCCGTGAAACTCAATGTCGACAAGATAGTTGCTGTTTGTGGATGCTATTGTGCTGCTATTTCTCTAAAACTGACACTTGCGGTTATAAACGCAGCTGTACAAGGTGGCTTTTTTCTATGAACCAGGATATCAATCAATAAATCATGAAGGCTTAAAAATTTAGACAAATTTTGTTCAAGACAGAAGGCAAAATCAGGCCCACAAAATGATTTTGGAATCAATCTCTTGAGCAAGTTTCTTCCCATTCTGGAAATAGGAATTCAGGCCAAGTGACCTGAATTTTTGAAACGAATTTCTATTTTCGAAGACAAAACAAGTCATTCCCATAAGCAGAAAATTACCTCTCATCTTTTCACAAACTTCATAATCATTTTAGTTTTTTCCATTTTTGTTTAAAATAAAGAGCAATCAAGCTGCAATGGTCAGATTGACACGAGCTTAACACACTAGGTTTAGGAAAGCAAGACTTCATGGAAATAGTGTCTTTCAAATACTTAAATTACCTACTCACTGGAAAAAATCTATGATGAGAATAAATAACCAGCTGAGGATGGCTCAATTTTAAATTAATGAGCAAAGAAAACCCAGGTGATACTGATTGTGGAAAACAAACTTCACCTTGAGATCATGTTATGATGTCTAAAGTTGTTTAATAGTTACTGTTAATATCAAATTATTTTGATTGATTTCCAGGTTTTCCAGTTTTTATTCTATTTATCATCTCTATATGATTGACAGAAGGAATGACCCAACCATGCGGATGATGCTGTTCAAACAATGTTATCCATTTTAGAAGAGCATTGTCTCAATTTATGCCAACCAAACGGTGAACAGTTTCAACTACTAACATGAAAGCACAAGACGACCAATGCACATGGCATCTGTGCTGGCTAATCTCCATCAACTTTGTAGCAAATCTAATCTGGTTCGCAAAATTAAGTAATTTGAATAAAGCTAAGATTGTCTGGGATACATGCATGCAAGTGCATTTCATAACTTGTGCTCATACAACAGAAGAGTGACTAGTCATACAAGTCTTTTTTTAAAATTACAAGTGGGAAAAGATCTACCTCAAAGTCTCTAAAATGGAAGAGCCAGAAAAGCACTACTTACGATCATTCTGAGCAACTTTCTTGGTATCTGGTTGATCTGCAAAACAAAGGATTTTCTCAATTGATAAATCTAGCTATTCCACCGAACCAAAGTAAATAATCATTGCGAAGCGGCCCTGTCAATTTTCATCTTTCAGAAAGCAGGATAAACAGAGGAAGGATGTTCATGATGACAGGGAAGTTCAGAAACAGTGGTCATAGTTTAAGATAAAGAATAGGCCATTAAGGGCTGAGTTGAGGAAAGACTGCTTCACACACAATAGTGAGTCTGTGAAACTGTCTTCCACAGAAAATGGTCGAGGTCAAATATTCAATGTTTTCAAGAAGTTGGACACTGTTCTTCAGGATAAAAGGAGTAAAGGTTACAGGGAGAAAGCAAGAACTAGGTGTGGAGTTGAGTGATCATACTGAACTGTGGAGCAGACTCAATGGGTCACAAGGCATACTCCAGTTTTCTTTGTTGTTACATGAACTAAAAAAACAGGATTTTGTAATCAAAATTATTACTTTTGCAGTACATTTGGAAAACACAACATTCCAAACAACATCAAAAGTTAGGACAGATACAAAATTAGATTCCTGGCCAGAACTTGGAGTTATGTTTGAAATTCAGTGCCGGCGCAGAGCAGTCTGTAAACAAACTGTGGAGTCGTCAGCAGACCCACATTTTTTTTTAAAAGCTAGAAAGGAAGTTCTCATATTCACACTTTATGAGACAGACGCAACAGTCCACCAATACAGTTTAGCTCATTTCTAAAAAGCTTTCTCCTATATCCTCTGTACAATTTCTAATGATCAGCAAAAAGCTGTGCTGACAAATCAGCACAGAAAGCGGCACACTAACCAGGAACCAAAATCACATCCATATTTCTCCATTAAATCTCGTTCCTTCTGGTTAGGAGAGCAGTTTAACTATTGTAGTTTGCAAAGAACTCTGAATTAATGTCTCCTATGGCTGTTAATTGTGACAGAATTCAAGGGTTATGGGGGGCAGAGAGGAAAGTGAAATGAAGACTACAATCAGATCAACCTTGACCTTACTGAATAGTAGAACAGAGTCAAAGAGCTGAGTGGCCAAATGCTGGTCCTAAGTTGAATGTTTTAATTCTGTAGTTCAATCAAAGTTTGTGTAAAGGAGAAACACTGCCCTACTTAGAAAATATGTTTGCAAATGTACTCATGCACAAAAACTGCTCAAACTAGAATAAAAGCCATTCAGTGTCTTATATTTTGTAAAGTCAAGTTAACGTTCTCAGACTAATAGAAGAAAATGAAGTTTAAACCACTTCGCATGCCAGAAGACGACAATATCAAATGACATGACCCCATTAAATCATGTAATACACACATGTCAACATGGCACCAATTCTTAAAAAATTAAGCAAAAATGTGGATGGTGACTTCATTATTTTGCATGTGTATTACCTATCAATATCGCAACACCAAATAAACCTCTTCTCATTTCCACCTCCTTATAAATCAGGACTGTGCAAGATCTGTTTTTAATTATACACAAGAAGCTGTTTTCTACCTTTGAAAAAAAGTGCTCCCTCCTTGCTCACGTTCAGATTTGCTGAATAATTATTTCAAAACATTTGAAAATTGTTACAACTTTCAGGTCAAGTGTCATGAAGAGTTCCCTCAAGGTCAAAGTTGAAATGCCGCTTAGCAAAACGAAAAACCTGCAACATTTTGCACCATTCCTGAAACTGACCTGAAAAAGCTCTAGAGTGAAGAATGAACAAACAGCCATTATGACATGGAAGAACATGAGAGTTCTACTTTGCTCTATTCTCGAACTGACCTAAAACAATCTTTAAAATGAGAATTAAACAGGGGCTATTGTCGCATTGAACAAAGAAAAAGTCAGCCTTTGTTCAGAGATTTCTGAATAATTTTTCTTTGAAAACATTAAACAGGACATGAAATTGCATTTTCATGTACTTAAGCAAAGTAAAATGCCCGCAGCATGTATCTATCATTTTGAGCTGGTGCTACCAAGATATTCTGTTTCTCTCATTTTTATCAAACTCTTTAGAGCTATTATAGCTCATACCACAAAAGAAGCACTTATTATCATACAATGAGTTTGAACCGTTATATGTTAACTACTATGTATCCAACTTATCTTTTATTTCTTCAGAAGAAATTCCTCCTGGTGTATGAAATAGTCCCTCATACTGGAAGGTCTAGTTCTAGATTCACGCCACAGGGCAAACAAACTCTGCACCTACCCTGTCAAGCCTAATGATCTTAAACATTTCAAGAAAATCACCTCACATATTTCGAAACACCAATAGGTACAAGCCCAACATACTCAACTGCTTCTCATAAGAAAATTCAGCCATGCCCAGGACTAATTCAATTTGATGCTACACAAACTTCCACGGTTAACCCTACCAAGAATCCTTTTTCCTGACCAGGGTATATATTTTTCTTGAGTCGTGTGCCTGCCATTGTCTTTTCTGCTTAGGTTCTTTCACACATCACTCCAGCAAACTCTACTCATCCCGTATTTAGGTTAAGACTGTTATTTCCCTCCCTAGTATCTCATTCTGAAACTCAACACTAAATTCTACCATGTTCTGATCATTGAACCCTAGAAGATCTCTTGCACTCAAACCAACTTATTAAACCTGCCTTATTACATATTAGCAGCTCCAAAATAGTTTAACACTTGGTTGAATCCGAGACAATCTCAGAAACTGTGCCAAAAACATACTGTGTTTTTTTTTCCCCAGGGACTACTTCTGCCAATTTGATTTTCCCGATCCATATGAAGATTGAAGTCACCCATGATATCCTTTTAGCATGGCCTCATTATCTCCTGATTCTCTGTCCAAGAGTATAGCTACTGTTACAGGGCTTATGGTCTATCAAAGGTCTCTTCTTCCCCATTGTTATTTATAACCTCCAGCCGTATGGATTCCAAATCATCTGACCCAAGAATAGTTTGTGGATTCTGGGTAATCCAAGATGGAGGACGGGAACAATTTCTGGCTGTAACACGCTGCTATTTTTGGAGGTATTTTAGGTGTTGGGAGGTGGTTTCTTCAAATTCCAGGAGCAGCAATTACTATTTTACATGCTGTTGCATTGTTTTGGAACTCTGGAGGAAAAACAAAGTCAAAACAACAGTGCTTTTAAAAGGGAGAGAAACAGACAAAGGCAACATATGGTGAGGTCAGTGCAGGAGAGAAAGAAAGAAACCTACACTGCTAGCTGACACAGTGAACCTGCGCAGTACTGCCTTTGCTGTTGAATTCATGTATCGCTGGACATCAGAGTGTGCCTGGGAAAATTAACAAATAGTGAAATTCACAACTGATCTTGGAGGAACCTGTTTGAGAAAGGTCACAGCAGAGAGACAGGTAAGTGAATATTTTCAGGTGTGGCCTGGGGAGTCTGCAATAGTGAATAGAGTGGGTTCTTTCTTGATTATATGTTTTATTGAGATATGTCGCTTGATTAAACTTAATATAAGCCAAATGTATTAAGTTAGTCTGGAGCAGTATTTTATATAGGAATAAGATGGGGCTATTTTCTAGGTCTGCGGATTATTGTCAGATGCGAGAGCTTAGAGAGAATTTACATGTTACTAAGGATTATATCTGCAATAAATGCTGTTGGCTGCGAATCCTATCAGATCCAAAGGAACGGTTGGAACAACAGTTAGAGGGCAACAAGGAACATTCAAGAGCAAGGGGGTGTGATAGATAGCAGTTATAGAAGGCAGAAAAGTCGCAGATACAGTTACACAGATGGGTTAACTCTAGGAAAGGTAAGAGGGGAAGACAGGTAGCGCAGGAGTCGTCTGTGGCTATCCCCCTTTCAAACAAGCATGCTGTCTAGGAAAATGTAGAGGGTGATGGATTCTCAGGGGAAAGTACCACGAACAGCCAAGTTTCTGGTATACAGACGGGCTCTAATGCAATGAGGGGTATGTCGGGTTCCAAGAGATCGATTGTGTCAAGGGACTCTCTAGTCCGAAGCACAAACAGGCACTTCTATGGTCAGCAGCAAAAACTCAATGGTGTGTTGCTTCCCTGGTGCCAGGATCAAGGATGTCTCAGAGAGCCAGCAGGAGGTCATTGGTTCCAATGTGTACAATGACATAGGAAGGGAAAAGGTTGAGATTCTCAAGGGAGAATACAGTGAGTTAGGCAGGAATTTAAAAAGGAGGTCCTCGAGGGTAGTAGTATCTGGATTACTGCCGGTTCTAAGAGCTAGTGAGGGCAGGAATAGGAGGCTAGAGCAGATGAATGCATGGCTGAGGAGCTAGTGTATGGGAGAAGGATTCACATTTTTGGATCATTGGAATCTCTTCTGTACAAGGACACATTGCACCTAAATTGGAAGGGACTAATTTACTGACAGGGAGATTTGCTCAAGCTGCTCGGGAGAATTTAAACTAGCATGATGGGAGTGTGGGTCCCAGGGAATTAGTGAGGAAAGAGATCAATCTGAGTCTGGTACAGTTGAGAAAAGCAGCCACACAGTCAGGGCAGAGAGGGACAAAGCAGAGAACAATGTAGGACTGATAAATTAAACTGCATTTATTTCAAAGCAAGGGGCCTAACAGGGAAGGAAGATAAACTCAGGACAGGGTATTCCCAGAAATACATCCAAGGAATTATTTGAGTGAAACTGAGAAATACGAAAGGGATGATCACCTTACTGGGATTGTATTATAGACCCCCGAAATGTCAATGGGAAATTCAGAAACAAATTTGTAAAAAGATCTCAGTTACCTGCAAGAATAATAGGGTGTCATGGTAGGGGATTTTAACTTTCCAAATATAGGCTGGGACTGCTATAGAGTTAAGGGTTTAGATGGAGAGGAATTTGTTAAGCATGTACAAGAAAATGTTCTGATTCAGTCTGTGGATGCATCGATGACCAAAGATGCAAAACTTGACCTACTCTTGGGAAATAAGGCAGAGCAGGTGACTGAGGAGTCAGTGGAAGAGCACTTTTGGGCCAGGGACCATTCTATTAGTTTTAAAATAGTGATGGAAAAAGATAGAACAGATCTAAAAGTTGAAGTTCTAAATTGGAGAAAGGCCAATTTTGACGGTATCAGGCAAGAACATTCAAAAGCTGACTGGGGACAGATGTTCACAGGTAAAGGGATGGCTGGAAAATGGGAAGCCTTCAGAAATAAGACAACACGAGTGCAGAGACAATATATTCCTGTTAGGGTGAAAGGAAAAGCTGGTAGGTATAGAGAATGCTGGATGACTAAAGAGGGTTGGGTTAAGAAAAAGGGAGAAGCACATGTCAGGTAAAGACAGGATAGATCAAGTGAATCCTTAAATGTGTATAAAGGCATTACAAGTATACTTAAGAGGGAAATCAGGAGGGCTAAAAGGGAACATGAAATAGTTTTGGCAAATAGGGTTAAGAAGAATCCAGAGTCTTTCCAAATACATTAAGAACAAAAGGGTAACTAGGGAGCAAATACAGCCCCTTAAAAATCAGCAAGGCTGCCTTTGTGTGGAACTGCAGGAGACGGGGGAGATACTAAAAGAGTATTTACTGTGGAAAAGGACGTGGAACATATAGAATCTAGGGAAATAGATGGTGACACCTTGCAAAATGTCCATATTACAGAGAAGGAAATGCTGGATGTCTTGAAACGTATAAAAGTGGATAAATTCCCAGGACTTGATCAGTGTACCCGAGAACTCTATTATCGATAGTCACAGTTGACACGCTGGAAGACTGAAGGATGGCTAACACGGTGTCACTATTTAAGAAAGGTGGTAAGGACAAGCCAGGGAACTACAGACCAGTGAGCCTGACGTCGGTGGTGGGCAAGTTGTTGGAGGGAATCCTGAGGGACAGGATGTCCATGTATTTGAAAGGCAAGGGACTGATTCGGGACAGTCCTTTGTGCGTGGGAAATCATGTCTCACAAGCGTGATTGAGTTTTTTGAAGAGGTAACTAAGAAGATTGATGAGGGCAGAGAAGTAGATGTGATCTATATGGACTTTAGTAAGGTGTTCGACAAGGTTCCCCATGGGTTAGATCTCATGGAATACTGGAAGAACTAACCATTTCGTTACAGAACTGGCTCAAAGTTAGAAGACAGAGGGTTGTGGTGGAGGGTTGTTATTCAGACTGGAGGCCTGTGACCAGTGGAGTGCCACAAGGATCAGTGCTGGGTCCTCTACTTTTTGCCATTTACATAAATGATTTGGATGCGAGCATAAGAGGTACAATTAGTAAGTATGCAGATGACACCAAAATTGGAGGTGTAGTGGACAGTGAAGAGGGTTACCTCAGATTACAATGGGATCTTGATCAGATGGGCCAATGGACTGAGAAGTGGCAGATGGAATTCAATTTAGCTAAATGCGAGGTGCTTCATTTTGGGAAAGCAAATCTTAGCATGACTTATACACTTAATGGTAAGGTCCTAGGTAGTGTTGCTGAACAAAGAGACCTTGGAGTGCAGGTTCATAGCTCCTTGAAAGTGGAGTCACAGGTAGATAGGATAGTGAATGTGGCGTTTGGTATGCTTTCCTTTATGGTCCAGAGTATTGAGTACAGGAGTTGGGAGGTCATGTTGCGACTGTACAGGTCATTGGTTAGGCCACTACTGGAATATTGCGTGTAATTCTGGTCTCCTTCCTATCAGAAAGATGTTTTGAAACGTGAAAGGGTTCAGAAAAGATTTACAAGGATGTTGCCAGGATTGGAGGATTTGAGCTATAGAGAGAGGTTGAACAGGCTGGGGTTGTTTTCCCTGGAGCGTCGGAGGCTGAGGGGTGACCTTATAGAGGTTTACAAAATTATGAGGGGCGTGGATAGGATGAATAAACAGTCTTTTCCCTGGGATCGGGGAGTCCAGAATTAGAGGGCATAGGTTTAGGGTGAGAGGGGAAAGATATAAAAGAGACCTAAGGGGCAACTTTTTCACACAGAGGGTGGTACG
>NC_057720.1:12382577-12400402 GCF_004010195.1 Chiloscyllium plagiosum
TTATTGGTCAGAGTATTGAGTACAGGAGTTGGGAGGTCATGTTACGGCTGTACAGGACATTGATTTGGTCACTTTTGGAACATTGCGTGCAATTCTGGTCTCCATCCTTTGGAAGGATGTTGTGAAACTTGAAAGGGTTCAGAAATGATTTACAATGGTGTTGCCGGAGTTGTAGGATTTGAGCTATAGGGAGAGGTTGAATAGACTGGGGCTGTTTTCCCTGGAGTGTCAGAGGCTGAGGGGTGACCTTCTAGTTGTTTATAAAATGAGAGGCATGGATAGGATAAATTGACAAGGTCCTTTCCCTGGAGGAGTCCAGAAGTAAAGGGCATAAGTTTAGGGCAAGAGATGCAAGATTTAAGAGACCTAACAGGCAACTTTTTCACCCAGAGGGAGGTACGTGTATGGAATGAGCTGCCAGAGGAAGTGGTGGAGGCTAGCACAATTGCAACATTTAAAAGGCATCTGGATGGATATATGAATAGGAAGGGTTTTGGAGGGATATGGGCCGCTGCTGGCAGGTGGGACTAAATTGGGTTGGAATATCTGGTCGGCGTCGACGAGTTGGACTGAAGGGTCTGTTTCTGTGCTGTATATCTCTATGACTCTATCATATGTATTTAAATCATTATGAATAAAGTATGCCCAGCTCCCTTTTCTCTCTGGCTGTCTTTCTGAAAATTCACATATCCTGAAAATTATTTCCCAGATCTGATCTCCTTGTAACCATGTCTCCCTGTTGGCTACAAACTGATATCCATTAACCACTACTTGTGCCAGGAAGTTATTTGTTCTGCAAATGAACATTTCAGTAAGGAGCCTTTGACTTTGCCCTTTTTTCATCTTTTTTTTAAAAAGAGGTTTGTAAGCTAACATAAATGTATCCATACTTTATGCATAATAAGTAAATTCTGAGAACGCACCTCCATCTTCCAGCGGCCTTTTCTGTCCGCCATATCCATAGTCTGATGTATTTACTGTGGTAGCTGTGTCCCCACCAATTTTTGCTGCAATCTGTGGAAAAAACATAACTGCAAAGTTGTATTTTTAGGTCATAAGTATACAAAATCCTCCAGTCCCTACCTCACACCACAGCTCTGCAGAAATTCCAAAACAAAGCAACTTGTTTGTTCTATTTCAATGAAACTGGCTCAGGATTATGCGATAAAAAAGTGGACACTGCCAATGACACACTCACTCCACAAATAAAAATGTTGAGCTGCAGGGGTAGGAGGAAATGGGGGAAAAGAAAATATTAAATGGATAAGAAGGAATTTATCCCTTTCATTTTTACCTTACTTCTGATGTTACTTGTACTCAAAGCTAAACAATTAATAATGGACATTTCTCACAGCACAGTTTTAATTTCAAAAATTTCAGAAATTGCTAGAACTCAGGAAGTCTGACAGCATCTGTGGAGAGGAAACAGTTAATGCTTCTGGTCCCTTCCTGCTTTGAAGAAGAATCGCTGGTGCCAAAATGGCAATTTCCAACAATTTCTGATCTCGAGCATCCACAGTTCTTGGATTTTGTGCTTCAATTTCTGATGCTCGGTACCTGAGAACCCCTGTAAATGATGAAATTCGCACGTGCAGAGCCTACTTAAAAACAGGTTAAAAATTGCGGATATTCAATTTGGGTCCATGGATATTAATTTTAGTCGTTAGCTTACTTTTTGTCATGGATAACAAATTTGTAATTTGTGATTTTGAGAATAAAGTGGATTTACTGTTATATGCACGATTATTCAAGGTTTGCGTGAAGATTTGTACCTCGGGTGCAAGTCGTCATAGTTGTGGGTATGTTCGCTGAGCTGGGAAGTTGATTTGCATAAGTTTCGTCCCCTTTCTAGGTGAAACCTTCGGTGCTTTGGAGCCTGCTGCATACCCACAACTACAGCAATTCATGATAATTGTTAGGAATATCCAAAGGCACTGGCAATTGCTATGGGACAGAACAATCCACTTTGATTAAGATATGAGGCAGAAATCCATGTTCTAAAATTGATGGTCTTTGCTTTTGATCTGGCTAAAGAAATCTTACTGACCATAGTCTGATACTTCAATGGAGATTTAATGCAGACATTAACTGAGACATTGGATGGTATTCCTTAATTTCTACTAACAATTTTGAAGACATTTACATATCCATTTTTGGACAAATACTTACATTCTACACAATAATTCTAATGCATCATCAAAATGTTCAGAATAGGACATATTCTCAGAATAGTAGGAAAGGTGTATATTGAAAAACTACTTCAGAACAGTCACATCAGACATGAAACGTTAAGTCTATTTCTCTCTATAAATTCTACGGGACTTGCTGAGTACCTCAAACATTTTCTGTTTTTATCACAGAACCATAGCAACTCCCAACAGACTAACGCTATCAGTGTTTCTCCTCAAAATCCGCAACTCTGAAAATCAAACTAATGGCTTTTCTTGACTCTTCAGTACCATATCACTAAACTGTACTACAAAATATATACAGGACATAGAACATTGAATACAGTGGGGAACAGGCCCTTTGGCCCTCGATGCTCCGTCAATCTGTGAACAAATCTGAGCCCATCACCCTACACTATCCCATCATCCATACGCTTAACCAAACTGTTTAAATGCCCCTAGTGTGGCTGAGTAGACTACATTGATAGACAGTGCATTCCACACCCTTACCACTCTGAGCAATGAGCCTGCCCCTGACATCTATCAACCCCTCAATTTGCAGCAATGTCCCCTCGTACAAGCAGATGTCATCATTCTTGGAAAAAGACTCACCATCCCACCCTATTTAATGCTTTGATCACCTCTTAAGTCTCTATTAAATCCCCTCTTAGCTGCCTTCTCTCCATGAGAACAGACCCAAGTCCCTTAGCCTTTCCTCATAAGACCTTCGTTCCAGACCAGGCAACATCCTGGTAAATCTCCTCTGCACCTTTTCCAATGCTTCCACATCCTTTTTGTAATGTCATGTCCCCTCTTTGTTCTTCTTAACTCTCTTGAAATCCTTCCTAGCTACGCTAACACTCCATCGCCTTATCTGATCCATCTCGCTTCAATGTCACATAAGCCTCCCTCTTCTGCTTAACAAGAATTACAATTTCTTAAGTCAACCACGGTTCCCTAATCACTTCCTCCCTGCCTGACAGGGACATACCTATCAAAGACACACA
Source organism: Chiloscyllium plagiosum (assembly GCF_004010195.1). NCBI lineage: Eukaryota > Metazoa > Chordata > Chondrichthyes > Orectolobiformes > Hemiscylliidae > Chiloscyllium > Chiloscyllium plagiosum. The sequence goes on from NC_057720.1 coordinate 12,385,753, forward strand.
ATATCTGTTCCTTAAACCAGGCTCCACATTTCGACTGTCCCATCTCCTGCATTTTGCTGCCCACTTCTCGGCCTCTTAAGTCTTGCCTAATCGCATTATAATTGCCCTTTCCCCACTGATAGTTCTTGCCACGTGACATGTATCTACACCCCTTTCCATCACTAAACTACATAACCAAGTTATGGTTACTCTCTCCAAAGTGCTCTCCAAAGCACCTGGTCTGGCTCATCAAGTACCAGATCCAGTGTGGCCTCTTGACAGCCCTTTGACACACAGTCAAGAAACCCTCCTGCACACATTGGACTAAATCTGCTCCATCCGACATACTAGAGTTAGAGAATTTCCAGTCAATATTGGGGAAGTCAAAGCCCCCATTATGACCACCCTGTTCCTTTCACTGCTGCCCAGAATCAATTTGCCAATCCTCTCCTCCACATCTCTGGAAATTTGTGGAGGCCGATAAAAAAAACTCCCAGCAGCGTGACTCTTCCTCTCCTGTTTCTAACCTCAGCGCATACCACCTCAGTAGACGAATCCTCATCAAACATTCTTTCAGCGAACCATTATACTGTCCTTGACTAACAAAGCCACACCCCCCTCTTTACCACCTTACCTGATCTTCATGAAAGATCTAAATCCTGGAGCCTGCAATAGCCATTTCCTGACCTTGCACTATCCATGTCTCAGAAATGGCCACAACATCAAAGTCCCAGGTACATATCCATGCTGCAAGCTCACCTACCTTATTCCGGATACTCCTAGCATTGAAGCAGACACCCTTCACACCAGCTTGCTGTCTGCCAGCACAATCTTGTCCTTGTCTTCTCTACTCTCATTCTGTGTACTGGAATTACAACACAGGTTCCCATTCCCCTGCTGAGCTAGTTTAAACCCACCCAAATAGTACTGGCAAATTTCCCATCCAGGATATTAGTACCCCTCTGGTTCAAGTGAAGACCGTCCTGTTTATAGAGATCCCACCTTCCCCAGAATAAGCCCCAATTATCCATAAACCGGAAACCCTCCCTCCTGCACAATCCCTGCAGTCACATGTTCAGCTGATAGCTCTTCCTGTTCTTCACCTCACTATCACATGGCATGGGTAACAATCCAGAGGTAACAACTCTTTGTTTTTGCTCTCAGCTTCCACAGTAGCTCTCTGAAATCCTGCCTTACATCCCTATCCCTCATTCCACCTAACTCGTTGGTACCTTTGTGGAATAAGACTTGGGGCTGGTCACCCTCTCAATTCAAGACCCCAAAGACACAATCCAAGACATCACGGACCCTGGCACTTGGGAGGCAACACACCAACCGTGAGTCTCTTCCATTCCCAACAAACCTCCTATCTGACCCTCTAACTATGGAGTCCCCAATGACTAACACTCTCCTCCTTTTCCCCCTTCCCTTCTGTGCAACAGGGACAGACTCTGTGCCAGAGACCTATTCCCCAGTGCATGCCCCGATAAGTCGTTCCTTCCAACAGTATCCAAAACGGGGAATTACCACAGGGGATCCCTGCACTGATTGTGTTTTCCCCCTTCTAACAGTTACCCAGCCTTCTTCATGTCTAGGAGTAACTAGACCCTGTAAATCTTATCTATCACAGACTCTGCCTCCCAAATGATCTGAAGTTCATCTAGCTCCCCAACGCGGTCTTGGAGAAGTGAGAGTTGGGTGCACTTCCCGCAGATGTACTTGGATGGGACAGTAATGGCGTCGCTCACTCCTACCATCATGCAGAAGGAACATTCCTCTCCCTGCACTGCCATTCCTGCTAGCGCCCTAATCAGAAAGTAAAAAACAGAGAAGCTTACATGATGTGGCCCTGGTGTATAAGGTTAGAGGTGGAGGATGGGTGGGAGGCCCTACAAGGGTTGGGTCTCGGGTTTAGAAAACACTCACTTATATAGCTGAGGGGGGAAAAAAAAAGTCCCTCCTTTCCCAGAAACCTCTGCTCTCCAAAGTGCTGTTGCTGCTTAAAGTTTTAAATCAGTGACTCACCTTTCCCAACAGACTCCTGGCTCATTATGGGTTACAATTCTGTTTCTGCATTTCATCACCCAATGCCAGTAAATCACAAAAGCACATATCTAAACTTCAGCCTTCCACAGCATCAATTTGCTCAAATTAAGCATTAAGTTTCAAACCAAGATATTGTCAAAGGATGCCATGGATTATGGAAACTTTAATCCATCCGTGTAGCTCGTGCACTGAAATTTAAGTCTGACCCATGTTTAAAATTTACTCCCCACGGGAAACTTTGTATTCAAGCATTGTTTTCACCTGAGAACATTTTCAAAAAAAAGTCAGACTAGAACAGCTAACATTTGTCCTTATTTTAAAAAACCAAATTCAGAAGCCTACTGTGTACATAGAGAGTTAAAGAGGATGAGAGAAGGCCAATGTGGAGTACCTGTATGGTGTCAGGCAATTTTAATATTCAAAAATGGTAATAGTAACATGTACTCAGTCGGCCTGGCTGTCTCTGTAGATTGAGCAACGGTCAACATTTCAGGCTTATGATTAGAACTGAAAAGTATCTCTCTGCACAGATCTAGTCTGACCCCTTGAATGTTTTCTATATTACTTGTTTTTAACTCAGTTCTCCAGCATCTTTTTTTCACATTTAGAATTCTAACACATTCTCGCCTTCTTTGACAGCTTATAGAAATGGCTTCTTTGGACATATAGTCAAGTAACTGTATTAAATCAAGAATATCAAAAATTCTCAACACAAAACTTACTGAAGGTACTGATATTTGGATTCACAGAATCTGATTAGATTAGATTAGATTCCCTGTAGTGGGGAAACAGGCCCTTTGGCCCAAAACGTCCAAACCTACCCTCCGAAGAGTAACCCAGCCAGGCCCATTTCCCTCTGACTAACGCACCTAACCTATGGGCAATTTAGCATGGCCAATTCACCTGAACTGCTTTGGACTGTGGCAGGAAACCGGAGCACCCAGAGGAAACCCACACAGACACAGGGAGAATGTACAAACTCCACACAGACAGTCACATGAGGCTGGAATCAAACCTGGGACCCTGGTGCTGTGAGGCAGCAGTGCTAACCACTGAGCAATGCCGCCCCAGAGTCTCAGAAACAGACCCTTCGGTCCAACTCGTTCATGTCGACCAAAGATACTAAACTAGTTCAGTCCCATTTCCCAGTACTTGGCCCATATCCCTCTAAACTCTTCATATTTATATGCCCATCCAGATGCCTTCTAATGCTGTAATTGGAGCAGCCTCCACCACTTCCTCTGGCAGCGCATTCCATACACGCACCACCCTCTGCGTGAAAGTTAGCCCCTTAGGTCCCTTTTAAATCTTTACCTTCTCACCCTAAACCTATGCCCTCTAGTTCTGGACTCCCCCACTCTAGGGAAAAATACCTTGTCTATTTATCCTATCCATGTCCCTCATTCTGTTATAAACCTCTATAAGGTCACCCTTCAGCCTCCGACGCTCCAGGCAAAACAGCCCCAACCTACTGAGCCTCTTTGTATAGCTCAAAACCTACAACCCATGGCAACGTCTTTGTAAATATTGTCTGAAACCTTTCAAGTTTGCCAACATCCTTCTGATTGGTAGGAGACCAGAATTGCATGCAATATTCCAAAAATGGCCCGACCAATGTCCATTAAACGCCATCTGCCACTCATATTGATGAAGATCAGATTGTACTGAGGTAACCTTCTTTGCTGTCCACTACACATCCAATATCGGTGTAATCTGCAAAATTATTAACTTATACCTCCTATGTTCACATCCAAATCATTTATATAAATAACAAAAAATGACTTACATTTTATTGTGGAGAAACTGTTAAGGCGTCAGTTTTTTGCACTGCAAATATCCACCTGCTCTTTTGTTATGTCAAAACATTTAGTCTCAGGCACGATGGTGACAGACTAGCTAATCATTGAACATTTAAGTGAATTTAAACCCACCTGAAAATACAGCTTTCAGATAAATCAAGTACAACTGGCTTTATCATAAAGTAAGGGGTTTCAATCTTGTCACAAACCTTTCAAGACTATTCTCAGTTGCTGAGTAACATGTCTTGGTTTAGAAGGATACCATGCACTTGACTCAAGAAGAGAGTGCAGCACTGAGGTAGATTAGAGTATACGGCAAATTTTCAGACCTTAGGGCCTTGGCAGCTGTAAACAGAGCCTTCACTCATGCAGTGAACATAACCAAAAATGCTAAGTCTAGAAATGAAAAACATGGGTTGCCGGACTGGAGGAGGTTACAGTGACAAACAGGGAGCAAGGGCACGGAGATATTTGAAGAGAGATTAGAATTTTAAGACAAAGGCGTCACTTTTCCAGCAGGCAATATAGGGTCAGCAAACACATGGCTGATTGGTGAACAGGACTTTGTCAAGAGTTGGAATACAGGCAACTTCAAATTTGTGGAGAGCATAATTCGGGAAATTGGCCAGATATGTATAGAAATGTATAGTTATGTGTAGAGTCAACAAAGACATGGATGATTATTTCAGCAGATGAACAGAGTCAGACAAAATGAAATAGATCAAATCAGAATCATTTTGTAACAACGACTAGATGCGGATAGAAGCTCATCTCAGGGTAAATGCAACAAGGTGAAGGTGGCTATTTAGACAAGAAACATGAGAGTGAGGGTGGGTGTTAGAGTGGGTGATGATTCAGTGAATGAGATTGAACCAGTCACACACCTCCTCGCTTCCCTAAAAAAACCCATCTACAAAGAACCAGTTAGGAAGGAAGTGGAAAAATGTTAAGAGTTTTGTTCATGTCAGCAATCTGAAGCAATGGGAGGCAGTACCAACAAGCAAGCACCGTTCATAATATCAGCCACCATGGGAACTGGGTGGTCAAGAATTCAGTGGGGGCAGGATTCAATGGGTAGGTTGAGGGGTTTACGCACAGGCTAAGCACATTTTGGGCACAAAGGGAGATCAAAAACAAAACAGAGAAAGACATAACTTTGCAGTGAAACCATGAGACCCAAAAGGCTAGAGGGAGCAAAGCATTAGGCAATCATTTATCTTAACTAATTTTAACACAAGACATTAAAAGAGTGCATGGCCTCTTTTACTTGAAGAAGACAAGAATGGTTATGAGCAAAATTATGTAAATTGGGGAATTTTATCACTGTGAACAGCTGCAAAAATGCTGGGGCTGTTGTATTTCAACTATCAGCCTCTCATGTCTTGGGTAGTTTCATTTGAAAAAATTATATTTTTAAACAATAAAATGAAATCAAAGAACCAAAAGAAACAGGCTTCTAGTTATTGAGGTAGAAAGGGTGGTGAAGGCAGCCTTTGGTATGCTTTCCTTTGTTAGTCAGACTATAGAGTATAGGAGATGAGAGGTCATGTTGCGGCTGCCCAGAACTAGACGGCATAGGTTTAGGGTGAGACGGCAAAGATATAAAAGAGACCTAAGGGGCAACTTTTTCACGCAGAGGATGGTGTATGTGTTACGAAAGGAGCTGCCAGAGGAAGTGGAGGAGGCTGGTACAATTACAGCATTAAGACGACAACTGAATGGGTATATAAATAGGAAGTGTTTAGAGGGATATGGGCCAAGTGCTGGCAAATGGAACTAGATTAGGTTAGGCTTTTTGGTCGGCATGGATGGGTTGAACCGAGGGTCTGTTTTTGTGCTGTACATCTTTATGACTAAGGAAGGGGCAAAATAACAAGCGACTGCCCGCAATTTAAAACAAACTGCTGGGAAAAAGGAATTGAGAGATTACAAAATTCAAATCTGGGATTAGCTGTTAAAACAAACCTAATCATATTTCCAAGATTGACTCATGTCTCACAAACTTGATTGAGTTTTTTTGAAGTAGTAACAAAGAAGATTGATGAGGGCAGAGTGGTAGATGCGATCTATATGGACTTCAGTAAGGCGTTCGTCAAGGTTCCCCATGGGAGACTGGTTAGCAAGGTTAGATCTCATGGAATACAAAGGGAGAACTCATCATTTGGATACAGAACTGGCTCAAAGGTAGAAGACAGAGGGTGGTGGTGGAGGGTTGTTTTTCAAACTGAAGGCCTGTGACCAGTGGAGTGCCACAAGGATCGGTGCTGGGTCAACAACTTATTTATATAAATGATTTGGACATGAGCACAAGAGGTTTAGTTAGAAAGTTTTCTGGTGACACCAAAATTGGAAGTGTAGCAGACAGCGAAGAAGGTTACTTCAGATTACAACAGGATCTTGATCAGATGGGCCAGTGGGCTGAGAAGTGGCAGATGGAATTCAATTTAGATAAGTGCGAGGTGCTGCATTTTGGGAAAGCAAATCTTAGCACGACTTATACACTTAATGGTAAGGTCCTAGGTAGTGTTGCTGAACAAAGAGACCATGGAGTGCAGATTCATAGCTCCTTGAAAGTGGAGTCACAGGTAGATAGGATAGTGAAGGCAGCGTTTGGTATGCTTTCCTTTATTGAGTATAGGAGTGCGAGGTCATGTTGCGGCTATACAGGTCATTGGTTAGTCCACTGTTGGAACATTGCATGCAATCGGAAAGATGTTGTCAAACTTAAAGGAGTTCAGAAAAGATTTACAAGGACGTTGCAAGGTTTGGAAGATTTGAACTATAGAGAGAGGTTGAATCGTCTAGGTCTGTTTCCCCTGGAGTGTCGGAGACTGAGGGGTCACCTTACAGAAGTTTATAAAATCATGAGGGACATGGATAGGATGAATAGACAAAGTCGTTTCCCTGGGATGGGGGAGTCCAGAACTAGAAGGGCATAGTTTTAGGGTTAGAGGGACATAGGTTTAGGGTGAGAGGGGAAAGATATGAGAGACCTAAGGGGCATATATAGGGATAACAGTTGGTATGAACAGTGATTGGCAAGGAGTTTAACCCTTGCTCAAGTATCCTCAATCTGATTTCTTATACACATCTCAGTTGAGTGGTAGTCAAGAGAAAGCTGAGGAATATTTCTGATCAAGTGGTTGAGAGTTGAAAGGCAAATTCGTATGAGATTTAATTTTGTGTTCACTTGACTATGAAATGTTGAGCTTCACTTGGCATGAGGATACAACTTACGCAACAATTGCACATTGCTGCATCAAACAGGAGCACCTTGAATCTGCTCCGCCTTCCTTCATGGCTGATCTGGCCTCTGATCGAATTTCCCACCCTTGATCTCTCTATAACCTTGTGTTTTAAATAAATGCCTTTTTCTTTGTTAAAGTTTAAAGCAGCATCAGCACGGGAAGGTGAGGAGAAAATTATTACTGAATCAGTAAATAGCTCAATTAGAAAACTTTCACCTGCACGCACCCCATTCTTTTCACTATTTGTAACATCAAGACGCTTGCGCGCTGAGTTCTCTTCTTCACAATCCATCACTGGGTCTCAAATCTGATTGCAATTAGCGAAGCATGGATTTTTTTTTAAGCTTAATGACGGCGTTGTGGGGAGAAAGAGGAGGGGGGGAAAAAGATCGCCGTAGCCCACGTTACTTCAGAGGCGAGAGGCTGCTTTCTGCTTTAAGTCAGTACAGTACTGTACGAAGTCATGAAATGGGACATCAGGTTTCCCTGTATTCGAGCAGAGGCAGAGAGAGCGATTTTAACAAAGAGTTGGGGGGGAGGGCAACATGTGCCGGAGAAATCCAGGTCGGAGAACGGGAATATCAGATCTGAAACAGCCTGAAAATGTAACAGGAGAACAGGGGGAGGGGGAGAAGAGAGAGAGAGAAAGAGGCGGGACACGATTTGACAAAGAAGCCCCGCCAGATGAGCGGGCGCGGGGGACAGAAGGTAATAAACTGGCCGGCCGCTTCCCGTCCTCCCACTCACTCCACTTTACAACCGATCGGTGCCGGCTGAGACACCGCGGGCCGAGACTCTCCGCGTCGTTTGGTCGCCCCGTCCAGGCCGTCCCACGCGCCCCACAACCGGAGACACTTCAGCACGAGGCCCCGGCCCCGGCCCCACCCCCACCCCGAGGCAAAGGGGCCTTCTACCCGCCCCGCCGGCCCAGGCCTGCCCGCCCGCCCTCCGGGGCTGAGGTAAACGGCGAGCGCGGCGCTCTCCCACCTGCCTCGCCCGCTGAAGGGCGTCGGCGAAAGCGTCGTTCTTGAAGCCGCCGGCACCTCCAGGCCCGCCGCCGCCGCCTCCTGCCGCTCCTCCACCACCACCACCGCCGCCGCCGCCACCGCCGCCAGCTGCAGGGCCAGCACCGCCGCTTGCTCCGCCGCCACCGCCGCTAGCACCACCGCCTAACGTGCTGGGAGGCGCCACTGCTGAATATTCGGCCATCTTTTTCTGGGTTTTTTTTTTTCTCTCGCTCTCTGTGAGAGGAAACGAGGCCTCGGCACGGACCCGGGAGGAACTGGTCCAAAATGGCCGACACACTAAAGAAGGCAGGGCGGAGAAGCCGCGGACTAACTCTCGCGATACTTCGGACCCGGGCTCGGGACCAACGGCAAAGGGGGCGTGGCTAATGCTGAACGTGGCCGCGTCAGCGCGAATGGTGGGGGGCGGCCAGAACTGGGCGTGGTTTCTTCGTGATGTGGGCGGGGCTAGTCTGAAATGGGCGTTACTTAAAACACAGACCATCACAGCACATTGCAGACCCTTCGGCCCACAATGTTGCGTCGACCTGTGGAACCAATCTGAAGCCCATCTAACCAACACTATTCCATTCTTGTCCATATGTTTATCTAATAACCATGTAAATGACTGAAAGTTGGCGAGCCAACTACTGTCGCAGTACTTTCCTGATGAAGGGCTCATGCCCGAAACGTCGATTCTCCTGTTCCTTGGATGCTGCCTGACTTTTCCAGCAACACATTTTCAGCTCTGATCTCCAGCATCTGCAGTCCTCACTTACTACCGTCGCAGGCAAGGTGTTCCACACCCCATTGTTCTCTGAGCAAAGAAACTCTGACATCTGTCCTTTCTGTCCCAAGCACTGAGGATGTCACCTAGACAGGGGACGAAACGTCTGCAACACAAATTCCCAGCTGGCGAACAGAACCACAACACAAGCACTCGAGCTACAAATTTTCTCACAAACTTTGTCCTTTCTCTAGTCACCCCTCAATTTAAAGCTATGTCCCTTTGTGCTATCCATCACTGTCCGAGGCAAAAGGCTCTCACTGTCCACCATATCTAACCCTCTGATTACCTTATATGTCTCAATGAAGTCACCTCTCAACATTCTCTCTAATAAAGTCCCTCTGCTATTCCTCATATGACCTTCCCTCCATACCAGGCGACATCCTAGTAAATCTCCTCTGCTCCCTTTCCAAAGCTTCCACATCCTTTCTACATGCAGTAACCAGAAGTGTACACAATACTCCAAGTGCAGTCGCACCAGAGTTGTGTACACGCGCAGCATGATCTCATGGCTCCAAAATTCAAACCCTCTACCAATAAAATCTAACACGCCATATGCCTTCTTAACAACCCTATCGACCTGGGTGGCAACTTTCAGGGATCTATGTACATAGACACCAAGATCTCTCTGCTCAGTTACACTACCAAGAATCTTACCATTACCCTGGTACTCTTTATTCCTGTTGCTCCTTCCAAAGTGAATCACCTCACATTTTTCCACATTAAACTGAATTTGCCACCTCTCAGCTCAGCTCTGTAGCCTATCTATGTCCCTCTGTAACCTACAATATCCTTTAGCACTATCCACAACTCCACTGACCTTAGTGTCATCTGCAAATTTACTAACTGAAGTGGGAGATGGCATGGGGTAGGGTGACACTAGGCACATGGACACACAAGATGGCCACTGAGCCATAAGTTGGCCATTTGACACACAAGATGGCCGCCAGATCACACTATGGAGAGAGACAGCAGAGCAAACATAGATACTGCCTGGGGCCACCAGAATGCCAATACAATGCACTCACAACCTAGTTTAAGGCAGGTAGAGGAAAGAATACACATGAGTAGAATATACTTCCCACCTAAGTGTCTGGGTCCAGCCAACCTCTTTGATAGAAATGCTAACTTTTTGAAACGTGCGAATAGCCAGGACTGCAGTAATTGTCCTTCTCAGGAAGAGCAATTAGCATCCATTACTACAGCAATGGACTTCCGTGCAGACATTGAAACTGACAATGTCTGCACTGAAACTGACAATGACCGCACTGAAATTAACAAAGGTTGTGCTGGAACTGACAATGACTGCACCGAAATGATCATCAAATGTTTACAATAAACAAACTATGTTACAGAGACAAGAACCTCATCACTGACCTATTATATTACAAAATGTATAAAAATATCTTGACATGTGCTCCGTGTTGAGAGTAGACTTGCAGCTGACCACTGCACCGTTAGTGTCTTTTTCTCCCCGGAACTCCGGTATTTCCTTGAAAAATAAACTCTGTTGTTGAACCACAATTCTGATTCTGAGGCTGGTGATTTTCCCCACAACATAACCTACCCTTCTATGCCCTCATTTAGGTCATTTATAAAAATGATAAACAGTAGTGGCTCCAAAACGGATCCTTGCAGTACATGACTGGTAACTGAACTCCAGGATGAACATTTCCCATCAACCAGCACCACACTCCTCCTGTTTGGATACCACTGTGTCACCGACTCTAATGGGTCTTCTTTCAGCTAGCCAACTTCTGATCCAAAACGTTAAATCACTCTCAATCCCATGCATCCATTTTTTGTGCAATAGCCTACCGTGGGGAACTTTATCAAACCCCTTACTGAAATCGATATAAACCATATCAACCGCTTTACCCTCATCCAACTATTTGGTCACCATCTCAAAGAACTCAATAAGGTTTGTGAGGCACAACCTACCCTTCACAAAACCATGCTGGCTATCCCTAATCAATGTATTTCTTTATGGATGATTATAAATCCTATCTCTTATAAACTTTTTCAACACTTTACCCACAACTGAAGTAAGGCTCACAGGTCTGCAAATACCAGGGTTGTCTCTACTTCCCATCTTGAACAAGTAGACAACATCTGCTATCCTCCAGTCTTCTGGCACTATTCTTGTAGACAATGACGACATAAAGATCAAAGCCAAAGGCTCTGCAATCTCTTCTCTGGCTTCCCAGAGAATCATAGGATAAATCCCATCCCATCCAGGGGATTTATCTATTTTCACACTTTCCAGAATTGCTAACATCTCCTCTTTGTGAACTTCAATCTCATCTAGTCTAGTAGCCTGTATCTCAGTATTCTCCTCGACAACATTGTCTTTTTCTAGTGTGAATACTGACAAAAAATATTCATTTAGTGCTTCCCCTATCTCCTCGGACTCCACGAGCAACTTTCCACTACTATTCTTGATTGGCCGTAATCTTACTCTCGTCATTCTTTTATTCCTGATATACCGATAGAAAGCTTTAGGGTTTTCCTTGGTCCTACCTGCTGGCTCTTCTTAGCTCTCTCTTCATGGGGTGGGTGTGGTTTTCCAGTGGGCGGGGGGACTAGCCTGAAAGAGGCATGATTTTCTCAGTGAGGGTTTCTAATCAGAAATGGGGGTGGTTTCATCACAATGTGGAGGGGACTAGTGTGAAATGGGTGTGGTTTCTTCATGTGGGTGGGACTAGTGATGGGTGGGGCTCAGTGTCCCCAGGAAGTGTAGGAACAGGAGTAGGCCATTCAGCCCATTGAGCCTGCTCCACCATTAAATGCCTATCTCAATATCTTTGGCCCATTTCTCTTGGACATCACAGCAGCTCAGACAGCATCGATGGAGAGAGAGCATGCTAACATTTTGAGTCTACACTCCATGGCTCCACAGCTGACCTGCTATGATCTCCAGCATTTATTATTTTCAGTACAGATTCCAGCACCTGCAATAATTTGTTCCTCCCTAATACCTTTGCTTAACAAAAATTTACCTGTCTTGGATTGGATTGGAAGGGGACATCCAAATCCTCTATCGTTTATGGAAGAGCACTCCAATCCTCTGTTTGTAGAAGCTCTGGTCCTAATTCTCAGACTATGGTTCCGAGTTCTAGAATCTCCAACATGTAGAAGCAGTTTATCTTTGCAGACCCTGTTTTTTTTCCTGTTAATAGCTTGAAGAATTAAACTTCTAAATTTGAGAGAAAACAGGCCAAATTTGTATAATCTCTCCACATAGGTGTAGTCTACCTATCTTGAAAACCTATACAGTACTCCCTCCAATATGTCCCTCCTAAAGTGTGGTGCCCAGATCTGCTCTCAGTACATCGGTGAGGCTACATATGTATTTTGTGGGCTGTGGTAGGCAGGCCAGCTCAGGTATAACAAGAAAGATAGCATCAAAGCTTTGCAGGGCAGTACCACACTGTCAGGAAGTTAACGAACAAATATTTACTGGAAATAATAAGAGTGGGAAAGGGGGAAGGATAGGAAATCTAAGTGAGAAGAAAGACTAAGACAGCATGGCATGGGAATACTGAGGAGATGAGGCAGAATGAGAGAGGAGTGAGGGACTTTGGAGAGAGAGAAAAATGGAGTGAGAGATAGATTGGCGTGTTGGCTCATAGTCAATTAGGTAATATCCCAGAAACCATTATTATTCTTGCTACATCTTGACCCACTGGGGCCACTGGGAATCAGAGTTGGTGGCACAATGTATACAGCTGAAACTTTATTGCTGGAACAGCACAGCAGGTCAGGCAGCATCTAGGGAACAGAAGATTCGACGTTTCGGGCACATGCCCTTCTTCAGGAATGAGCAGAGAGTGTTCAGCAGGAGAAGATAAAAGGTAGGGAGGAGGGACTTGGAGGAGGGGCGTTGGAAATGTGATAGGTGGAAAGAGGTCAAGGTGAGGGTGATAGGTCGGAGTAGGGTGGAGGCGGAGAGGTCAAGAAGAAGACTGCAGGTCAGGAAGGCGGTGCCGGGTTGGAGGGATTCGGCTGAGACAAGGTGGGGGGAGGGGGGATGAAGAAACTGGTGAAGTCCAAGTATGGACTTGGATTCAGCGATTCAGACATCCGCTGCAGCCGGTGTGGCCTCCTCTATATTGGGGAGACAGGCCGCCTACTTGCGGAGCGATTCAGAGCATCCGCTGCAGCCGGTGTGGCCTCCTCTATATTGGGGAGACAGGCCGCCTACTTGCGGAGCGATTCAGAGAGCACCTCTGGGCCACCCGGACGAACCAACCCAACCAACCTGTAGCACAGCATTTCAACTCCCCCTCCCACTCCACCGAGGATATGCAGGTCATTGGACTCATCCACCGCCAAACCACAACAACCCGACGGTCGGAGGAGGAGCGTCTTATCTTCCGACTGGGAACCCTCCAACCACAGGGGATGAACTTGGACTTCACCAGTTTCTTCATCCCCCCTCCCCCCACCTTGTCTCAGCCGGATCCCTCCAGCCCGGCACCGCCTTCCTGACCTGCAGTTCCTGGATGCTGCCTGACCTGCTGTGCTGTTCCAGCAATAAAGTTTCAGCTTTGATCTCCAGCGTCTGCAGACCTCACTTTCTCCTCGAAGATTTCAACCTACTGCGAATCCTCTTACAAGGATGCCTTCCTTGAAGAAGCTCTCTCTGCTGAACACTCTCTGCTCATTCCTGAAGAAGGGCATGTGCCCGAAACGTCGAATCTTCTGTTCCCTAGATGCTGCCTGACCTGCTGTGCTGTTCCAGCAATAAAGTTTCAGCTTTGATCTCCAGCGTCTGCAGACCTCACTTTCTCCCGGCACAATGTATACAAACAGGAGGAGTTTGGTCTGGGAGTCCTTAACGTTGATTATGGACCCTTTCAAGTCCGATGACAACAGGTCAAATGTAAGCAAAGAAACATCCTGTTGATAACCTCCCACTACCTCCCGCCCTTCTGTCAGCTGATGATCCTCCATGTTGAATACCACTTTGAAGAATTCAGTGAGGGTGGGTAAGCTGTTGAAGGTGGGGAAGCCTCTGAGAGCAGGCGATTGAATGTGTGTGTGAGTGAGTGAGACACAGCCATACACACACATACTCCCCACCTCCTCCCCCCACAAAAATAATTCACAAAGTAAGTGATGGAAGGAGCAAACCCCAGGCGGGAAGTCTGCCAACGCCAACTAGTGGTGTGCCCCACCAGAGGCAAACCAAACAAGGACAATTCCTTAGGTTGGCCACAACCCCTTCCTTGGTGAGCACAATTTTCAGACAAGTTTATTTCTCTTTCCCTTGCATTAACATTGAACATAGAACAGTGCAGCATAGGAACAGGTCCTTCAGCCCATCACCACACTTGTGCTGACCATAATGCCATTCCAAACTAATCCCATTTGCCTGCACATTTCCTAAAATGAAGAGGTAAAATATTCTTTATTATTAAGCTGTTTCGAATTGTCAATTTTTAACTTGCCAATTGTCAACTAATTTCTATTAGTTATTACTCCCGATGCTACGAGCTAATAAGAGCAGGAATAGGAGGGTAGACCAGATGAATGCATGGCTGAAGAGCTGGTGTATGGGTGAAGGATTCACATTTTTGTGTCATTGGAATCTCTTTTGGGGTAGAAGTGACCTGTACAAGAAGGATGGATTGCACCTAAATTGGAAGGGGACTAATATACTGGCAGGGAAATTTGCTAGAACTGCTTGGGAGGACTTAAACTAGTAAGGTGGGGGGTGGGACCTAGGGAGATAGTGAGGAAAGAGATCGATCTGAGACGGATACAGCTGAGAACAGAAGTGAG
>NC_057720.1:12401664-12404127 GCF_004010195.1 Chiloscyllium plagiosum
ACTGGCTCAAAGGTAGAAGACAGAGGGTGGTGGTTGAGGGTTGTTTATCAGACTGGAGGCCTGTGACCAGTTGAGTGCCTCAAGGATCGGTGCTGGGTCCACTACCTTTCATCATTTATATAAATGATTTGGATGTGAACATAAGAGGTATCGTTAGTAAGTTTGTAGATGACACCAAAATTGGAGGTGTAGTGGACATCGAAGAAGATTACCTCAGATTACAACAGGATCTTGATCAGATAGGCCAATGGGCTGAAAAGTGGCAGATGGAGTTTAATTCAGATAAATGTGAAGTGCTGCATTTTGGGAAAGCAAATCTTAGCAGGACTTATACACTTAATGGTAAGGTCCCAGGGAGTGTTGCTGAACAAAGAGACCATGGAGTGCAGGTTCATAGCTCCTTGAAAGTGGAGTCACAGGTAGATAGGATAGTGAATGTGGCGTTTGGTATGCTTTCCTTTATTTGTCAGAGTATTGAGTACAGGTGTTGGGACGTCATGTAGCAGCTGTATAGGTCATTGGTTAGGCCACTGTTGGAATATTGTGTGCAATTGTGGTCCCCTTCCTATCGGAAAGATGTTGTAAAACTTGAAAGGGTTCAGAAAAGATTTACAAGGATGTTGCCAGGGTTGGAGGATTTGAGCTATCAGGGGAGGCTGAACAGGCTGGGGCTGTTTTCCCTGGAGTGTTGGAGGCTGAGCGGTGACCTTATAGACGTTTACAAAATTATGAGGGGCATGGATAGGATAAATGGACAAAGTTTTTTTCCCTGGGGTCGGGGAGTCCAGTACTGGAGGGCATAGGTTTAGGGTGAGAGAGGAAAGATATAATGGAGATGTAAGGGGCAACTTTTTCACACAGAGGGTGGTGTGTGTGTGGAATGAGCTGCCAGAGGATGTGGTGGAGGCTAGTACAATTGCAACATTTAAGAGGCATTTAGATGGGAAGGGTTTGGAGGGATATGGGTCGGGTGCTGGCAGGTGGGACTAGATTGGGTTGGGATATCTGGTCGGCATGGATGCGTTGGACCAAAGCGTCTGTTTCCATGCTGTACATCTCTGTGACTCTCTGACTCTATTCATTTAAATTATTAGACGCAGACTTTGGAATAGTAGTTTGCTATTCGTCCCATTGAATTTGCTTTGCTATGCAACAAGATCATCGCTGATCTATTGATCTTGAATTTTTTTGAATAAAGTTCACATTGTGACGACCCTGAATATTTCTGAAATTTGCTCACCATCTGTCTTCTTTCCAGCCTTATCTCTGCCTTTGGATTTTGTTCCATGGCACCTGGGATTTCAATATCATTCATCCTCTAATCATCCCATGATCTTTCCTCCTGTTATTTTTGATCCCTCCCACCTTGTGCGACAGTCCAAAACCCATCACTTTGCAACCTCTTCCTTCAGTTTCATAGTCATTTCTCCCACTTTCTCTCTGCCCCTCTTGCACTGCTCACATTCTCATTTTGGCTCTCACTGTCCCCTTCTCTCTCTCTCTCACCTTCCTCTCCCTCTCTTTCTCTTACTCCTCCCACTCTGTCATTTGTATTGTGCAAGCTTCAACTCTGAGATAAAAATTCGCGAGGCGTTGTGCTCCAAACCCTCCACCAATGCCTTCTATCGTCCCACTAGCAAACAGTTCATGTTGAAATCAAATCGACCTATTCTTTTCTGGAGAAACTTAAATGCATTTCGGTAAAAGGCAATCTCTTTTTAAAATTCTTCTCCATTTCACCACATTCCATGAAGGGATCGGGTTCAAACTGGACATGCCACTGGAATCCCGAGTTTTCTGCGGCTGTGATGGAGGAAGGTGACTGTAAGGGCCTGCAGTGGCTGCAGCACTATGGTTGATGTCTGTTCCCCTTGGCTGCAGTGGCCGTGGCTTTATTAAAGGTAGGTCTGGTCAGTTCCTCTGGCGGTGATTTTGGTTTGTTCCTTGTGACTATGGCGACAATGTGGCGGGTTTGGCGGCGACTGAAGTGGCAACAGCTTGAGTGTCAGAGACTTGCTGGGTTGGGTCTGTCCCTCCAGGCTATGGCAGCAATGCAGTGGCTTCAGTGTCGGCTTTGCTGGTGGGTTCAGTCCCGAAATCCTTGCTTTGGTGGCCTCAGGGGCGGCTTCAGCAGCGGAAATCCGTAGCCACTCCATAAACATAGGAGCCGCAGTGGGAACAAAAGATGAACTTTGTCTCAATTACTTCTTTTTATAATTTCTGGAATTAAAGTGGCGACTCATACACATATTTTCATAAATACAAGAGATGATAAATTGCTATACTATTCTAGCTAATCGGAGTACAGGTTAAGGGAAAGCTGATCAAAGGCTTTCAGGAAAGAAATATTTGCTGGAGTCACCTGGTCGTTTATCAGATTTCACTACCACCGCCCCCAACCTACCATTCCCCCCATCCCACTATTTTCCCAACTCACCCCATTCCCCCCAACCCACCATTCCC
>NC_057720.1:12404268-12415102 GCF_004010195.1 Chiloscyllium plagiosum
CTCCGACTTCACCATTCCCCACAACCCACCATTCCCCACAACCCACCATTCCCTCAACCCACCATTACCCCAACCAGTGTCGCCTGATTTACTCCCACACCCCTAACTCTGATTGCCTTCTCTGCCATAATCCAAGTCTCATTTCATTCCCCTCCTCCCTAATTCAGAAAAGACAGGAAATTCCCTGAAAACCTTCCAATACTAGATCCGGCCTACATACTCTTCTCCAGAGTGCCCGGCGTTAGGCTGAGAGAAACCAACCATGTTATGATGCTTATTGTTCCTCCAATCATAGACCAGTCGACTCCTGCATTCACTGATGATGGGCTTACTTTGTGCAGAGTCTGTTGTCTTTTGTGTTCTGTGACTGTGTCTATGTGTCTGGTTAAGGGGCTCTTTGTTCTAATTCTTGATTATAGCTTTGATATTATAGCTTAGATATTAGATCTCATACTCCACAACCACCTGATGAAGGAGCAGCGCTCTGAAAGCTAGTGTTTCCAAATAAACCTGTTGGAATATAACCTGGAGTTATGTGATTTTTAACTTTGTAAAACCATTCTGATAAGGTAGCAGTGCTGTGATCAAGAATTTGAGGTCTTGGCCGGTTTTTGCCCAAAATGTCGATTTTCTTGCTCCTCGGATGCTTCCTGACCTGCTGAGCTTTTCCAGCACCACTCTAATCTAGACTTATGCTCAAGTCCATCAAGTGAGGGTACAATCCTCAACTTTCTAACACAGGCAGGAAACTTACGACCTAATGCTTGATAACACCCTCAGAGCTCTCTCTGGTGTCCTATCAGAGCTTACTTCTTTTCACATATTATGTTGATTTAATATCATTCAGCATTTGAATTCCAATGTAAGCAGTCATGAGCATTTATTTGAGTGAGTTAGTCATGTTACTATGAAGATGCTTGGAAATTATGCATATGCACACTCAGCGATAAGAAATCATATACATAATTTCAAGGCAGCTCGGTTAGTTGGCATGCCTGTGAGTCTGGATGTTTTGTGTTCAAGTGCCTCTCTACAGAATTGAGAGAGAATTGAAACATAGAATTGTGGAAAATAAGTGCAGGTGTAGGGCATTCGGCCCTTTGATCTGCACCACCACTCAATGTGATCAAGACTGATCATCCAATCTCAGTAACCCACTCTCACTTTCTCTCCATATCCCTTGGTCCCTTTCGCTGCAAGGGCCTCATCCAGCACCCTCTTGAATATATCTAACGTACTAGCCCCAAGAGTTTTCTGTGGTAGAAAATTCCACAATTCTCAGAGTGAAGGAATTCTTCATCATCTCAGCCCTGAATTCATCTCAGCCCTTATTCTTGGACTGTGACCCCTAATTCTGGACTTCCCCAACATTGGGAACAGTCTTCCTGCATCTAGCTTTGGATGTGGCACTGGTCTGAGTTAAACTGACACCCTATCTTCCTGGTTCATTGTTCACGTGGATGTTAAACGTCTCAGCCACTGGGTGTAAGAGAGCAGTTTTCTCCTGCTCTCCAGGTCAATATTTCTGACTCAATCCAAAAACAGATTCAATGGGCATTCGTCCACTGTGACGAAAGGTGCTGTGTGCAAAATATTTGCTGCTCTTTCCTCCTTAACAACAGTCAAAATAATTAGATTTGAAACAACTTGTATTAAAAAACTGGGGTGCTACATAAATGCAAGTCTTTGATTAAATAGTTTATTGAATGTGTTTTCTTTAATTGCTTTTAAACTGCAGGAGAATGAAGCCTTATGGAGCAAGGCACTGTTTCATAATCATAGAATCCCTACAGTGTGGAAACAGGCCCTTCAGCCCAACAAGTCTACACCAACCCTCTGAAGAGTAACCCTCCCAGACAACCTATTCCCTTATTTACCCCTGACTAATACGTCAAACCTACATATGCCTGAACACTATGGGCAATTTAGCATGGCCAATTCATCTAACATGCACATGTTTGGACTGTGGGAGGAAACTAGAGCACCTAGAGGAAACCCCACACAGACACGGAGAGAATGTGCAAACTCCACACAGACAACTGCCCTAGGCTAGAATCAAACCTGGGTCCCTGGCGATGTGAGTCAGCAGTGCTAACCACTGAGCCACCGTGCCACCCCATAATAGAGACAGAAAAAGAATGAAGTCAATGACTTTTTGTGAGAACATCATGGGCACTGGTCTGCAACATTAACTCTGTTTCCCTCACCACAGATTTTACCTGACCTGCTGAATATTTCCAGCATTTTAAAATTGAACTGCAGATTTCCATCATTCCCTATTGTTGTGATTGGGTCCAGGAGGACTTCATTGACTATGAGGTTCTTGATTGGGGTGGTTAATCTGGGCAAAGCTATGACTGACTGGTAAAACCAGGATTTTTCGCCCTCCAACTCAATTTTGATTTAATCCCTGCCCTCCCCTTCACTGTCTGATCACGCAGCGTTGCCCTTTGATGTGAAGGGCACTGCTTGTCACTGGCCACTTGAGTGTTCTTTTTCCCCTTGGTGGTGGGAATTGAATAAAGATTTGTACACCTTGTGTCTTTCACTGTGTCTCACACCTGCACACACACACAACGTGGGTGCTGGGGAAAATAAAGCTCTATCGCAGTTAGGCAGCAGTGTGGAGGCAAAAAAGAAAAAATATATAACCAGAGGTTCAGGTATGTTTGGGCTTGGGTGTAAAAAAAAAGAAAAAATATAAACTGGAGAAAAAAAATATTACCAGGAGATTTCCCCCTCCGATCCTAGTTTGATTTAATTCCTGCCCTCCTCTTCACTTTTTTGATCATGCACCATTGCCCTTTGATGAGAAGGGCATTGCTTGTCACTGGCCACTCAGGCATTTCCTTTTGTCCTGGTGGTGGAATAGGCATAAAGATTTTTGCGCGATTCCCAATGAAGGGCTCCGGCCCGAAACATTGATTTTCCTGCTCCTCAGATGCTGCCTGATCTGCTGTGCTTTTCCAGCAACACACTCTCAACTCTGATCTCCAGCATCTGCAGACCTCACTGTCTCCCATAAAGATTTCTGCACTTGTTGTTCTTCACTGTGTCCTACAGCTGCACAGACTCGACATGGGTGCTGGGGAATAAATAAGCACTATGCCTGATTGGTGGCCGTGTGGGGATTTAAAGAAAAACAGGAAAAGAAAAAGAAAAAATATATAACCAAGAGATTACAATCTCCTCAGTTGAGGACTGACTCTGAGCTGGCTGTTCACAAACAGTGTACTGTGCACTTGTAGATAAAGGGTGATTTGGTGACGCTGGCCTCGGTGGAGTTATTTCATGAGGGAAGGTCATTGATGAGGTTGCTGAAATTGATTGCGCTCAGATGATTGCCCTGAAGAACTCTTGCAATAAAAGAGTCCCTACAGTGTGGAAACAGTTCCTTTGGCCCGACAAGTCCACACCAACCCTGCAAACAGCAAACCACCCAGACCCAGTCCCCTACGTTTACCCCTGACTAATGCATCTAACTTACACATCCCTGAACACTATGAGCAATTTAGCATGGCCAATTTACCCAACCTGCACATCTTTGGACTGTGGGAGGAAACCTGAGCACTCAGAGAAAACCCATGCAGACACGGAGAAAACGTGCAAACTCCACACAGACAGTTGCCCGAGGTGGGGAGCGAACTCAGGTTCCTGGTGCTGTGAGGCAGCAGTGCTAACCACTGAGCCACCATACCACAACGCTTCTTACTTGAGATGATTAGCCTCCAAGAACCACAGCCATCTTACTTTGTGCCAGGTACTTAGTGCATAGAATTCCCCTTAATTGCCATTGACCTTAATAAAAGAAAAAGAAAAAAACATATATAACCAGGAGAATCTCCTCAGTTGAGGACTGTGCTCCAAGCTGGCTGGCCACAGCCCAGTGTACAGTGCACAGTAAATAAAGGGTGGCTTGGTGATGGGACACTGGCCCCTGTGCAGTTATTTCAACTGGATTGTGCTTTTGAACCAATTTATAGTCCCTTGCTAAGTGTTACTATTCTCACCGAATATGCTATGAAGATTTAATACATCATTGTTTCAGTTGTTTTGATCCCAGAAATTTGGAAATGCATTGCTGCAAGCCAATTGAAAACCAAAACACAAAGGTTTCTAATCTCATAGCTTCTGGAGCTGATCGACAGTGACTTCAGAATGACCACTCTCTCCACTGTCACTGATCCTCTGCTCTTAAACTGATGACAGTATAACTCACATAGCTTGGGGGAAAGGATCTTGCAAAGGTCATGAACACACACTTGGCTACACTCAGCTGATCCTGAACAGCATTTTCTGTTCGTATTTGTTAATAGGCCACAATATAAAACAGAAAGTGCCACAAATACTCAGCAAGTGGAGACAGAAGCAAAATTAATAGGCCTTTCGCCAATTAATAGGCCAGTGTACAATACAGTTTTGGCTTTATGTCAATGTACACTCAGGTTGTGTACCTTGGATGAGGGGTAAGCCTAAATAAATGTTGACATGTGTTGCCGATCTCATGTAGCTCCAGTGTTTACAGTCGTGACAAATTAAGAAATAAAAACACTGATTGTTTTCTTAAAAAATATAGCGAGAGACTCCATCCCTCTCTCTGGCAAATGTTCATGGATCTGGGAGTTCTTGTACACAAATCATAGAACGTCAACATGCAAATACAACTGGCAAATAATATGTTCACACTTATTACAAAAGTATTGCAATTAGAGAGTAAATACGTCTCACTATAATTGGTGAGACCACACCTGGAGTACTGTGTGTGTTTTTGGCCTCCTTAGCTCAGGATTGATATGGATGTAGGTTTGCTTGCTGAGCTTCATCCAGAGGCTCACTGAAGATGTTACCTAGTAGGGTGACAAAACATCTGAAAATGAACCTTACAGCTTAGCGAGCAAACCTACATCCAGAACCTCAACCTGAGCTACAAATCTCAAAACTCGCTCAGGATTGATATACTTGATTCAGAGGGATTAGAATAAAGGTTCAACAAGAAGAGAGTAGGATCAGCAAGTCACAGGGGTCCAACTGCCACTTCTTTGCCCACTCTCCTAATCTGTCCAAATCCTTCTACAGCCTCCCTGCCTCCTCAATACTACCTGCCTCTCCATCTATCTTTGTATCATCTGCAAATTTAGCTTGAATGCTGTCAGTTCCTTCATATAGATCATTAATGTACAAAATGAAAAGTTATAGTCCCAACACTGACCCTTGCGGAGCACCACTTATCACCGGCTGCCATCCTGAGAAAGACTCTTTATCCACACTCTCTGCTTTCTGCCAGACAACCAATCCCCTATCCATGTTAGCACCTTGCTTCTAACACCAGGGGCCCCTAACTAACTCACCAGCCTCCTGTGCAGCACCTTGTCAAAGGCCTTCTGGAAGTCCAGGTAGATAACATCCATTGGCACTCCTTTGTTTAATTTGCTCATTACCTCTTCAAAGAATTCTAACAGATTTGTCAGACATGACTCCCCCCACCACCTTGAAGAAATCAGACCTTGCCCTATTTTACAATGCACTTCCCCAAGTATTCAGAAATCTCATCCTTCACAATGGACTCCAAAATCTTACAAATAACTGAGGTCAGGCTAATTGGCCTGTAGTTTGCTGAGTTTTTTTTGCCTTACTCCCTTTTTAAACTGGGGGTAACATTAGCAATTTTCCAATCTCTAGGATCTTGCCTGACACCCTGATTCCTGGAAAATCAACACCAACACCTCCACTATCTCTTAAGCTATCTCCTTCAGTCTGGGGTGTAGACCATCTGATCCAGGTGATTTATCCACCTTCAGACCTTGCAGTTTTTCTAGCACCTTCTCCTTGGTGATGGCCACCATATTCACCTCTTCCCCTGATTGTCTTGAATTTTTGGGATGTTACTTGTGTCTTCCTCTGTGATGATTGACACAAAGTACTTGTTCAGTTACTCAGCCATTTCTTTGTTCCCCATTTCTACTTCGCCAGGGTCATTTTCCAATTGCCCAATGTCCACTTTTGCCTCTTTTACCCTTTATATATCTTCAAAGCACATGTTAGGAGTGTGATGGAATACTCCCCACTTGCCTTGAAGAGTGCATCTCCAACAACACTAAAGAAGCTTGATACTATCCAGGACAAAGCAGCTGGTAACAGTCCACTCCCACAGGCAGAGTCCACTCCAGTATGTAGCAAATACACAGCTCACAACACACACACAGGTGTTCAGTCTCTACAGAGGCCTGATCCACCCACAGAGGCCCAGGCCCACTCACAGAGACAGAATTCATTTGTAAAGGTACAGTTGACTCAAAAGGGCTCAGTCCAAACACCAAAAGGTGAAAACACATGCAAAAAAGAAAGTGCAGAAACCAAAAACCATAGTGCAAGGTCTAAGCCCTGCCACAAAATCAGCATATTCTTTGCTCAACAGGCCACACTCTACATCATCTAAACCCACAAGCAGTAGTGTATACCACCTGTAAGATGCACTGCAGAAATTTATCAAAAATCCTTAAATAGCATCTTCCAATCCCCTGTGACCATTTCCATCGAAATGGGTATGGGCAGCAGACACATAGGAACACCAAAACCTTCAAGACCCTGTCCAAACTACTCACCATCCTGACTTGGAAATAGATCACTATTCCTTCACTGTCACTGGGTCAAAATCCTGGTATATCCTCCCTAAGGGTCTTGTGACTGCATCGCTTCAAGAAGGCAGCTCACCACCAACTTCTCAAGGGCAACTAGGGACAGGCAATAAATGTTTGTCCAGCCTGAGATGGCCATGTCCCATAAGAGAGTAAAAAGAAACCTTTGCGAGGGAAGGTGAACAGCCAGAGATTGTGGCTTATATTGGCACCAACGACATAGCAACAAAGAAGGAGGAGGTCCTGAAAGCAGATTATAGGCTAATAGGAAGGAAATTAAAATGTAGGATCTTAACAGCAGCAATCTCAGAATTACAAGGCAAAAGTGAGGATTGCAGATGCTGGGAAACCAGAATTTAGATCAGAGTGGTGCTGGAAAAACACAGTAGGTCAAGCTCCTCGGATGCTGCCTGACCTGCTGTGCTTTTCCAGCACCATCCTTGTCTATTCTCAGAATTACTCCCAATGTCATGTGCCAGTGAACACAGGAACTAGAAGACTGACCAATTGAACACATGGCTGGAGAATTGGTGTAGGAGGGAGGCAGTCACATACCTGAGGCATTGGGATTAGTTCTGGGATAGGTGGGATATATAAAAACTGGATGCGCTATTAACCCAAAAAATGGTGAGAAGTTGGAACTCTGTGGAGAATGTTTGAAACATTTGGTATAAAAACATTTTGATGAAGCTAGACAAGCACATGAGGGAGAGGGGGTGGTATATTTAGGTAAGAAAACATGGTCAGAGGCTTAAGTGGAACGTAAACACAGTTGTGGACTGATGGGGCCTGAACAGTTTCAGTACCATCTGCTTTCAATAAGGTCTATCAAAAGCTTAAATCAAGTCTGTAGCTGCACCCATGACTCAAAGGTCGCTATTTCAAAATCACTGCAACAAGAATTAATGTGGAAAGCTAACCTACTGTTATAGTTTTTTATTATTTACGGACTGAACATGTGTATCACTGGCTGGGCCAGCATTTTTTGTCCATCCTGAACTGCCCTTGAGAAGGTGGTGGTGAGCTGCCTTCTTGAGCCATTGCAGTCCATTTGGTCTCGGAGGGCGTTCTCAGGTTTTGACACAGTGCTGGTGAAGGAACAATGACATATTTCCAAGTCACAATAGCTTGAAAGTGGTGGTGTCCCCATGTGTCTGCTTTCCTGGTCCTTCTAGACAATAGGGGTAGTGGTCATAGGTTTGGAAGGTGCTATCTAGTTGGCTTTTATGCATGCATCTTGGAGGTGATATGCAGTGTTGTTACTGAGCATCGGTGGTGCAGAGAACAAATATTTGTGAATTCGAAGCTGATCATTCGGGCTGCTTTGTCTTAAATGATGTTGCACCCATCAGGTAAGTGAGGAGCACTGTCGATGTGTGACAGGTTTTGGGCTTCAGGAGGTGAGTTACTCACTGCAGCATTCCTAGCCTCTGACCTGCTCTTGTAGCTACTTTACTTATTTAGCTAGTCGAGTTCAATTTCAGGTCAATGTTAACCCCAGAATGATGATGGGAGATTCAGCGACAGGAGTGCAATTGAATGTCAAGGGGCAACAGTTCGATTCTCTCTTGTTGAAGACGATCATTGCCTGGCACCGGGTGTGGCATAAATGTTACTTACGACTTGTAAGTCTAAGTCTGGATATTGTTCAGGTCTTGCAGCATTTGAGCACTGATATGGAGGGATTGGCTCATGAGGAAATGTTGGACAGGTTAGGCTTGTATCTGCTGGTGTTTGGAAGAGTTAGAGGTAATTTTATTAACACGTGTAAGGTAGATGTAGTATGAATTCTTCCTCTTCTGGAAGAATCTAGAATTGGCATGGTAGTGTGGTGGGGCTTGGGGAATGTTTAAAGATAAGGAGTTACCTATTTAAAAGAAATGAATTGGAACTGATTGATTGATTTATTTATTGGCACATGCATCTTGTTACAAAATGCAGTGAAAAGTTTTGTATAGTGTATAGTGTCGCCACTCTCTGGAGCCACCTTAAAACACAGAAAATAATGCAAAACTTAGAATGTAAAGGCAGAAAAAATCCAACTTTACAGTCCTTCTTGTTAAGTGCTCCATCAAGGGGCCATGGGCCTGGTGGCCAGGTATGGGTTCCCTTCACTGCGCCTCTGGCGCCGGAATAAAGGCCACCACTCTTTGATGCCATTTTGCCTCCACCGACTATGAGTCATAAAGTAGTCGAAATGGACAGCACGGAATCAGGCCCTTCAGTCCAACCCGTCCATGCCGACCAGATATCCTAACCTAATCTAGTCTCATTTGCCAGTCCCTATTCCTCTAAACCCTTTCTATTCATATACCCATCCAGATGCCTTTTAAATGTTGTAATCGTACTAGCCTCCACTACTTCCTCTGACAGCTCATTCCATACACGCACCACCCTCAGTGAGAAAATGTTGTCCCTTAGGTCATTTTAAATCTTTCCCCTCTCACCCTGAACCTATCCCCTCTAGTTCTGGACTCCCCCCACCCCAGGGAAAAAACCTTATCTATTTACCCTATCCATGCCCCATAATGATTTTATAAACCTCTATAAGGTCATCCCTCAGCCTTTGACACTCCAGGGAAAAGATCCCGGCTTATTCGTTCCCTCCTTATAGTTCAAATCCTACAACCCTGGCAACATCATTGTAAATCTTTTCTGAATCATTTCAAGTTTCAGAACATCCTTCCTATAGCAGGGAGACCAGAATTGCACACAATATTCCCAAATTGACCTAACCAATGTCCTGTACAGTCGCAACATGACCTCCCAACTCCTATACTCAATGCACTGACCTGTGAAGGCAAACATACCAAATGCCTTCTTCACTATTCTATCTACTTGTGACTCCACTTTCAAGGAGCTATGAACCTGCACTCCAAGGTCTCTTTGTTCAGCAACACTCCCCAGGACCTTACCACTGAGTGTATACATCCTGCCCTGATTTGCCTTTCCAAAATGCAGCACCTCACATTTAGCCAAATTAAACTCCATCTGCCACTCCTCAGCCCATTGGCTCATCTGATCAAGTTCTCATTGTACTCTGAGATAACCTTCTTCACTGTCCACTACACCTCCAATTTTTGTGTTATCTGCAAACTTACTAAACATAGCCCCTATGTTGGCATCCAAATCATTTATATAAATGACAAAAAGCCTTTGTTTATTGTGGGTAATCCAAGATGGAGGGTGGGAAATAGTTGTGGCTCTAAGAGCTGTTCCTTTTTTGAGGTATTTTCAGTGTTGGAGCGGATTTCCTCAAATCGACGGAACAGTAATTACTGTTTTGTAAGCTGTTGCATTGTTTTGGAACTTTGGGGAAAAAGATCAAAACAACACCACTTTAGAAAGGAGAAAGAGAGACACTGCAACTACATGGGCAGTGATTCCAGTTGAGAAATAACTCTGCGCAGCTGTGTGTCCAAGCAGTTGATGTAAGATATAAATTAAATTAGAACTATTCCTGAGAAATATCTCTTTCTAAAGCAAACTTCTGAACTTCAAACAGACACCTTCAGTTTAGCAACAAACGCTGGGAATACTTAACCCAAAAGAGAAAATGCTGGAAAATGTCAGCAGGTCTGGCAGCATCTGTAAGAGAGAAAAGAGCTGATACTTCCTGTATCAGCCTCCCGTTGGAAGTTATTAGAGCCGGGGCAGTCTCAGCAGTGCTGGAGGTTAATCCCCGCAGCTTCTCCTCACTCTCCACTCCAGATGAAAATTAACCAGCAAACTTGCACAAGTGTGCGTAGTAATTCCTCTGCTTTCTCTTCCCTAGGATTTTAAAGATGCATAGCTGCAATCCATCAGGACCAAAGGTTTTGTCATCTTCTTTAGTTTTGATGAGTTCATTTAATAAATGTTCTTACTTTATATACACTTACCTAATTACTTATCATTCAACTTCATGTCTATCTGTTCTACCTTCGTGGTAAATACCAATTCAATTGGGGTGGCACGGTGGTTCAGTGGTTAGCACTGCTGCCTCACAGCACCAGTGTCCCAGGTTTAACTCCAGCCTCGGGCAACAGTCTGTGTGGAGTTTGTACATTCTTCCTGTGTCTGCGTGGGTTTCCTCCGGGTGCTCCGGTTTCCTCCCACAGTCCAAAGATGTGCACTATGGGCCATGCTAAATTTCCCATAGTGTTAGGTGCATTAGTCAGAGGGAAATGGGTCTGGGTGGGTTACTCTCTGGAGTGTCG
>NC_057720.1:12420124-12440524 GCF_004010195.1 Chiloscyllium plagiosum
ACACAGAGGGTGGTGGGTGTCTGGAACACATTGCCAGCAGAGGTGGTAGGGGCAGGCATGGGCAGACTCATTTAAGATGCTTCTGGACAGATGCATGAGTAGGTAGGGAGTAGAGGGATACAGATGCTTAGGAATTGGGCGACAGGTTCAGACAGTAGATTTGATTGGCTCAGGCTTGGAGGGCCGAAGGGCCTGTTCCTGGGCTGTAAATTTTCTTTGTTCTTCTTTGTTCTTTCTTTGTAGTGTATCTACCTCTGAGCCAGTATACCTGGGATTGAAATCCCACCTTGTTCTCAGAAATGTGTAACAACATCTCTTAATGGAGTGATTGGAAGACACCATTACAAATGTAGAGGGCGATTCTGATGCAGTGGTAGTCTACAGTTCTGGTCGCCACATTACCAAAAGTATGTGGACGCTTTGGAGAGGGTGCAGAGAAGGTTTACGAGGATGTTGCCTGGTATGGAAGGTGCTAGCTATGAAGAGAGGTTGAGTAGGTTAGGTTTGTTTTCATTAGAAAAAAAGGAGATTGAGGGGGGACCTGATTGAGATTTACAAAACCATGAAGGGTATAGACAAGGTGGATAGAGACAAGCTTTTTCCCAGGGTGAAGGATTCAATAATGAGAGGTCATGCTTTCAAGGTGTGAGGTGAAAAGTTTAAAGGGGAATACACACAGCAAGTACTTCACACAGAGGGTGGTGGGTGTCTGGAATGCATTGCCAGCAGAGGTGGTAGAGGCAGGCATGGGCAGACTCATTTAAGATGCTTCTGGACAGATGCATGAGTAGGTAGGGAGTAGAGGGATACAGATGCTTAGGAATTGGGCGACAGGTTCAGACAGTAGATTTGATTGGCTCAGGCTTGGAGGGCCGAAGGGCCTGTTCCTGGGCTGTAAATTTTCTTTGTTCTTCTTTGTTCTTTCTTTGTAGTGTATCTACCTCTGAGCCAGTATACCTGGGATTGAAATCCCACCTTGTTCTCAGAATTGTGTAACAACATCTCTTAATGGAGTGATTGGAAAACATCATTACAAATGTAGAGGGCGATTCTGATGTAGTGGTAGTGTCCCTACCTCTGAGCCATGAGACACTGGTTGAAGTCCCACTTTCTTCCGGGTGAGTGTAACAACATCTCTGAACAGGTTGATTGGAAAAGGTCTACCTGACGAACATGCCAGACAGCAGGAAAGAGATGAATGTCCCACAGCGGGTCTCTCCCAGGCCAGTTGTGGCTGGGGATCTCCCACAGCTCCAGGGTCACTCTGTGAGGAAACCTGCAGGAGCTCCCAGTCACAACTGGCCTCTGTAGACACCCCATTGTGTTCCCGTCCCGGCCCTTTTCCCAAACAAAAAGGAAACACGGTCCAGAGGAGCATAATTTGACCTTTTAAGCACTTCTTTCGGGGAGAAACGCAATTTGGAAGGAATGCCGAAAAGTTTGCGTCAGTGGGGAGGTGGGGAAATGACGTTGTTGCTGTATGTTCTGGAAGGAGCTGGCGTTTTCCCAGGAGCCAGGCGGGGATGGGTTTTATATAGAGGCTGCTGCAGACAGTGAGCGAGTCAGTGACACAGAGAGAGAGAGTGAGCTGCTGCTGCTGCTGCCTGAACATTACAGTGTCTGTGTGGGTGCAACAAACAGCCAGCTCTAACCCCACCATCCTCCCTGTGCAGCCATGGGCAAGGACTATTACAGCATCCTGGGCTTGCAGAAAGGAGCTTCCGAGGAAGACATCAAGAAAGCTTATCGGAAACAAGCCCTGAGATGGCACCCGGACAAGAATAAAGCCGCGAACGCCGAGGAGAAGTTCAAAGAAGTGGCCGAAGCTTACGAGGTCCTGAGTGACCCCAAGAAGAGAGAGATCTATGACCAGTTTGGGGAGGAAGGTGAGTGTGGAATATTAAAACCAAAGCCACCGCCCTGTGTGGGGAATGAGAGGCCAGTCTGAAGGTGGAAGGGCTTGACACGAATGAGTTATTGCTGCATTCTCACCCCTCCACCACCCCGTTTGCTATTTCCTTCTCGCGGAGTTTACATATACACCCCCACACCCAGCAAGCTGTCAATCCAGGCACTGAAAGAACTTGCCTCCCCATCAAGGACAGCTTTACCGCTGCCGTTTTCCGAAGCGATCAGTCTCTGTCCTGCCTCCCACTTCATTGAAAAGCCCAGTCTGGGTTTTCTGATCTGGTATTCCCTCAACCTCTGGAGAATGTGAATGATAGAACAGGTTGGAAGGGGCTAAGTGGCCTTCTCTTCCTATGTAATGGCAGCAAGTCAGAGTTTCAGAGTGGCAGTGATCATAAATCCAAATACTCATGGGGTGCGGGGTGGGTGGCTGTGTGTCTTTGAATGTACTGCACTTTAAATAGAACGTTTCTTTGAACGAAATGGATATTCAATAGCTCCATGGATTTTGCAGCATGGACTGGGTCCCTAGGGCTCTTCATGCGTGCTCTGCTATTCAGTTGACTGTTTCAATCTGTAACTCCACTCTCAGGAATACTGTAGCACTGAAGGGGGCTGTTCTATTGTCAAATATGAGTGAGCTCTTTTGGAGAGGAATCTATTTTCTCCCACTCTTTCCCCACAACCCTGCACTTTTCTTCCACATCCTAATATGGGAGAGATGTTGGTGTTCATGATGGTTTCACTGGACCAGAAATCCAGACGCCCAGACTACTGGTCTGGGGGGAGGGGGGCATGGAGGGAGGAGGGGGGCATGGATACAAATGCCAGCATTGAGGGATATGGGCCAGGTGCTGGCAGGTGGGAATAGATTGGGTTGGGATATCTGATTGGCATGGACGAGTTGGACTGGAGGGTCTGTTTCCGTGCTGTACATCTCTGTGACTCTATGTCCATTGGTGGAGTTTAAATTCAAATTAAAAGATCATTGATTTTTGGCATCATCCACCCAGTTCGTATCAACACCATCCTTACCTGGTATGGTATACATGTGACTCCAGACCCACAGTAATGTGTTGACTCTGAAATGGCCTAGCAAACCATGCAGTGCAAGGATATTTGGGGGATGGGTGACAAATTCTGGCCTTTGATAAACAAAACAAAATATCATTTTATACTATTCCAACCAATCTTGCCCCACAATTCAGTTGGGTCATTGGTCTCTGCCCCATGGAGCCCCCTTTTTCCTGTATCTCCCAGTGCTCCTCTGTTATTTAAAGCTGTATCGATCTCAGTGAGTAGAATTCCAATTGACTTCCAAAGCTAACTTCCTCTTGTTAGTGAGGGTGTCAGGGGGTGTGTTTTGCCACAGGCCGGTAGTACGTGACCTTTAACAAGCACAGAGAACGCTGGAGACGCTCAGCAGATCTGTGGAGAGAGAAATGTTTACACGTCTGTTGTAACTCTTCAGAATTGGTAAATGTACTCCCTTTTCCTCATCCAGGGCTGAAAGGAGGAGCTGGTGGTCCCGATGAACAGGGAGGAACATTCCGCTACACCTTCCATGGAGACCCTCATGCCACCTTTGCAGCATTCTTTGGGGGTGCCAATCCTTTTGAGATGTTCTTCGGCAGGAGGATGGCAAATGGACACCAGGAAGAGGGCATGGATGTGGACTCTGACCCCTTTGCCCAGTTTTCAGGCTTCAGCATGAATGGCTTCCCGAGGGACAGGCATGGCGGAGGACTGATGGGACAGATGCGGCGCAGGCAAGACCCGCCCATCATCCATGAGCTGCGGGTGTCCCTCGAGGAGATCTTTAATGGCTCTACCAAGAGGATGAAGATCTCCAGGAAGCGGCTGAACCCGGATGGTAGGACCATCAGGATGGAGGACAAGATACTGACTATCGAAATTAAAAAGGGCTGGAAAGAGGGAACCAAAATCACATTCCCAAAAGAAGGGGACGAAACACCAAACACTATCCCAGCAGATGTGGTTTTTGTACTCAAAGACAAGCCTCACTCCCACTTTAAGAGAGATGGATCGAATATTATCTACAATGTCCGCGTCAGCCTGAGGGAGGTATGTCTACTTTTAGATCATTTTATTAAGTTTGTACTTAGTTTATCCAATAGACAGGAAAACGGAAATGAAACAATGGTTAAAATAAGAAATGATTTCCTCCATCCCTATAATAAGGCCTCTCTCTCAACCCTGAGATTACTTGGCTTCTCCAGTTCTGGCCTCTTTTGCATTTTCTAATCAACCTGTTCAGGGATGTTATTATATGTCTCTGGACTCGGTGGGTCTTGAACTTGGGTCTCCTGTCTCGGAGATAGAAACTCTACCGTTTTATCTCAAGGGCTCTATCTGGTCAACTTTTGATTTTTTTTGTAAACTATTACCTCAGGCTTCTTTTGAATCCCCAATTTTCACTGCCTTCAGCTGCTTTGAGGTTAAACCTCTCCACCTCTTCACTACTTAAACCTCTTCACCTCTGACTGAGCATTTGGTCTCCTGTACAGTTATCTGGTTTGGTGTCAGGTTTTGACTGAATGCTGCTGTGAAGCACCTTGGAATGTTCCAATTTTTTTTAATAAGCTATATGTAAATGAAAAGTTTGTTGTTCCTGTCAACAATTCCAGCGCCTTTTTATGAAAACCTGTTGGTGAGAAATGATCAAGGTCTTGGCCATCTACTCGTGCCCCTTGCCCCTCTGTGACCAGCTAGAGGACACTATGAGGATTGAACAGGCTGTCTCTCCAAACTGGAACCCAAAAGCAAGTATCCAGTCATGTTGATAATTCTCCCATTCATCTCTTGGTTAGTCAAAGGCC
The DNA here is from genome assembly GCF_004010195.1 of Chiloscyllium plagiosum. NCBI lineage: Eukaryota > Metazoa > Chordata > Chondrichthyes > Orectolobiformes > Hemiscylliidae > Chiloscyllium > Chiloscyllium plagiosum. The sequence continues at coordinate 12,424,873 of NC_057720.1, forward strand.
TATATTTGAAAATTCTCCTGAGTGATGTTCAGTGGCGCAAAAACAGACAGTTTTAGGGAGCTATAAATAATGAATACAAGTTGATTTTATTTTTGGAAATTTTTTTTATTATGACATACCAGTAGTTATAACCCTTCTCACAGCAGACCTGCTTTTATATCTGGCCTTCTCTGAACAGCTCATCTATAAATGAGTCATAGAGACCAGAATATCCTGAGATTGATATGACCAATTGTGCTGTACGAACTGGAGTAGTAATCAAGACATTTATGATCTTCAGGATTAGGAAGGGACACCAGGAATAATTTTTCAATTTTCTGCTTTGTTCAGAAATTTTTGCCTGTCTTGGTCATATACTGGCAGTTTGGATGTTGCTACATGTGATTTTCAGATTTGGAAATGTTCTATTATTGTAAGAGATCTGGGGAAGAGGTTACATTTACAGTTCAAGTAACAATGCATGTGCTAGGAAATAAAACAGACTTGATGCTGAATAAACCTTTGCCCAGCTTTCTCATGCTATTAATACATAAGGTAAAATTTGTCCAACATTCAAATTAAGACAGAAAAATAAAGAAGGTCAGCAACAGACTGTGTCACTCGGAGAGCAATGCTACAATATCAACAATGGGAGTTATAAATTTACAATGATCAAGGACTGAGGGAACATGCATTTTTTATAGTGCCTACTATCAGATGTCCTTAGCATGTTATGACTAATGAAGCACCTTTTATGTCGTTTCTGTAATGTAGGAACCATGACAGCCAATTGGTTCATAGCAGGATCCCAGGGACAACACTGAGTCAAACAGACGCTTCGGTCCAATCAGTCCATGCCAACTATAATCCCAAACTAAGCATAATTCCACCTACCTGCTCCTGGCCCATGTACCCCTAAAGCTTTCCTATTCATGTACTTATCCAAATGTCTTTTAAACATTGTAATTAGTTAGCTAATTTGATCGGATAGTTTTGTTGTTTTAATGGTTGTCAGTTTATGGATAAATATTGAACAGGAAAATCACACATTGTTATTGTGAGTTTTGACAATGTTTATGCCAAGGAAGTACCCCATCTACTAGCCAGGTGCTTACAATGTTATAGTAAATATATAACATTGGGGGAATCTTGCCTTCTCAAGAGGGCAGTGGAAACTTGGGTGCAGGATGGTACACCATGATGATCAGAATCGGAAAACCATAGGGAATTGGCTAAGCCCAACGAAAAGCTATCTTATCGGGGATGCCTACTAAGGATGAGAATCTGAGCATAATTGGCACAGTGGAATTGTTGACAATATAAAAAAAATGCCAAAGCAAGCACACTATCCAAAACATTTATAAATGAATGCTTGAGCCTCAGCTGGAGTATTGTGCCCAATTCTGGGCACCATGCTTTAGGAAGAATGTGAAAACCCTGGAAAGGATTCAAAGGAACTTCATAGAAATGACAACAAGGGATGAGGGATTTGGACGAACAAGAGAAGCTGGGTTTATTCTGCTGGGAGCAGAGAGGTGAAGAATAGATTTGATGGGGTTTTAAATTCTCAGAAGTTTTAAATCAATAAATAGGGCAAAATGTTTCCACTTATAGGATCAGAAATTAGCAGATGCAGATTTTGCAGTAATTTGAAAAAGGACTGTAATTAAGATGAACATTTATTATACACAACACAATGTTATGATCTGTATTGTATTGCCTAAAAGAGTGGCTTTTCAAAGTTAATTGGACAGGGAAAAATTCCAGAGTATGGGCTGAAGTGCAGGGGTCGTATGGCTAATTGAATAGTTCTTAAAAGATATTACAGACATTATGGACTGATTAGCATCAACAGTTGTCCAGTTCTGTTTGCTTGGAGCTGTTTCTTGCAGCACAGTAAGCATTTTAATTACAAGTTTTGAGATAGGCAATAAATGCTGGCCTTGCTAGCAATATCAATATCCTGTGAAATACTTTTTTAAAAAACAAGTATGATCTTTCGATGTGGTACAAAAAGATTTGCCAGAACCTTTACTGATCAAGTGAGGATCTGTAGTTCTGCACTGGAAATGCATGTGCAAAAACTCTGCTCGCAGATCTTTGACTGTGATTGAAATATTTGTGACTAAGAAGCTAACTATCCTCTTAGAAGTTTAAGTAAAGTTGATATTCCTTTCCACCTTATCTGTGACTGGCTCTGCAGACAGGAATTGGCTAAATGGTTGGGCAAATTGCTATAATCAGTCTTGATGAAGAATTCCTTCACATTTAGGGCGGCATGGTGGCTGAGTGGTTAGCACTGCTGCCTCACAGTGCCAGGGTCCCAGGTTCGATTCCAGCGTGGGCAACTGCCTGTGTGGAGTTTGCATATTCTCCCCATGTCTGTGTGAGGTTCCTCCGGGTGCTCCGGTTTCCTCCCACATTCCAAAGATGTGCAGGTCAGGTGAATTGGCCATGCTAAATTGTCTATAGTTGTTAGGTGCATTGGTCAGAGGGGGGTGGGTTACTTTTCGGAGGGTCGGTGTGGAGTTGTTGGGCCAAAGGTCCTGTTTCCACACTGTAGGGAATCTAATCTAAATTTGTGAAAACCATATGGGACTTGCATATAGCTAGCAATACTCATGTTCATTTGACATTGTTAGCTGATTCAGCAATGTACCATATGTCAAAGCCATAGGCATCTGATCCTCAGCAATGTGTCATGGGGATTTAGACTCACCATAGGTTCAGTGAATGTTGATTCACGAAATGATGAACATAGCAAATCATGCAATCAATCAGTTTCAACAACATCATGTATGCCATCAGGGATGCCCATGGTGTTGCCATGGAATCCCTACTTGGCTTACTCTTTGCAAGTATCCTTGTTGGGTTCCATGAGAAATGTAACCTTGTTGGAATGATACCTAACCATCTACCCCTTGCATATTTCTGATACGTAGGTGATGTACATCTGCTGTATTTGAATCAGCAGTTAGATTAAGAATTCCTTTGCAAGTTTTAACAGGCCTAATGCTGCACTCAAATTCACGTTTGAAGTGGTGTGGCTGAATAAGCTCCCTTTTCTCAATGTCCAAATTGAGAAACTGGCCAGAGAGCTCTTGATGACTGCCTGTAGATACATCGACATTTCTACGGTTCCATGTGTCGTAAAAGGAGTCTTTTTTTCAGGCAAATTCTGAAATAGGGTTGAATTGTTCACCATGCAGACTTAGTGTGGATATAGAACATGTCAAAATCATCATGGTGGACAACAGCAGTCCTGATCAAATCATTTCTTACTGTAGACTGTGCAAATTCATGAACGGCCCTAAGGTCCTGAAAAGTGCCCAGTCCATCTCCCAATTACCATGAAAGGATAGGTCATGTCAAATGTTTGAGCAACAGGTGAACAGCTGTTTTAAGCTGTACGTGCAGCACAAATGACGTTCACCACGAATAGAATGTTGTCATCAAGCCAAAATGCTTATCACAAATGAGCAATGTTGTATGTCAATTTTGACGCCAATGTGATGCCACATATGTGGACCATATGTCTGAACAACTGGTGGATCACATCCAACAAGCAAAGTACTGATTGTACCCAATTGGCCTGCACTTGCAAAACTCTCAACATATTACCCACTATAAGATGTGATTTGGCAATTGGACAATTACAATTTGCTGGATAGGCCTGAATATGCGAGGAATTACGCTGACAAATCAAGTTAGGATTATCAATTGGGCACACCGTGTGTATTGGGAGTGGTGTCTGTTCCAATTTGAACATTGGCTGGTTCATTCACTGACAATGACGTGAACACGCAAAGTCAACTTGCCTAGTTGAAAATTTAAATCAAGCCTGGCAGTCAGTCAGCGTTAAAGGTGCTTTCTTAAAGGTGAACACCCAACCAATCAGAGTATGTTTGCCAACCAATCAGCACTCTCCTCTCATGCTTGTAAATCTCCTTGAATTGATATTCTTGCAAACTGTCCTAATGAATGCAAGGCAAAAAGTTCACACAAAATGTCTTCTTTTTGGCAATATGACAAGTACTGCACAATGAACAGCAAGTTTAATTACAAATTTAAGTTTGATTAAGTTCAATTACTAACATTAATTCTTGTGTCCTTTATGAATGCTTTCAAAATAAAGGTTTAAAGAAAGTTTCAGTAATGTAATACCAAGTTGTCCAAAGACCTTTGCCCCAAAATATGGAAAAGGCTGGAATTGAGTCAGATTTTAAAACTCCATTACAATTCTCTCATTCTCCTGTTAATAACCTGGGAAGCAACTGAAAGTTATTGAGGGTGAAAGTCTCCAAGATCCAGTTCTCTGACTGACTGAACTAACTGATCTCAGCTGAGATGCCACACTGACCTCAGCACTCCTGACCTCAGCAAAGGAAATGAAAACACCTTGTAATTATTCAGTGTATGTAATCAGCCACACTACATCTAAACTTTTGTGTGTTCATGTGCAGCTTAGGCAAAACAGGATCAGGCTTAGCTGTAATGTCTTACTTATTAGAACATAGATAATAGGTAGCTCTGGAATGTTCTCTTCATCCCTCCCACCATCTGTTTAAGATGCATCTTAAAGCCGACCTCTTTGACCAAACAATTTGGTCACATTTCCCATTGCGTCCTCCAATGGCTCACTGACAATTTTACATGATGACACTTCTGTGAATTATTTAGGAAATTTTGCCAAGTTAACGGAACTATTGAAATGAAACTTCTTATTGTCGTTACCTGGAAATGTTGTGCACCCATGCTGCCTATATTTGTGGAAACCATCAGGGATATCTTGTGTAGATTCACTGCCGTTAATGCCTCTTGCTGGTAATAGTAAAAAATACCGAGACCATGTGGGAAAGGAGGCATACATAAGTGTTAGGCAGAGGCTAGGTTCTGTCTTAGTTAACAGTAGAGGTTTCATTACTTCGTAGCTAGTTATTATCTAAGATGAGACAGTCATGGCCAATTTAAAAGTACTGAGTAGTATAAGGAGAACCCTGCGCAACTCTGATTAGCTCCTTCCAGTAACAGTTCTTTACATCCTAATGGTTGAAACTTGTCTTCTGATGTCCCTTTTTGGGTACTAACTCTTTTGTACAACAGTTGCCACTTGAAATGGCTTGGGTGCCATCCAGCTGCAATGTAAGCCTCCTGTTCGGGATAGAGCTGTGACTGTGCCTGGGTACATGGTGTGCATATATTTCTCTCATGACATTAAGAAATTCAAACATTTTGACAGTGGACAGTCCGTGCACTTGATTCAATTTTAAAACCACTTTGACATTAACTTACCTAATGTCATCTATTTTGGTCTCACTTTGAGCATTGGAAACACCTGACGTCCAATTGCTACATTAATGACAGTCACTTTTACAAATTAACAACATTGTCAGAATTATTGGTTTAACAATCATAATTATAAACCAGAGGGTTGTGGAAGCTCATTTGTTGAGTATGTTTAAGACCGCGATTGATTGATGAATTTCTACATACCAATGACATTCAGAGGTGTGAGGAGAGCACGGGAAAATGACATTGAGATAGATGATCAGCCACGATCTGGAATGGTGGAGCAGGACCAAAAGGCTAAATGGCCAACTTCTGCTCCTGTGTTTCTGTCTTTGGTTCACTGCAGTATTAAACCTTCTGTTAGTGTACTTTATTAAACTGACTGACTTTCTCACAATAATTACCTCTTTCCTTTCCTTTTTATTGCCACTTTCCCCACAGGGGAACCAAGCTGACATACTGCAGTAATGATGGAGTGCTGCACTGTTAGAGGTGCTTTTTTTTTATGTGTCATGAAACTGAAGCCTTTGATCGTGGCATTGGATTTCCAAAAGTATTTAAGCTAACATACTCAATCAACCCCCATGGAAAAGGTCTTTCAGCCAGTCAGTCACTCATCTCATTGTTCTTTCTGGGATCTTGCTATGTGTAAAAGGAATGGCAAGGTGGGATTGTTCCAAGTCAGAGTGGCATTTGGCATGGAGCATAATTAGTGCTCCAGTGTATTTACTGCCCTTGTCCTGCTAAGTGGTAGAGGTTGGAAGGTTTTATTTAAGGCTTGTTAGGCCATCTCAGTAGGCAGTTAAGGATAAACAATTTTGCTGTGGGTTGGAGCTACTTTAATAGTGGTGTTGGGATTTGAACCTAGGGTACTAACCTGGGTATCTGGGTTACTAGTTCAATAATACCCTCACGTCACCATCTGGGTTCAGTATGAAGACTGGGCACACATGAGATCTAATGTGGCTGCCCCTCCGAGGAAAATTAATCAAATAAGGTAAAGCTACAATAGTGGCATGGTAGCTCAGTGGTTAGCACTGCTGCCTCCCAGCAGCAGTGACCTAGGTTCAATTCCACCATCTGGTGACTGTGTGGAGTTTGCACATTCTCCCTGTGTCTGCGTGGGTTTGCTCCGGTTTATTCCCACAATCCAAAGATTGAAGGTTAGGTGGGTTGACCAAGCTAACTTGCGCATAGCGTCCAAGCATGTGCAGGTTGATTGGGTTAGCCATGGGGGAAATACAGGGTTACAGGAATAGGGTAGGGAGGTGGGTCTGGGTGGGATGCTCTTTGGAGGATCAGTGTGGACTCTATGGGCCGAATGGCCTGCTTCCACACGGTGTGGATTCTACAAACAATGTCACAGCACCATCAGTATTCTTTCAACTAATTACATTTCCCTTTTGTCATTCCAGGCTTTATGTGGTTGTGTAGTACATGTGCCAACCATGGAAGGCAGATCGATCCCACTAGCAACTCAGGACGTGATCAAACCAGGATCAAGGAAGAGGATAAGCGGCAGAGGATTACCATTCCCTAAAAACCCAGACCGCCGAGGTGACCTGATTGTGGAATTTGAAGTAATTTTCCCAGACTTTATATCCACATCGTCCAAAGAAGTGCTGAAAAGACATTTACCCACATCGTAAATGTCAGGACTGGACTTCAGCAGAAGTGTCACTCCACTGTATATAGTGAACTAACTGCTTTGCAGTGTTGTGCTTGGGCCATGTGCGTGTTCTGGGAAGAAATATCAATGCATGTTTTGGGAGGTCTCTCAAACAGCAATAATCTTTTGCCGTGGTTCTTAAAGCAGAGACCGAAGCTTTTTACCATATCCTTTTCAGGGCAGTCGTTGACCTTTTGTACTTTTTTTATTTAGCAAATTGTTTTCTTTCCTCTCGTGTAAATATAAAATGCTGCCCAACAAACAGCAATTCGTATTCTTGGCAAAAGAGGAAATTGATACTCAGAGGCTGGTTCAAAGCTTACACTTGAGGACTAGCTCAAAGTAGAAATAGCCTGGGTTCAGATTGCAGTTTGCGATGTTCACCAAAAAGTGTGTTTTCACCAGATTAACACTCATTTATAAATATCGCACAAACTTTAAGAAGTTCAGCATCATGCAATTTGACTGTCTGTGTCTATGCACTGTTAAATTAATTCATTGTTATTTTGAACTCCACTGAGATTCTCTTGTGTGCATTTGGTGGACATGTAAAATCTTTCTGTGATGCCCACTCGAACTGTGAACAATGTCCAGTGTTGTAATTGATTTTCTTTATTCCCCATCCCAATGTGGATGGTGTTTGCAAGGATCACTGAGTGACGAAGCATTAGAATGAAGTACTGTTGTTATAGTTATGTTGGAAGAGGAGGTAGCTATTTGGGGTGATTAACTGCATTGGAGCAACGTCAGGGTACTGGCTCACATCCAATTTTATTTGTAGCTTCACAAAGACAGTAACAGAAGTGGTCAAACAAAAGTAACAGTATTTATTAAAATCTAAAATCAAAATGTTTTTGCTCCTTGTATGATAAAATGTACTGTTTGAACAATAATGCTTTTATTTTGTTAAAATGATAAATACATGAACAAAGTTAACACCTGACATCCAGTGTCTTGTCTGTTTTTGTTAGTGTGTTGTCCAGTGATGTTAGACAATGGTTTTCATTCTGTTTCTCAAGATATTAAATGTAGACTTTGCTGAACTGAAGGTTAATGCACGTCAGTAAGGTCAGGAATGACGAGCGGACAGAATTTAATGAGCATTACAGGACAGACTTTTGGATGAGCTTAAGTTTATTAAAGGTCAATAGTGCAATCTACTTAGCAGGTTGCAAATAACTGTGGATGCAAATGGGAAAGTTACATTTTTACTGAAATAAGAGGACAGTGTGAAAATTAGATTTCATTCTTTCAAGGAAAAATAGTTAAGAAAGAAAGAGTTTGCATTATGATCACACCTTCACACCCTCAGACTGTCTCAAAGTGCTTCACAACCAATAAAGAACTTATGAAGTAAATCCATAGCTACACACACAGCAGCCATTTTAGACACAGCAATAGATAATGACCAGGCTTTTTATTTTTCCTTCATGATATGTGGGCATTGTTGGCTCTGCCAACATTTAATGTCACCCCTAATTGTCTTCCTTCTTGAACTGCTACAGTCTTTAGGTTGTAGATACACCCACAATGCCGTTAAGGAGAGAATGCCAGAATTTTGACCCAGTGACAGTGAAAGAACAGTGACATTTCCATGCCAGGATGGTGAGTGGTTTAGAGGGGAATCTGCAGGCAGTGGTGTTCCCACATATCTGCTGCCCTGGTCCTTCTAGGTGGCAGAGGTTGCGAATTTGGATGGTGCTGCCTGAGGATCTTTGTTGGTCGCAGTTCTTGTAGATAGTACTCACAGCTGTAACTGGAAGGATTCTGGATTAGTGGTGCTGGAAGAGTACAGCAGTTCAGGCAGCATCCAAGGAGGTTTGAAATCGACGTTTCGGGCAAAAGCCCTTCATCAGGAATAAAGGAAGGGCTTTTGCCCGAAACATCGATTTCGAAGCTCCTTGGATGCTGCTTGAACTGCTGTGCTCTTCCAGCACCACTAATTCAGATCTGGTTTCCAGCATCTGCAGTCATTGTTTTTACCTCTGTAACTGGAAGGACTAAGTTCTATGACGCCATTAATCAGCTATTAAAAAGCTCCCATGCTGGCAATGAATAATTCAAATTAGAAATGCAGGGGAATTGACTGTGTGCTGTACAGGTCACTTTGCCCTGAAATAAATCCAACCTCTCCTCAGAAGTAGCAGTATGAAAGAGGAGCTGTTTCACTGAATTACAATGCAGGTTGCAACAATGATAGATTTAGTATTATGGAGATGATGTTAATTACCCAGGTGGTTCATGAATGGCCATTAGGAAAAATAAAATCTGGCATCCTGCTCTGGTCTACATATGACTCCACGTACCCTAACTCCCAGACCCATAGCAATGTGGTTGATTCTTAGCTTCCCTCTGAAATGGCCAAATAAGACATTCAGTTCAAGGATGGCCCTGCTCATGACATCCATATTCTTGGACTGTTCAGGTGACGGTTCAGCTCTCATGCCTTTTTAGATCTGTTCGTTATTTGACAGTTTTCAGGAAGATTAATTGTGACTCATTGCGCTAAAATATTATTATTTGGAACTTCGACTAAAATAATTTATTTCTTACGCACTGAATGTTGGCATTGCTGGCTGTGTCAGCATTTATTGTTCATCCATGGTTTAGATTTCCGACAGTGTGGAAACGGGCCCTTCGGCCCAACCAGTCCACATCGACCCTCCGAAGAGTAACCCACCCAGACCCATTTCCCTCTGAATGATGTACCTGACATAACATGCAATTTAGCACGGCCAATTCACCTGACCTGTACATCTTTTGTGACTGGAAGGAAACCGGAACACCCAGAGGAAACCCACACAGACATGGGGAGAATGTGCAAACTCCACACAGACCCTGGTGCACTGAGCCACCGTGCTCTTGAGAAAGCGGTGGTGAGCTGCCTTTGTTTAGATTAGATTAGATTAGATTACATTACATTACATTACAGTGTGGAAACAGGCCCTTCGGCCCAACAAGTCCACACTGACCCGCCGAAGCACAACCCACCTAAATCCCTACATTTACGCCTTACCTAATATTACAGGCAATTTAGCATAGCCAATTCACCTGACCTGCACATCTTTGGACTGTGGGAGGAAACCGGAGCACCCGGAGGAAACCCACGCAGACACGGGGAGAACGTGCAAACTCCACACAGTCAGTCGCCTGAGGTGGGAATTGCTCTGTCTTATATGTGTCAAGCTTCTTGAGTGTTGTTGGAGTTGTGTTGAGAGTGAGGTGCTGGAAAAACACAGCAGGTCAGGCAGCATCTGAGGAGCAGGAGAGTCGACGTTTTGGACATGAGCCCTTCATCAGGAATGAGGCTTGTGGGCCAGGGGTGCTGAGAGATAAATGGGTGGGGGTTGGGGTTGGAGGGAAGACAGTTGAGAATGCGATTGGTAGATGAAGATGGGGGAGAAAGTGATAGGCCAGAGAGGGGGTTGGAGTGGATAGATGATAAAGGTGATGGACAGGTCAAGAGGGTGGTGCTGAGTTGGACACTTGGGACAGGGATAATGTAGGGGGAGGTGTAATGAGGAAACTGGTGAAATCCACATTGATCCCATGTGGTTGCAGAGCCTCAAGGCAGAATCAAATTGTTTGAAAACTGGCATTTATGACGTTGGAAACTTCTGGAGGAGGCAGAGATGAATCATCAGTCAGCACCTCTTGCTGAATATAGTTTCAAATGCTTCAGAATTATCTTTTGCATTGATGAGCTGCTCTCCCCCACCACCCACAGGGGATATTTATGTAACTACCTCCTCCAGGGAGTTGTTTAATTGTCTACCGTCATTTACTAGTTGATCTGACAGGACTGCAGAGCTTCGATCTGATACATTTATTGTGGAATTACTAAAGCCTGCCTGTTACTTGCCAATTATGCTGTTTGGCATGCAGTTAATCTTTTCTTGTAGCTTCAACAACTTGACCCATTTTGCGGTATGCTTGGTGTAGCTCTTGACGTGCCCTCCCACATTCTTCATTGAAAGAGGGTTGTTCCCTGGCCTGACGATAATGGAGTTGGGTGTAGGCCCAGCCATAAGGTTTACCACTTCCCCATTTCAGTAGACAATGTGGACCTAGGCAAAATAAATGCATTGTGGAGCATTGATAGCTCACAGGTATATCGAATGGAGTTGAGGATTATCAGATAAGCCATGATCTCCGCACATGGCAGAGCAGATTTGATGGGCTGAATGGCCTACTTCTGCTCCTACATCTAATGTCCTCTCAAACTTGGTGGGAAGGTAGGTAGGAGAGATAGCACTTCATGTCAGGTAAACAAAGCATCTAGTGTTGCAGCTCATGGACACTGGTTGGATTTGGTTAACAATTGTGTTGTGTTTATTAAAGTGGAGGGCAAGTCAACTATTTAAAATAAAAATTCACAGTCAGCAGCTGTATTTTTAAAAGCATTAAGTCTTGGTTCCAGAAAATTCTAAATCGGATTTCAAGCATAACTGTGATGCCTGTTTACCGATGTGTCACAGATTATTATTATCTCAGGAATTAATCAGTCTTATTATAAATAGTCCAGAAGTGTGTTAGATTGCAATAAGAGAATCTTGTTTTTATTTCCAAACAGTTTTTGGGATTTTTCTCCTTTGTGTGAATCAGTTACAGAAACAAAAACAGATAATTTGTTTTGGAAAATGAAATGTTTGTCTATTTATTTTTCGATAACAAGAACCTACAGTTAGAAAGTTCAATAACAAAGTGAAACATCGCAAAGAAGCTTCACTGAGCTAGAAAGAGAAAGAAAATACACATCACATCAAGGAAGAAGAGATTAGGAGGGGAAATCCAAAAGATTTGAAGAGATGGATTTTCATCAAGGTCAGAAAGGGGGAGAGGGACGCTTGCAGCCTTTCTTTGTAAGATTCCACAGCAGAATTTGAAAACAAATCGGAATTTCTTGTATCTCAGCCAACATTCCTCCTTACCCAACATCACATACATAAAAATCAGATGCGACTGGTCATTCATCTCTGCACTCGTCATGGGAAATTACCGACATTTTTAAAAGAAAGATCATTCTGGAGATGATGGAGTCATTAGCAATGCCAGTATTTATTACCTACCATTGAGAAGGTGGTGGTGAGTCTTGATTTAAATCACAACAGTCCATGTGGTGAAGGTACACCCTCAGTGTCGTTCAATAGGCACCTACAGTGTTTTGGAATGTTGCCTGACTTGCCGGGGTTGGGGGGGGGGAGAAGAGAACTGGACAGACAACCGCATTGCAGTCACATCATTGTATTCCTTAGCCAGAGACCCAGATTAATACTCTGGAACGCGGGTTCACATCCCAACATGGCAACAGTGGAATCTAAATTCCGTAAGTAAATGTGGAAACTTAAGCTAGTCTCAGTAATGGCGAGTATCAGAAAACAAAGACCAGCAAGAATGTAATTAAAAGGTCAGAAAATCCTGGTGCCAAATAGGTTTTGAGCAGAGACAAAAAAAACTTGCAGATGCTGAAATCCAAGGTGGACTAGCAGGAGGCTGGAAGAACACAGCAAGCCAGGCAGCATCAGGAGGTGGAGAAATCAATGTTTTGGATGTAACCCTTCTTCAGAGTAGGATTTGGACAGCAAACGTTTTGCTGAAATGCACAGAACATGGAGGATGAGAGGCCTACAGGGCACATGTTTCATAGAATGACAGGAGTGTTAAGATGCAGAAGGATGTTGAAATAACTCGAGAGAGGCTGGTAATCCGTCACCAAGTCACCTTTTTTTTACACGTCGAGAGTCCTTGACACTGATCCAACTCCCTCAGAGTCCACAGGATATTTGACACGGAGAAAGTGAGGGCTGCAGATGCTAGAGATCAGAGTATAGTGCTGGAAAAGCACAACAGGCCATTCAGCATCCGAGGAGCAGGAGAATTGATATTTCGGGCATAAGCCCTGCATCAGAATATTTGACAGGCCTGTATCTTTCTGTCAGCCAAAGCTCCCTGATTGGGGCTGTTAATCTGATCCAATCTGGGAACACATATTTTATGAGGTCCACCTGGCTGACTTCATTACAATATCTGGGCCTCTATCTTCTCTAAAAGAATAGTGCAAGAAGACTAGAGGATAGCAAATGTTGTCCCCTTGTTCAAGAAGGGGAGTAGAGATAATCCTGGTAATTATAGACCAGTGAGCCTTACCTTGGTTGTGGGTAAAGTGTTGGAAAATCCTAAGAGATAGGATTTATAATCATCTAGAGAGGAATAAGTTGATTAGAGATAGTCAATATGGTTTTGTGAAGGGTAGGTTGTGCCTCAGAAACCTTATTGAGTTCTTTGAGAAGGTGACCAAACAAGTGGATGAGGGTAAAGTGGTTGATGTGGTGTATACGGGATTTCAGTAAGGTGTTTGATAAGGTTCCCCACGGTGGGCTATTGCACAAAATGCGGAGGCATAGGACTGAGAGTGATTTAGCGGTTTGGATCAGAAATTGGCCAGCTGAAAGAAGACAGAGGGTGGTGGTTGATGGGAAATATTCACCATCGAGTTCAGTTACTAGTAGTGTACCACAAGGATCTAATTTTGGGGCCACGGCTGTTTGTCATTTTATAAATGACCTAGATGAGGGCATAGAAGGATGGGTTAGTAAATTTGTGGATGATACTAAGGTCAGTGGAGTTGTGGATAGTGCTGAAGGGACATAGATAAGCTGCAGAGCTCGGCTGAGAGGTGGCAAATGGAGTTTATTGTGGAAAAGTGTGAGGTGATTCACCTTGGAAGGAGCAACAGAAATAATGAGTACTGGGCTAGTGGTAGGATTCTTGGTAGTGTAGATGAGCAGAAGGATCTCAGTGTCCATGCACATAGATCCCAAAAGTTGCCACTCAGGTTGATAGGGTTGTTAAGAAGGCATACGGTGTGTTAGCTTTTATTGGTAGAGGGATTGGGTTTCAGAGCCACGAGGTCAGCTGCTGCTGTACAAAACTCTGGAATAGCTGCATGCAGTTCTGGTCACTGTATTATAGGAAGCATGTGAAAGCTTTGGAACGGGTGCAGAGGAGATTTACTAATATGTTGCCTGGTATGGAGGGAAGGTCTTATGAGAAATGCTGAGGGACTTGAGGCCGTTTCCATGAGAGAAAAGAAGGTTGAGAGGCGACTTAATTGAGGCATATAAAATAATCAGAGGGTTACATAGAGTGGACAGTGAAAGTCTTTTGCCTCGGATGGAGATGCTAGCACGAGGGGACACAACTTTAAATTGAGGTGTGATAGATATAGGACAGATGTCAGAGGTAGTTTCTTTACTCAGAGAGTAGTGGGGGCACGAGCACACTGCCTGCAATAGTAGTAGACTCGCCAATTTTAAGGGCATTTAAATGGTCATCGGATAAATATATGGATGAAAATGAGCAAAATTGAGGACTGCAGATGCTGGAAACCAGAGTCGAGATTAGTGTGGTGCTGGAAAAGCACAGCAGGTCAGGCAGCATCCGAGGAGCAAGAAAATCAATGTTTCGGGCAAAAGCCCTTCATCAGGAATGGAATGGAATAGTGTAGGTTAGATGGGCTTCAGACTTGTTCTACAGGTCGACTTAACCTCGAGGGCCAAAGGGCCTGTACTGCGCTGTAATATTCTATGTTCTACTACAGATGTCATTCGGCCCATCTTGCCATCTCAATGGAGTCACCCTTTCATCAAACACCCACAGAGTGTCCAGCTATTATTTTGACAGGGAGTTGTGAGAAGGGTTGTTGACCAGCTCATCTAAAACAATAGGATTTTGCTATTCTCCCACACACTGTAGAGAAAGCAAACTGCACCAATTCCCAACATGGAAGTCAGAGCGGGTGCCTGGCAGCTCCAGGTCGCTATTTGCTCCTCTGGGCAGCAGTCACAATGGCAGCAGCTGTCTGCACCCAGCCTCCATGGGGATTGACATTGGACAGACAACAGCCTCAGCATATCATGACACAGGTGAAAGTGAGGACTGCAGATGCTGGACATTAGAGTCAAGATTAGAGTGGAGCTGGAAAAGCACAGCAGGTCGGGCAGCAACCGAGGAGCAGGAAAATTGGCGTTTCAGGCAGGAGCCCTTCATCAGGAATGAGGCTGGAAGCCTCGGGGGTGGAGAGATAAATGGGAGGGTGTGGGGCTGGGGAGAAGGTGGTTGAGATTACAATAGGTGGATGTAGGATGGTGTGAAGGTAATAGAGGAGGGTGGAGTGGATAGGTGAGAAGGAAGATTGACAGGTGGAACAGGTCATGAGGATGGAACTGAGCTGGAAGTAAGGCAGGGGATGGGGAAATGAGGAACACATCTGTGCCACGTTAAATAAAGCTCTGCACTTCAATGCTGCATTTTAGTGTCACTGCCAGGACATTTTGCATATACAAACAAAAATCTATTTCATTGATTTGATCAAGGTGCATCTCAGGGTTCCTTTCTTGTTCATTTCATGCTCACACACTACACACCGACTGAGTGACAGAGGTCAAGGTGCTGGCAGAGTTGTACACTCCGACCAGGGCTCCTCCACCTCGATTGGTTACTGCCCATTTGCTTCTCTTTTTTACCCTTCTCCCCCTTTTTGGTGTTTTTCCTCTCTTATAGAACATAGAACATGGAACAATACAGCACAGAACAGGCCCTTCGGCCCACGATGTTGTGCCGAACATTTGTCCTAGCTTAAGCACCTATCCATGTACCTATCCAATTGCCGCTTAAAGGTCACCAATGATTCTGACTCTGCCACTCCCACAGGCA
>NC_057720.1:12444418-12454852 GCF_004010195.1 Chiloscyllium plagiosum
TTCCTGTAGGTGAAGTCGGCAGGAGCATCGGTGGTCACCCCTACCTCAAACATCCTGCAGGAGGAACATTCCACTGCCTGGCGCTGCCATAACTCTACACTTAGTCTCCAAAACAAGAACACTAAGTAGCTTACATGTTCAGCCGACTGAGTCCTTTTTTTTTAAGGTTAGAGGAGGGAGGGAGCGTGGGAGACACTACACGTGTAGTGTCTCGTGTTCCTTCTCCATTCAAACTTCTTACCTTCCCAGAAGCCTCTGTTGACGACTTCCGGGTTCCCGCTCCTAGTTGAAAAAAAACACAGACTGCGAAAAGAAAAACGTTAATTTAAACTGGTCTCCGCTTACCCTCTGGCTCCCCTCTCTGTGCGCCCGCTGTAGCACTGACGTCGAAACCTCGGAGGTACGCGCTTTTAAATCAAAGTTCTTACCTTCCCAGAAGCCTCTGTTGACAACTTCCGGGTTCCCGCTCCTAGTTGAAAAAAATACACAGACTCCCCTCTGTGTGCGCCCGCTCAGCACTGTCTCTTGGTGCTCACCTCCCCTGTGGCAGGTCTCAGCCTTGTCTCTTGGCGGTGTCCTGGCTTGGCTTGCGACTGGATCTTTCCCGGGCATGTTCCTGGCACACCTGGGTGGGGTGGGGGGAGGAATCGGAGAGATGGTAGTTTCAGCAGCAGCAACAGTATCTGCTGTGATGGCATCGAGAGCAGATAGCTGAGGTCTCCCAGAGAGCGAGATAAGTGGAGGACTCATCAAAGACTATTGAACTTTTAACTTATACCTTACTTTCTCTCGTTGAAACTACGAAAGACTTTAATGTTAACTATTACCTTATTTCTTTATTTTTCTACTATTCTAAGAAGTAATGCTACACTTTCAAATTCTCATTTTTCTTAAGACTTTGTAACCAAGCTTTTTGTTCCTGGTTAACTTGATACCTAAGATGGCACCATGTGTATCACTTTTCACTGTACTTCTGTACTTGAATACGCGTCACAATAAAAATCTGAAAATCTAAAAAAAACTACTGGGATGCTCACAGCATCTTTGCTTTTTTGCAAAGTGTCCCCTCATCCTCATAAAGGCTCACATTACCTCTGACTTGCTCGTGCCTTTTTCTCTCAGACAAACCATTACATCTTGTCATGGCTCTCAGCAGTCATCAGCCAACAGGATGTAAGACACTGTTTTCCATCATTGATAGTCTAGGTTAGAGTGGTGCTGAAAAAGCACTGCAGTTCAGGCAGCATCCGAGGACCAGTAAAATCGACGTTTCGGACAAAAGCCCTAAAGCTTCCACAGCAAATACACTGCATGTGCTTCCATGTCTCACGACTATGGATAGAGTTCCAGGATTGTGATGCAGCAACAGTCAAGGAACAGTAATATAATTGCAGTCAGGACAGTGTGGACGTTGTAGGAGAGCCTAACGGTGGTTTTATTCAGCTACTGCTATGGATCTTTTATCTGAATATACAAACAAGAAACAATAATCGACCACTCAGCCGTCTGAGCTTGTGCTGAGATTCAGTAAGACCATGGCCGATCTGATTTGAACCTCAACCGTACATTTCTGCATTTCCCTGATAATCTTTCATTTCCCTGAATGTTCACCTTGTTACAACATGGAGACAAGGTGAAACAAAATCAATTTTTCTACCTCTGTATTCACAACACAATAACCTTTAAAGACCCTAATGGTTCCTAACCACACTTTTCAATCCCAGACCCTGCAAACAATCAATTCCAGGCACTGCTTTGTATCTTAAAAAAAATCTTAGAAATTTATGAACAATTTAATCGCAACAATAAAGCAAAAATTAAACAATAAATCTCATTAATCTTTGTTATAAATCAAAAAAAAATCTTAGTTTTCAGCCCCATTCACTTGAAAGACAGACAAAAAGAGTTAACAGATAAACAGAAGAATTCAACACAACTGGCCAGGTGAGTTAAGTAGTTTTCACAATGTATTGTTCCACAGGCAAAGCTGATCCCTTCTTGGTTGATTTTCTGAAGATGTCGATCAGGGTCACCTTTCCAGCACACTCAGATAAAGGCAGTAATACTTACAAGTTAGTTTTTTATATGCTGAGCTTCCAAGAACTGCTCATGAGTGTTTAGGGAAGGAGCTGTTAAATCTTAATGCTGAAACATCAACAATCAGACTCTTTTTCCACAGAAAACACTGTCCAAAACTCAATTCAAACTCTCGCTCCTCCCCGACAAACTGATCATCTCCGCCCTGTGGTCCCAATTACCATTCAACATCTGCTATCTGCTTGAGCAGGAGGGCTTTTCCAGACTTGCTGGAACCAATTCCCACATACTGACCTCATTAACAGCCAACTTTTGCTGTCTGGTTAAACAAAATGCTCTTTCCTGATGATGAAGCTTCTGCAAAACAATTTCATCGGGAACCAATCTGCAGATAACCTCCAGGCCGGGCCTCACAAAGACACAAAAAGCTTGTTTGGTCTGTTTCCCTTGTAACACAAGTGGTTATCCACATTTCAAAAGTTATCTTCTGTTCTAAAGTAGATAAACGAACAAAATAAAGTTCATGAGAAATCAGCAGGAGTTCCAACAAACTGAGCAGGTGACATGACCGCACTGAAATATCAGCCTAAATTGTTATATCCTTCAGTGCAGCTTAAATCCTTGACCTTCTGAATTAAAGGCAAGGTTCTGGACTAAGTAAAACTAGCTGAAAACATAACTGCCTCTGAAATAAAAAAGCAGGAGACTGCTCCACATCATGAGTTTTTTTCATGTGAAGTCCCCAGGAAGAGGGTCAAGCCCAGAATACTTAGTAAACTGAAGTAAAGTTTTAAACAAAAATAAAAACCTAAACATGAATGTGGATGTATGTATACCGGAAATTGTTTAACATTTATAGGGATCATGGTTGGTAAGCTGAGGGAAGACATTAAAATTGGCAGTGTAAAGGACAGTGGAGAAGGTTATCTAAGATTACAGAGATCTTGATCAATTGAGTCCATGGGCTGTGGAGGGACAGATGGAGCTTAATTTGGATAAATGTGAGCTCCTGCATTTTGGTAAAACAAACATGGACAGGAGTTATACAATTAGTGGTAGGGCCCTGGGTAGTGTTATAGAACATAGACCTCAAGGTTCAGGTACATAATTCGTTGAAATTTGCATCACAGGTGGACAGGATGGTTTAGAAGGCATTTATCATGCTTGCCTTCATTCCTCAGAACTTTTGAGTACAGGAGTTGGGAGGTCATGCTGAGATTGTTCAGGATATTGGTGAGACCTCTTCTGGAGTACTATGTGTAGTTCTGGTCACCTTGTTTTCGGAAGGATAATTGGAGAGGGTTCAGAAAAGATTTACTAGGATGTTGCTGGGAATGGAGGGTTTGAGATACAAAGATAGGCTGGGACCTTTTTCACTGGAGCAAAGAAGGTTGAGGGTCACCTGATATAAATTTATAAAATCATGAGGGGCACAGATAAGGTGAATGGCAAAGATCTTTTCCTGAAGGTGAGGGAGTTTAAAACAAGGGGGCATTTTTTAAGGTGAGAGGAGAAAGTTTTATAAAGGACGTGAGGGGAAACTTTTTTTAAAAACACAGAGGGTGGTTCTTTCATGGAATGAACTTGCAGAGAAAGTGGTGGATGCAGGTATTGTTAGAATGTTTAAAAGACATTTGGATAAGTTCATGAAATGCAGGCAGGTGGGACTAGTTTAGTGTGGTGGATGCAGGTATTGTTAGAATGTTTAAAAGACATTTGGATAAGTTTATGAAGAGGAAAGGTTTGGAGGGATGTGCACCAAATGCAGGCAGGTGGGACTAGTTTAGTTTGGGAACACGGTGGGTGTGAACTAGTTGGACTTATGGTCTGTTTCCATGCTGTACGACACTACAACTCTATTTACCAGTTAGAAATTGAGTTCTAGCAAGAGTGATTTGGAGATGCTGGTATTGGACTGGGGTGTACAAAGTTAAAAATCACACAACACCAGGTTATAGTCCAACAGGTTTAATTGGAAGCAATAGCTTTTGGAGCGCCACTCCTTCATCAGGTAGTTGTGAAGTACACAATTGTAAGACACAGAATTTATAGCAAAGGTTACAGTGTGATGTAACTGAAATTATACAAGTACGTCACTGTGCAGAATAGATCCCTCTGGTGGGGAGGTAGATGCAGATTAGACAGTCTGGCTACCTCCAATCTAATTCCAATGCTTCCTTTCTTCTTTGTGTTCATTGCAACAAACAGTCTTACATTGGTTATGCGATGTCATTACAGTTTTAAAACTTCCACATATTGGCAATGATAGTGTAACTGCTGAAGACTACTTCATGGGAACAGTGTGTGGAGATAAGTTAAAAAAACCAAAGATCGATTTGCATTTATACGTATCTTTACCAGACTCCGGGTACCCCAATAAAGTGTTTGGCAGTCAATTTAGAGATTTTGATGATTGGTTATTGTTGTGGTATAGGATATGAAGCAGTACATGTGCACATAGAAAGTTCCTAAAAACATTGTGATAATGACCAGATAATTGGCAGCAGTGATGTTGTTTTGACCATAAGATCAGAAGCAGAATTAGGCCATTCAGCCCACTGAGTTTGCTCTGCCATTCGAGCATGGCTGGTGTGTTTCTCAATCCCATTCTCCTGCCTTCTCCCGGTAACTCTTGTGCCTCTTACCAATCAAAAACCTATCTATCTCTGTCTAAAATACACTCAATAACTTGGTCTCCACAGTCGCCTGCATTAACGAGTTCCACAGATTCGCCACCCTCTGGCTAAAGAAATTCCTCTTCATTTCAGTTCGAAAGGGTTGTTTCCTTCGCTCCAAGGCTGGGCCCTTGGGTCCTAGTCTCTCTTACATCTTCTCCTCATCCACTCTATCCAGCCTTCTCAGTATTCTCCAACTTTCAATAAGATCCTTCCCTCATCCTTCTAAACTCCATCAATATACAGACCCAGAGTCCTCAACTGCTCATGTGCCAAGCACTTCATCCCTGGAACCATTCTTGCAAATTTCTTCTAGACCCCCTCTAAGGCCAGCACATCCTTGCTTGGATATGGGTCCCAAAATTACTCACAATATTTCAAACTATACAACCTTATAAAGCCCAGCAGTACATATTTGCTCTACTACTCTAGTTCTCTTGAAATGAATGCTTACATTGCATTTGGCTTCCTAACTGCCAATTACACTTGCATGTTAACCTTAAGAAAATCCTGATCTAAGATTCCTAAGTCCCTTTGTGCTTTAGATTTCCGAAGCCTTTCCCCATTGAGAAAATAGTTAATGCCTCTAATCTTCCTACTCAAGTGGACAACTTCACATTTTCTTACATTGAATTCCATCGGTCAGCTCTTTGCCCAATCTCCGAGCCTGTCCAAATCATTTTGAAGCCTCCACATTTCCTCAACACTAGCTGTCTTTCCACCTATCTTTGTGAGGTCTGCAAACTCAGCAACAATGTTCCTTTGTTCTTTTGTCCAGATTGATAATACATAACATGAATAGTGTAGTCCTAACATGGACGCATTCGGTCCAACCTGTCCACGCCGATCAGATATCCCAACCCAATCTAGTCCCACCTGCCAGCACCCGGCCCATATCCCTCCAAACGCTTCCTATTCATATACCCATCCAGATGCCTTTTAAATGCTACAATTGTACTAGCCTCCACCACTTCCTCTGGCAGCCCATTCCAGACACACACACCACACTCTGCATGAAAAAGCTGCCCCTTACGACTCTTTTATATCTTTTCTCTCTCACCCGAAACTTACGCCATCTAGTTCTGGACTCTCCCACTCCAAGGAAAAGACCTTGTCTATTTACTCTATCTACATCCCTCATGATTTTATAAACTTCTATAAGGCCACTGCTCAGCCTCTGATGCTCCAGGGAAAACAGTCCCAGCCTATTCAATCTCTCCCTATAGCTCAAATCCTCCAACCCTGGCAACATCCTTTTAAATCTTCTCTGAACCTTTTCAAGTTTCACAACATCTTCCGATAGGAAGGAGACTAGAATTGCAAGCAATATTCCAAAAGTGGCCTAGCCAATGTCCTGTACAGCTGCAACATGACCTTCCAACTCTTGTACTCAATACTCTGACCAATAAGGGAGCGCACACCAAATGCCTGCTTCACTATTTTATCTACCTGTGACTCTATTTTCAAGAAGCTATGAACCTGGACTCCAAGGTCTCTTTGTTCAGCAACACTCCACAGGACCTTACCATTAAGTGTACAAGTCCTGCTCTGATTTGCCTTTCCAAAATGCACCACCTCGCATTTATGTAAATTAAACTCCATCTGCCACTCCTCAGCCATTGGCTCATCTGATCAAGATCCCATTATAACCCGAAGTAACCTTCTTCGCTGTCCACTACACCTCCAATTTTGGTGTCATCTGCAAAGTCACTAACTATACATCCTATGTTAATTTCCAAATCATTTATATAAATGATGAAAAGTAGTGGACCCAGCACCAATCCTTGTGGCACTCCACTGGTCACAGGCCTCCAATCTGAAAAACAACCCTCCACCACCACCCTCTGTCTTCTCCTTTGAGCCAGTTCTGTATCCAAATGGCTAGTTCTTCCAGTATTCCATGAGATATAACCTTGCTAACCAGTCTCCCATGGAGAACCTTGTCAAAAGCCTTAATAAAGTCCAGATCGATCACGTCTACCGCTCTGCCCTCATCAATCTTCTTTGTTACTTTTTCAAAAAACTCAATCAAGATGGTGAGACATGATTTCCCATGCACAAATTAGTCCTTGCCTTTCCAAATACACATACATCCTGTCCATCAGGATTCCCTCCAACAACCTGCCCACCACTGACGTCAGGCTCACTGGTCTATTGTTCCCTGGGTTGTCCTTACCACCTTTCTTAAATAGTGGCACCACGTTAGCCAATGTACAGTCTTCCAGCACGCCAAACTTTTTTAAGTAAGTACAAGGTTTGGAGGAAGCCTTAACACACTTTGCAATGCTTGCGAAGCCATGTCAAGAGACCTCTCTTATCAAAGTGACCAGTTCTTCCTTTATATTTGATATCACAGTCAGTCATGCCCACAAGACAATCCCCAGCCACTCCCCCATAGTCACATGCCACTCAAGAAACAATGTAGTGATTTGATTATTTTCAGAAACAATGTGATTTAGATCATTCCTTAATTGCAAGATCTGGTGCAAATATTTTTTAAACTGCAGGGTGTGGTTAGAATCTTAACTGCGATGATTCTGAATAGTAGGTGATGGCAATGTAAATCTTTTAATTCTACCTGCAAGACAGAGAAACATACCACCCTAACCCCGGGACATCCAATTTATTGAAGGTCAGCAGAGCAAATTGACCCCTCAACATCTCATTACCTCTTTTTATCACTCCATGATAACCACCTAAATGGGGGGGTGAGAAAGGTGCTATCAGCTTTTCCAAAAGAATCTGACAGCCAGTACTTAAGCAAGTTATTGACACACAACATATAACTTTATAACAACAAAATTACTGATCCATGCGGTAGATAGGATCTGCAGGATCCTCCTACGTGAAGGAAAAGTGTTCACCAGTAAAGTTCTTAAATCCACAGTCCTTAGTGACCACTCCATTCCCTCTACGTTGAATGGAAATGAGCCAGTTCTCCAAAATCTCCTTGGATAAGGGCAGTTAAAAACTTAACAAAACTGACGGGACTTCTATCTTTGCAGAGATGCTTCAGATGGAGGATACCAGCGCATCAGAGTGTGAAATGCAGCAGCAGGCTAGGTGAATGCAGCATTCTTTACTGCTTCTGCTCCCGCGCTGCTGTCAAATGTAATAAAGTCGTGGCTGTTTCGATGTTAGTTTGATCAGTGAACCTTCATATTTCTTAAATGATCGAAAGAGAAGGCAAAGCTCACATGATTTCATATCCATAGGAAGGCCACTGACAAAAAATTTAAGGACTTCTTCTTCACCATTGCTAGCTTCTTCACTTTTCGTGCTCATGACTGGGGAGCTGATTGAATCCATTGCATCAGGTTGTGGAAGGATGGGCAGTGGTCCGAAGGCATGCTTTACCTGTGAATGAAGAAACTCTAGACATTATGTTCGCTGATGAAAGTATCCTTGCATTTCCTCTCTCATTCCTTCCTTACCAAGGTGGGTATCAGTATGAAGACAGTCACACATTTAACTACATTGTGTCTGCCTATTTCAAAATTCTCAGTAGTCTTGAAGTCTATTACTCTGTTCACTATTTATGTCATGATCAAGTTTTATACAATCCATAAACTTCTAAATTGTACTGCCTAAACAATTCAGCCATTTATAAACAATAATCAATGGCCCTAAAACCAACCCCTTGGGGGACCCCATTCAGGTTTATTCAAAAATTATTTTCCTTTGACAAATTAATACTTCTGTTATGAAGGTGTAGAGGTGAACTGCACCTTTAAGAGTGTTGAAAAGCTAGCAGAACTACCTGACACAGTAAAGTGTTCTGAACAAGGTAACAATGTAACATTTGGTCAAACAGTTAGAGTAGCTGGGTTGCCTGGATATAAAACAAATTCAAATTCGGCCAATCAGTTTAAATTATGCCCAAAGATACCAAACTCCAATCAAGTTTGAATTTAGTACTTTGACAATATTAAAACCAATGAAATGATCCAACAATTTGGGGTATAAATATTAGCCATTTTGAACAACTACCCAGAGTGGCAAAGAGAACTGCCGGAAGACCAAGAGATATAAGCTACTAGTAAGTACTCTCTGAGAGGTACCTGCCTGGAGAAGGAGTTTGCACAGAAAAAGAAACATCGACACCGACCTGGAGGGAAAATCTACAGAGGAAGATACAAAGCTAAGATTCGACAGCTGGCTGGTTTTAAAATTGGAATTTTTTATAAATCTTAATCAGGGGTTTTATTGGACCAGTGTTGTAGAGGGGGAGGTAAAAGATAGGTTTAGAGAAAGGAGCTGTAAATAGTTGTTAGTTAATATTCCCTGTTAGACTTTAAGAATAAAGTACTTAATTTTTTTGTACTTTAAATAGTTACTTTAGGATAGTTCCTTGCCTCTCAAATTTTAACAGATTACAGCACGGGATGAATCTTTTTTGTGTTGCTGGTTTAAATTAGCAGAGGGTTTTACACTGACTCTTCAGCATTCCCCAAGACTTAGGATTTCCCTCATTATCACACACTTTAATCCCTCCTTGATATGCATTATTCTCCCAGCTGGCTGGTTCAGATTTGTTCATTATTTCCTCAGCAGTCTTTCCCCATGCAGGTGTTAAAAGTTTTCCATTTAGTCACTGTATTACATTTCCAAATGGCCTCCTCTGCTTTTAAACATTTATCTATATCCCAAGTTCCTCCTCACGGCCAAACTTCATTTCCCAACTTTATATTTAAGCATCCTAATAGGCACCTGAACCTTTCCTCGTTTTGGCACTTATCCCGGCATAACCGATGCAAAGGGGTTCTGATCCCTGACTTATCCAACGTTTGCCCCATTTTTAAAGTCTCAACTTCCTAACTTATCTCTATATACTAGTCCCGTGTCATCAGTCTCCATACCCATTTCAGGGTCCTGACCTTCGCATGGGGGACTCCCCCTCTTAACAACTGGTCTAAGGCAGGGTGATTGAGACAGACACAGTAGTTATCCTTTATCTTATGCACTATGTTCCAGGACCTCAAAACATGCTATTAGAAGACTCTAACCTCCGAATCCGAGATGGACTCTAACCTCCCTTTCCAAGAACTTACAGTTCTGAGGACTCTAACCTATGAATTCTGGGGCACTTTAAGCTCCCTTTCCAGTGAACGTATGATTCTGAAAGTGAACTTGTTGGCGTGCAAGTGCGTAAGTTACCTCAGAGATTGCGTCAGTCCCAGGGGGATGAGGGGTTGACTGATTGATAGGTTTTTTTTTATAGATATTTTTATTAGAAATTCAACATTTTTACAAGTTTACAAAAATAAACAAAACTCTCAGATATAAACATTGATATACAATTAGCTCAAATATACAATAACCAAAATTTGACAAAAAAAAACAAAACAACAAAAAAAACCGAAAAAAAAACAACAAAAAAAAACAAACAGACAAAACTCAACTATCTACTAATCTAACCTACAACTAACCAGGGTGTATATTTAAGTCTCTTACATACTCGGTATGTGTTAGCATCAGATATGACAAAACCCATATTCGTGCGGGATTCCTCCCCCGAGGGGCCGCGGACCAGCCAGGTTCGTAGTCTCAATTAAATAAAAGCCCTTGTTAGGATAGCCGAAATATCTGTATTTATGTAATTCAAAAAGGGCTGCCATATTTTATAAAATAATTCGGTCTTTCGGTGCACCATATTTGTAAGGAAGTCAAGGGGAATACATTCCATAATTAGTCTGTGCCAATTTGAAAGTCCAGGGGGCCC
>NC_057720.1:12459173-12460808 GCF_004010195.1 Chiloscyllium plagiosum
CGACCTCGATTATCGAGGTTGTCAATATGATTTTCCAAGGTCCGGACTCGCTGCTCGAGAGTCCGGACTTGATCCACGGCCGATTGAGCGGTTGTCTCCGAGGTCGCGGCCTTTAGCTCCGCCCCTCCGACTCGGCTTTGAATTTCTTCAATTTCACGGTCGTGCTTCTGCAGCGCGGCCGAGAGCGACTCCCAACGATTTCTGGATTCGACGATAAAGGCATCGATCTTCGAGTCAAGCTTGGAAAGCATTTCTGCAAGACTTGCTACTGTAGGTAAGTTCCTCGGGGCGGCTGTGGACGCCTCTGCTGCAGCTGTAGAGTGTGGGGGAGGGGTTCCTGCTTGCTGAGAGCCTCGGGCTCCTTTCCCTTTAGTCATTTTAACTTAGGATAAAGTTGCTTAAATGTAATGTTACACAACTAATTGAGTTACTAAACTATTAAAAATGATTTATAAATGATTTGGTGAGCTTGGTAGGGGGTAGGTGACCCACTGTGCCCAAGTCTTGGGAGGAGCACTATAGACTCAGTCTTACTGGGTCGCCGCCATCTTGGATCCCCGACTGATTGATAGGTTAATGAGAGAGATCAAGGTAAATTTTACCTCGTGGGCCCATCCATCTCACACAACTGGCACTCAGGCGATCATTTATTCAGTCTGCCGAAAAACTCCGTATATGTTGGAATCCCACCTCTACCACCTTGAGATTCTTACACACTTGATGCAACTGCAATATGCCAACTTCTGTGAACAGCCAAAATTTAATTAGCAAGTACAAGCTTTGGAGGAAGCCTTAATACTCATTGTGATGCTTGTGAAGCCATGTCAAGAGATCTCTCTTAACAAAGGGACCAGTTCTTCCTTTATATTTGATATCACAGTCAGTCATGCCCACAAGACAACCCCCAGCCACTCCCCCATAGTCACATGCCACACAAGACACAATGTAGTGATTTGATTATTTCTAGAAACAATGTGATTTAGATCATTCCTTAATGGCAAGAGTTGGTGTTTTTTTTTTCCCCAACTGCAGGGTGTGGTTAGAATCTTAATTGCAATGTTCTTATTGATTCTGTTGTTGTGGTTCTGTTCGCCGAGCTGGGAATTTGTGTTGCAGACGTTTCGTCCCCTGTCTAGGTGGCATCCTCAGTGCTTGGGAGCCTCCTGTGAAGCGCTTCTGTGATCTTTCCTCCGGCATTTATAGTGGTTTGTCTCTGCCGCTTCTGGTTGTCAGTTCTAGCTGTCCGCTGCAGTGGCCGGTATATTGGGTCCAGGTCGATGCGCTTGTTGATTGAATCTGTGGATGTGTGCCATGCCTCTAGGAATTCCCTGGCTGTTCTCTGTTTGGCTTGTACTATAATAGTAGTGTTGTCCCAGTCAAACTCATGTTGCTTGTCATCTGCATGTGTGGCTACTAAGGATAGCTGGTCGTGTCGTTTTGTGGCTAGTTGGTGTTCATGGATGCGGATCGTTAGCTGTCTTCCTGTTTGTCCTATGTAGAGTTTTGTGCAGTCCTTGCATGGGATTTTGTACACTACATTGGTTTTGCTCATGCTGGGTATCGGGTCCTTTGTCCTGGTGAGTTGTTGTCTGAGAGTGGCTGTTGGTTTGTGTGCTGTTATGAGTCCTAGTGGTC
>NC_057720.1:12461597-12469226 GCF_004010195.1 Chiloscyllium plagiosum
TGTACGGTCAAACCTGGTTATCTGTCCGTTTTTTTGTAGGTTCCTCAGTGTGTTGTTTATCCTATTGGTGAGCTGTGGGGTGAGGTCAAACTCCCTCTTTTGGTAGGTGTTGGTCTCTGCAAGTAGTTGTTGCACTTTCTGGATGTACTCTGCTTTGTCCAGGATGACCGTCATTCTGCCTTTGTCTTCTGGTAGTATGATTATGTTCTTATCGTTTCTTGGTGCTTGTAGTGCTTCCCTCTCCTTGGTGTTGAGGTTATGTGTTTGTCTTTTCCTTGTTATCAGGGGCACAATACTTTGTCTCACTGTTCGTTGTGTCTCTTCTGTCAGTCCATTGTTCCCGAATGTGCCTTCTAGTGCTGCTAGGAAGTCTGCTGTCTTGGCGTCCCTGTGGTTGTAGTTGGCTAGTATTGTTTCTTCCGTGTCTGTGAGCTGTCTGTGGGAGAGGTTTCTAACCCAGGTATGTGTTGTGGTGTTCTCTCTGTTGTGTGTTAGTTTGGCCATTTTTTCTTTTAGTGCCGTTCTTTTGTGGTGTATGGTCCTGTTCTGTCCTATGGTGACGGCCTGTTCTATGGTCCGGGTCCATTCCTGACAACCGGAAGCGGCAGATTCAAACCACTACAAATGCTGGAGGAAAGATCACAGACGCGCTTCCCAGGAGGCTCCCAAGCACTGAGGATGTCACCTAGAAAGGGGATGAAACGTCTGCAACACAAATTCCCAGCTCGGCGAACAGAACCACAACAACGAGCACCCGAGCTACAAATCTTCTCCCAAACTTTGAATCTTAATTGAAACATACAGAATACTGAATAGCCTGGACAGAGTGGAGGTTGTGGAGATGTTTCCATTGATGAGAGACTAGGACCTGCGGCACAGCCTTACAGTAAAGGGAAGACCTTTTAGAACAGAGATAAGGACAGAGAGTGGTGAATCCATAAGACCATAAGACATAGGAGCGCAAGTAAGGCCATTTGGCCCATCGGGTCCACTCCGCCATTCAATCATGGCTGATGGGCAATTCAACTCCACTTACCCGCATTCTCCCCGTAGCCCTTAATTCCTTGTGACATCAAGAATTATCAATTTCTGCCTTGAAGACATTTAGCGTCCCAGCCTCCACTGCACTCTGTGGCAATGAATTCCACAGGCCCACCACTCTCTGGCTGAAGAAATGTCTCCGCATTTCTGTTCTGAATTTACCCCCTCTAATTCTAAGGCTGTGTCCTAGTCTCCTCACCTAACGGAAACAATTTCCTGGCGTCCACCCTCTGCAAGCCATGTATTATCTTGTAAGTTTCTATTAGATCTCCCCTTAATCTTCTAAACTCGATGGAATTCATTGCTACAGAAGGCTGTGGATGCCAGGGTCATTGAGTATATTTAAAACTCAGATAGGCAGGGTCTTGAGTATCAAGAGGATCAAGGGTAAAAGGGAGAATGGGGCTGAGTAACTTATCAGACTTGATTGAATGGTGGAGCAGACTTGATGGGCTGAATGGCCTAATTTTTGTTCCTATGTCTTATGGTCTTAATTGTCTTTTCCCTAGTGGGCTCCATCACAAGCAGCTTCAAATTCTACGAATTCTTTTTCTTAAGATCTGCTACCAATCTGATTTTCCCAGCCCACCTGCATAGTGTGAACCCCATGATTATTGTAACAGAGCATTTCTTACATGCCTTTTCTATCTCCTGATTTTTCTTCCCTACATCTTGACAATTGCTCAGAGACTTGTACATAACTCCCGTCTTTTGCAGTCCTTCAACCCTACCCATACAGGCTCTAAATCTTCCAACTCTATTTCAATTCTTGCTATTGATTTAATTTCACTACTTACTGACAAGACATCCCTGCCTCCTCTGCCTGTCCAGTCAACAGGACATGTATCTTTGGATATTTAAGTTGATCAACTTGCAGCTACATTTTTGAGCTAAGTATTGACCAGAACTCATCTGTTCTTCTTCAGCATTGTGCTCTCGGATCTTTACAGTCACCTGACGAGCCTTGGTTTAATGCCTCCAATGAAGCTCGATACCTCTGACTGAACACTCTCTCAGTATGTTTGCATCAAGGTCTGAAAAGGGTTAATACTGAGGACTACCTTTAGCACTGCTTACTATGATTAGATTAGATTCCCAAAGTATGGAAACAAAGATTAACCCACCCCGACCCATTTCCATACCCTATATTTACCCCTGACTAATGCACTTAACACTATGGGTAAATTAGCATGGCCCATTCACCTGGCTTGCACATCTTTGGATTGTGGGAGGAAACCAGAGCACCTGGAAGAAACCCACGCAGATACGGGGAGAATGTCTGTGTGGACATTGCACAGTCGCCCGAGGCGGGAATTGAACCCGGGTCCTAGGTGCTGTGAGGCAGCAGTGCTAACCACTGAACCACCGTGCCGCCCCACGATGTCACATGAATCTGGTGGAAGAATAGCTGAGGATGCTGAAGGAATGCAGCTCCCCATTCATGTCCTCCTCATGGTCATTGTAACGATGTCTACTGTTATCAGTGTAACTTGTACTTTGTTGCTGACATGAAACAAATTATATACTTTAAGACAAGAGCCTATTCTCATTCAACTACCAACTAAGGTAATGGTGGCAGAGTAGACAATGTCTGGGCTCCTCTGCCTGGGTTTCTCCATTTTTTCTATTCTTTCTTTTCCTCCCTTCTTTCTCAGTTATTTTCTTAGTTTTTGCTTAAACCTATCTTTTAACGAGAACTCTTTATGAGGAAGGAGGCTTCGATAGGGTCAGGAGTCATGATGTCTTCAGAGGCAGCATGGCTAAACAGTTGGCCGGCCTGTAAAACCTGAATTGGGATGTTGGCGGTGATGGCATGGTGTGGGCTGGTGTAGCCTGGAGCAGGGATCCTGGTGAAGGCATGGTGTAGCCCACAGTGGGACTCTGGTGGTTACATAATGTGGGCTGGTGTAGCCCACAGTGGGACTCTGGTGGTCATAATTTGGAGATGCCGGTGTTGGACTGGGGTGTACAAAGTTAAAAGTCACACAACACCAGGTTATAGTCCAACAGGTTTAATTGGAAGCACTAGCTTTCGGGGCGCTGCTCACACCCACCTGATGAAGGATTAGCACTCCAAAAGCTAGTGCTTCCAATTAAACCTGGTGTTGTGTGATTTTTAACTTGTAACTCTGGTGGTTACATGGTGTGGGCTGGTGTAGCCTGGAATGGGACACTGGCAGCGGCAAAGAAAGTGTTGGACTCGCTTTAAGTTATCTTTCTTTATTTTGTTTAAGCTAATGTGAATGGTGCCAATGCATGGTGGTGGTATAGACTTTTCACTGTATTTTCTATTGAATACACATGACAATAAACAATTCAATTCAATTCAGTTCAGTTCAAGTGGTTTTCTTCTACCACACCAGATCAAGTGAGCCCTGTAGACCTCTACCCAAAAAAAACACTAATGGCCATGAACCTATCCCATTGTAAGAAATGGTGCAGATCCAAACACCACAGTTGCCTTTCATGAGGATTACTCATGCAATGGGTACTGCACCAAATGCCAGCCTAGATTATGCAATCCTACTTTCAGAAATGGGACTTGAATCTCCAACCTTTTGACTCTGGCTGGACTGCTCCCCACTGAGCTATGGCTGACATGAGTCATAAAGTCAAAGAAATGCACAACATGGAAACAGACCCTCCGTTGAAAAATGTGGTGCTGGAAAAACACAGCTGGAAAAACACAGCAGGCCAGGCAGCATCCGAAGAGCAGGAAAATCGACGTTTCAGGCATAAGCCCTGAAGCTGGAGAAATCTACATTCATCCCGTGTGGTTGGAGGGTTCCTAGGCGGGTTCCTCAGAATTCCCTGCAACAACTTGGCTCACTGATCTATAGTTCCCTGGCTTGTACTTACCACCTTACTTACATAATTGTACCATGTTAGCCAACCTCCAGTCTTCTGGCAACTCACCTGTGACTATCGCTGATACAAATATCTCAGCAACGGGCCCAGCAATCACTTCTCTAGCTTCTCACAGAGTTCTAGGGTACACCTGATCAGGTCCTGGGGATTTACCTATATTTATGCACTTCATGACATCCATCACTTCCTTTTCTGTAAGATGGACATTTTTCAAGATGTCACTATCTATTTACCCACATTCTATACCTTCCACGTCCTTCTCCACAGTTACACTGATGCAAAATACTCGTTTAGTATTTCCCCCATCTCCTTGCAGCTCCACATAAAGGCTGCCTTGCTGATCTTTGAGGGGACCTATTCTCTCCCTAGTTACCCTTTTGTCCTTATTGTACTTGTAAAGACCCTTTGGATTCTCCTTTACCCTATTTGCCAAAGCTACCTCATGTCCCCTTTTTGCCCTCTGATTTCCCTCTTATATATACTCCTACTGCCTTTATATTCTTCTAAGACTCTGGTGTCTTGATTTTTCTGAGAGATTATCTGCTGAGCAGCCAAATCAAGCAGACTGTGATAGTCCAAAGGTCATCCTAGGTTGGTACTGACATTATCTATCTGTGTTGAACTGATGGTACGAGAGCTGCAATAACACATACCTTCCTCCTGTTAAGGTGATCAATGTTCCTGCTCCATATTGCTGTCCTGTGGGTCCTGATTCAAGATTTCGGGAATCACTAACCTGATTTCATCCGCTGATCTTGCTTCCACTGCCTCCAAGTTCACAGTCTCCAAACCCTCCACAGCTCGTCTTCTACCTCCTTCCCAAAATGCAAAAGCAGGAGTGCCCAGGCAGACCCATTGTTTTTGCATCCCACAGACCTCATCAATTCCTACCTCGACTCCCCTTGTCCAGTCCCTTCTCACTTACATCTGCAATTCCTCCCATGTTTTATATCAGTTTCAGAATTTCCAGTTTGTGGGTTCCAGCTGCCTACTTTTTACCATGGACATGCAATCTCTTTACATGTCCATCCCCCATCAGGATGGTCTCAGAGAGCTCCACTTCTTTCTGGCAAAAGAAAGGCCTGAACTATCCCCATCCATCAGCCTTCTCTGCCTGGCTGTCCTCGTCCTCATTCTGAACAACTTCTCTTTAAACTCCTCTCACTTTCTTCAGGTCAAAGGAGTGGTCAGGGATATCTCTAGGGGGCCCAGTTATGCCTGTTTCTTTGTGGGCTACATGGACATTCCTTGTTCCAGCCCTATTGCAGTCCCCACCCACAACTCTTTTTCTGGTATCTTTTTCTATCATCAGAGCTGCTTCCCATTCTCATCTGGAATCAGAAAAGTTTGTCAATTTTCCCTCTAACTTCCATCCTGCTCTAACCTTCACATGGTTCATGTCTGACACCTCCCCTCCCTTTCTTGATATCTCTGTTCTATCTCTGGGATAGGCTGGCTACCAAAATACACTACAAAGCAATCGACTCCCACAGTTACCTTGACTATACATCCTCGCACTTTGTTTCCTGTAAAGACCCAGTTTCTCCATCTCCATCGCATTTGTTCTGATGATGCCAACTTTGACAAGGTGGCATCCAAAATGACCCCCTTCTTCCTCAACCGAGGATTCCCCTGCAACATAGTTGACGGAGCTCTCAGCCACAGTTCAACCCTCACCCCCTGTCTTCTCTCCCACAACAACAATAGGGTCCCCTTAGCCTTCACCTACCATCCCACCAGCATCAACATTCAGTGGATCATTAGCCACCACCAGACAATATACACCTGCTCTCCCTTGTCAGCCTTCCGCAAGGACTGTTCCCTCTGGAACATCCTGGTGTACACCTCCTTTCACTTCCAACATTCCCCATAGCCCAACGGCAGCTTCCCCTGCAACCGCAGAAGGTGTATCATCTGCCCATTTATCTTCTCCCTTGTCAGTATCCAAGGGCCCAAACCCACTTTTGAGGTGAAGCAGCCTACTCAATCTAATCTATGGTTCCACTGCTCACAATATAGTCTCCTGTACATTGGGGGAACAAAGCATAGACTGGGAGATTGCTTCACAGAACACTTAGATTCTGTCTGCAGAAAAGACCCGAGCTTCCAGCTGACACGTCAACACCACCCTGTTCCCTGTCCAACATCTGTCTCAGCCTTGCTGCATGCCCCAGTGAAGGTGAGCGCAAGCTGGAAGAACAACATCTCATCTGAGGAATAAGTTGATTAGGATAGTCAACACAGTTTTGTGAAGGGTATGTCATGCCTCACAAACCTTATTGAATTCTTTGAGAAGGTGACCAATCAGATGGATGAGGATAAAGCAGTTAATGTGGTGTAGATGGATTTCAGTAAGGCATTTGATGAGATTCTCCATGGGAGGCTATTGCACGAAATACGTTGGCATGGGATGGAGGTTGATTTCGCGATTTGCATCAGAGATTGGCGAGCTGAAAGATAATAGAGGGTGATGGTTGATGGGAAATGTTCATTCTGGATTTCAGTTACTCGTGGGGTACTGCACGGATCTGTTTTGGGTCCACTGTTGTTTGTCATTTATATAAATGATGAGGGCATAAAAGGATGGGTTATTAAATTCGCAGGTGACACTAAGGTGGGCAGAGTTGTGGATAGTAATGAAGGATATTGTAAGTTACAGAGAGACATAGATAAGCTGCAGAGCTGGGCTGAGAGGTGGCAAATGGAGTTTAATGTGGAAAAGTGTAAGGTTATTCACTTTGGAAGGAGTAACAGAAATGCAGAGTACTGGGCTAATGGTAAGATTCTTGGTCGGGTAGATGAGCAGAGAGATCTGTGTCCAGGTACATAGATCCTTGAAAGTTCCCACCCAGGTTGATAGAGTCGTTAAGAAAGCATAGGGTGTGTTAGCTTTTATTGGTCGAGGGACTGAGTTTCAGAACCATGAGATCATGCTGCAGCTGTACAAAACTCTGGTGCAGCCATATTTGGAGAATTGTGTAAAGTTCTGGTCATAGGAAGGATGTGAAAGCTTTGGAAAGGGTTCAGAGGAGATTTACTAAGATGTACCTAGTATGGAGGGAAGGTCTTACGAGGAAAGGCTGAGGGATTTGAGGCAGTTTTTGATCGAGAGAAGAAGGTTGAGAGGCGACTCAATTGAGACACATAAGATAATCAGAGGGTTAGATAGATTGGACAGTGAGAGCCTTTTTCCTCAGATGGCGATGGCCAGTACAAGGAGACACAGCTTTAAATTGAGGGGTGATAGATATAGGACAGATGTCAGAGGTAGTTTCTTTACTCAGAGAGTAGTAGGGGCATGGAACACACTGCCTGCAACAGTAGTAGACTCGCCAACTTTAAGGGCATTTAACTGGTCATTGAGCAGGCATATGGACGAGAATGAAATAGTGTAGGTTAGATGGGGTTCAAATTGGTTCCACAGTTCAGCGCTGTTATGTTCTACTTTCCACGTAGGAACACTAAAGCCTTCAGGACTCAATATCATGTTCAACAATTTTAGGGCTTAAGGCACCTTCTCCCGTGTCCTTACCCTAGCTTCCACGTCCTCCCAGCCTACTTCTTCAACCAGGATTCTCGCCCTCTCTCTGACGACCCCTTCTCCCGCCTCCAACACACCGCATCCACCTGGACACCCCGTGCTGGCCTCCTACCTGCCCTCGACCTCTTCATAGCCAACTGCCGCCGCGATATTAACCGCCACCTGAACTCCCCCACCCC
>NC_057720.1:12470723-12472457 GCF_004010195.1 Chiloscyllium plagiosum
TCTCACCTTAACCTTCTTCCATCTATCGCATTCCCAATGTCCCTCCCCCAAATTCCCTCCTCCCTACCTTTTATCTTAGCCTGCTTGGCACACCCTCCTCATTCCTGAAGAAGGGATTATGCCCGAAACATCAATTCTCCTGCTCCTTAGATGCTGTCTGAACTGCTGCGCTTTTCCAGCAACACATTTTTCAGCTTTTTATCACATGGTCTGCTTTTACAACCATCCATTATTACACACTAAGAGTCCCCATTGGCAGCCATTCATTCTCCTAGGCTGACTATTCTCCATTTCTTTGGGTATCCTTCTGCTCTTCTCTCTCTTTAGGCTCTGCCTCGATCTATCATTTATTCCTTACCCTCTCCTTCCACGATATCTTTGCTAAGAAAATTTTTGTTTTTGCAATCATCAGTTCTGAAGAAGGGTCATTGGACCCAAAACGACAACACTGGTTTCTCTCCACAGAGCTACTGAGATTTTCCAGCAATTTCTGCCTTTGTTGGCAATGAAGTTTCACTTGATTGATTATCCCAGGAACCACAGTTCCCCCGTCATTAGAAAGTAAGCAGTTTCACATTTACTCTGAAGTTGACAGGCCTCATTATAAATATGTAAAATTCTTTAGACTTTTTTTAAAGCAGATGCTGGAAAGCATAACACTGGGATTTATACATTCAGGATTCTTAAAACATTTGTTGACAGGATGTGAAAATTCTACACACTGGATAGGCCAGCATTTACTGCTGATCCCTAACTGTCCTCCAGAAGGTGGTGGTGAGCAATCATTATTGAATAGGGAAGGAGATGAAAGGGATCAATTGATCTTCTCCTGTTATGTTATGTATATTGGTAAATAGTTTCATCAAAATAAACAATTCAGAATCTTTTTCTCGTAAAAATTATTGTTCACACTTAAATTTGATTTAAACATAAATGAGAAGGTACAAAGGTACAGTATCAATGTGCATTCCTATACAATGACAAGCTCACATTCCAGGTATGTCACTCATAACTCAACCAAGCCCAAATCTTTCCAGCTCACTCCAAAATGCGCATGCGTCCGAAGCCATTGCGCCTGCGTCCTCAGGAGAATGGATTGGAGGAGGTGGCAAAAACGGCACGACCGAGCATGCGCAATCCGGACTGGGCCATGGTGCGCATGTGCAAACCGGAATTAAAGCGAAATCCTGGATGGGGATACTGCGCAAGCGCCGTAGCGCACGGGCCGGTAGAGTACGCATGCTCCAGAGGGTCGGCGCGCACGAGTCAGTGCGCCTGCGTATCAAACCGGCCCTTCCCCGGGAGAAGGTGGAGGAGTGCGCCTGCGCGCTGTTGTTCCGTGGTCCCTTCCTCTCTTACCTGCGGAGCGCGGCCGTTGTGGCGAACGGCAGGTCAGTGAAGTGAACGGCAAAGATGCCGCTGGGTCTGAAAGCCAGGAGGAAGAACAAGTCGCGGGACAGCTCCACCTTGGTGGATAACGAGGGGGGTACGGCGTGGAGGGGCGGCAGTGCCGGCGCTGTTTCCCCCGGTGTTGGTGGACCGGGGCTCCCCGCGCCGCCGCCCCATGCCCGGCCCAAGCTGGTCTTCCACACGCAGCTGGCGCACGGCAGCCCCACCGGCCGCATCGAGGGCTTCTCTAATGTCCGCGAGCTCTACGCCAAGATCGGCGAGGTGTTCGGTATCCCCGCCTCTGAGGTAAGGGACCAGATTCCCCCCCCCCGATCCCTCCCCCCC
>NC_057720.1:12475138-12480277 GCF_004010195.1 Chiloscyllium plagiosum
CCACTCTTTTCCCCCCTCTTGCCCTCAGCTTCCTTTCCCTTTTTGCCCTTTGCCAAGCATTGAAGTTGATTTGTTTCCTTTTCACTGCTGCATCCACACCCACCGTCCCCAAGTGCAAAGGACAATTTTACTAAGCCAACAAACCTGTTGCAACGTCTCTAAACATTGCTCGATTTTGCATGTTTCAATTGGTTTCTTACAAAACACTCATTGTGTAACTGAATTTGGTTTTGTTACTAATTGTTATGACCATTGTTGTGTATTTTTGTCATGTGATCTGCATACTGAGTCTTGAATTCTTACATCTGACTAATTCCTAAAAGTTCGAGTTGCTGCCTCAGGGTTTATTTCACAACCTGTAAGTGTGGTGGAGTGGATTCAGCTCCATCTTTCAAACAGACATTGAATTAACTCTTCTGGATCAGTGGTGCTGGAAGAGCACAGCAATTCACGAAACGTCGATTTTGCCTGTCCTTGGATGCTGCCTGAATTGCTGTGCTCTTCCAGCACCACTGATCCAGAATCTGGTTTCCAGCATCTGCAGTCATTGTTTTTACCTCACTGAATTAATTCTTGACAAGGCTAGAACTGGTGATATGAAGACTGATTGAATAGCTCTTTCAGAAAGTTGGCATCAGCAACATGGACTGAATAGCTGTGTCCTGTGCTTGAAATCAATGACTGGTATATTATTTGTGTTGTATTTTGTGGCTTCATTGGAGACAAGCATTCAACTCAGCATCGTTTTGCATTTGCATATCACCTTTTGATGTAATAAAACAGCCCCAATCATTCTAAGGTGCTTTATCAAGTTAATCTTGAAAACCTTTTTTGTTCCTACAAAAAGTAGAGAATGATATAGCATTTGGCCCATCATACTTGATGTAAATTTTCTGTTTTTCACCCTGTTTCTAAAATAAAAGATTTTGAAAAGTATATTTGGGAAGGATATTTCAAGAGTGGAGCCTGGATTTACGTCAGGCGTTTCATGTTCTTGGCAAGTTCCAAAATGTTTTAAAAACAAGTGAAGTTACTATTAAATCTAGTCAATGTTGTCACCATCCATTTGCACGTAGCAAGACCCCACAAAAAGCAAGTGATAATAACCAGATAGGAGAAAGTGAGGTCTGCAGATGCTGGAGATCAGAGCTGAAAATGTGTTGCTGGAACAGCGCAGCAGGTCAGGCAGCATCTAGGGAACCGGAGAATCGACGTTTCGGGCATAAGCCCTTCTTCCTGAAGAAGGGCTTATGCCCGAAACGTCGATTCTCCTGTTCCCTGGATGCTGCCTGACCTGTAATAACCAGATAATCTGTTAATTGTGTTGGTTGAGGGATAAATACAAGTTGGGCCTCTCCAAAATCAATCATTTGAATTTTTAAAGTCTTTCTGGGTGACAGGCAGTGCCTTGGTTTAATGTTAAGCCTGGAAGGTAGCACTGCTGACAGTACCACATTGGACTGTGAACCTAGATTTAGTGTTGAAGTTTCTGGAGTGAAGCTTGATTTCTGACTCTCTTAACTGATGGGAACCATCATCAACAAGAGTTACACACCCGCTTGACAATTACCTGCTCACTGCCACTCTAATTTCAATTAATTCAGACTCTGGTACAGCCATGATCAGAGATGGACATGTGAGCAAAATGCCAGAACAGATGTGACTGCCTGTGACATTAAGACCTCATTACAATCATTCACGTGCTTGACAAATGACCATTCCTCTATTATATGAGCTTGGCAGGGGTGCTGAATACTAATTATTTCAGTGTTCAGTTTCATTTGATCAAGATTTAATTGAAGATGAGTGCATAACCTCAGTAATATTTCATGGCCTCTTAAACGTATGAAAAATGCTATATCAGTAAGATTTGTTCTTCCAGGATTTGGTGGTTTATTCAGTATCAGTCATGGAAATGTGTAGTGAATAGTTGTATTTGGTTCCTACTCCTTTGAGACCACTGATGTACGTGCATCCTGCATTTTTCTGCCACATAATCCATTTAAAGAGCTGCCTGTGGGTGTATCTCACATCCTCTCTATAACTGAAACCTGATCTGTCATGCCCATTTATTTCTTGTAATTGTCTTTTTCCGATTTTTCTTTAACTCAAGTTTGATTGCAATTAATATATTCTGAGGTGCTTGCAGCTGTTTAGTGTTCCCTCTGTTGAATTGAATAACCCAGTCTTTGTGTCGGCAGTTGTAATATTACCAAAATAATTATCATCGAGGAGATGTTAGTAAGTGGGATGCATTGTAATTCCTTTGTAACAGTGGAGCAGTAACTGGAGTTCAAGCAAAATTGATTGCAGTGTTTAATGAAGATAGGCAAATCTCATTCAACTTTGAATGTGAATGGAGTAATTTCTGTTTTTGTCAATTGGCAAGTGAAGGTTTTGTGCACCAAAATCAAGCAGTCACATGAAAGACTGGGGAAATTGTCTGCATCCTGTTTCGAAGCAAAATGGTTTTGTGCGTGAAACTTTGTGTAATGGTCAGCTCTGACAACTTGCAGAATGTTGTATTGATCCTGTCTTCGTGATCATATTTTAACAAGCACAGAAAAACTCAAGTTTTTCCAGTATTAAAAACTCAGTTCCTTGATTTCCTTAAAACAATCAGATATGCTCATGAATGTAAAGAGAAACAAAAATATTGCACAGTGCCGTTTTCCTTTGTATGCTGTTTTGCATGAATGTTTTGAATATTTTTATATAAATAGAATGCTGTGACTTGGGATTGGTGCTAGAACCTAAACTTACAATTTATATTTGTTATTCGTGGAATGTGGGCATGTGTGGCCAGGCCAGCATTATTGCTCATCCTTATTTGCCCAGAGAACAGTTAAGAGTCAACAACATTCTGGAGTCTGGAGTCACATGTAGGATGGACCAAGTTAGGATTCCAGATTTTATTCCCTAAAGGACATTAGTGAAATGTTTTTTATAGAGCAATAAGACAGTGCTATTTACTGGGTCTGGAGATTGGAAGGAGTGATATGCTCTTATTGTCGGATGTGGAAATTTTGGGAGCGTTTTAGGGTTACTGAGGATTATATCTGCAATAAATGTTGTTGGCTGTGAATCCTGACATATTGAATGGATTGGTTGGAGTGACAGTTAGAGGCACTGAGGAATTTACAAGAGCTGGGGGTGTGATGGATGGCAGTTACAGGAGGGGAGAAAAGCCACAAATAAAGTCAGATGGAGGGATTAACTCCAGCAAGGTAGGCAGTAGTACGGTGTCTTCTGTGGCTATCCCCATTTCAAACAAGTATGCCGTTTTGGAAATCGTAGGGGGTGATGGATGAACAGTCTGGTATCGAGGCTGGCTCTAATGAGGGGCACATCAGGTTCCAAACGATTGATTCTGTTGGGGGACTCTCTAGTCAGGGGCACAGGCTGATGTTTATGCAGCCAGCAGAGAAAAATCAGAATGGTGTGTTGCCTCCCTGGTGCCAGGTTCAAGGGTGTCTCAGAGGGTGCAGAATGTTCTCAAAGGGGGGAGGGACCAGCAGGAGGTCATTGTACACATTTGGTACCAATGACATAGGAAGGGAAAAAGGTGAGATTCTGAAGTGACAGTACAGAAAGTTAGGCAGGAATTTTAAAAAGGTGGTCCTCGAGGGTAATAATATCTGGATTACTCCTGGTGCTATGAGCTAGTGTGGATAGGAATAGGAGTTTTGAGAAGATTTGTAGCTCAGTTTGAGGTTCTGGATGCAGGTTTGCTCGCTGAGCTGGAAGGTTCATTTCCAAACATTTTGTCACCCTACTGGGCAACTTCTTCAGTGAGCCTCTGGGCGAAGTACTGCTGATGATTCCTGCTTTCTTTTTATATGTTTGGGTTTCTTTGGGTTGGTGATGTCATTTCCCGATCTTTTTCTCAGGGGATGGTAGGTGGTGTCTAACTTGATGTCTTTGTTGATAGAGTTCCGGTTGGAATGCCATGCTCCTAGGAATCCTTGTGCGTGTCTCTGTTTAGCTTGTCCTAGGATAGATGTGTTGTCCCAGTCGAAGTGGTGCCCTTCTTTATCTGTATGTAAGGATACTAGTGATGGATGTGTTGTCCAAGCTGAAGTGGTGTCCTTCCTTTTGTGGCTGTGACCCTCTCTCACTAGTATCCTTACATACAGATAAAGAAGGACACCACTTTGACTGGGACAACACATCTATCCTAGGATAAGCCAAACAGAGACATGCACAAGAATTCCTAGAAGCATGGCATTCCAACCGGAACTCGATCAACAAACACATCTAGTTAGACACCGTCTACCACCCCCTGACAAAAAGAACAGGAAATGACATCACCAACCCAAAAAAAAAATAGAAAGCAGGAATCGTCAACAATGCTTCACCTGAAGGCCCACTGAAGATGTCATCTAGTAGGGTGACGAAATGTCAGGAAGTGAACCTACTCAGCAAGCAAACCTGCATCCAGGAATAGGAGGATAGAGCAGATGAATGCGTGGCTGAAGTGCTGGTGTATGATTAGATTACCTACAGTGTGGAAACAGGCCCTTCAGCCCAACAAGTCCATACCAACCCTTTGAAGAGTAACCTACTCAGACCCATTTCCCTCTGACTAATGCAGCAAACACCATGAGCAATTTAGCATGGCTAATTCACCTGAGCTGCACCTCTTCGGACTGTGGGAGGAACCCGGAGCACCCAGAGGAAACCCACACAGACACGGGGAGAATGTGCAAACTCCACACAGACAGTTGCCCGAGGCTGGAATCGAACCTGGGACCCTGGTGCCCCATTGGGAGAAGGTTTGACATTTTTGGATCATTGGAATTTCTTCTGGGGTAGAATTGACCTGTACAAGAAGGATGGATTGCACCTGAATTAGAAGGGGACTAATATACTGGAAGGGAGAATAGCTGGAGCTGCTCGGGAGGATTTAAATTAATAAGGAGGGCCAGGGTGGGACTTGGAGAGATAGTGAGGAAAGAGATCAATCTGAGACTGGTACAGTTGAGAAAAGAAACTAGTGAAACTGTTAGGGCAGGCAGGAACAAAGCAGAGAACAAGGTAGGACTGATAAATTAAACTGCATTTACTTCAATGCAAGAGGCCTCACAGGGAAGGGAGATGAACTCAGGGCATGTTTAGGGACATGGGAGTGGTATATCA
>NC_057720.1:12480777-12559464 GCF_004010195.1 Chiloscyllium plagiosum
TACAGGGGGAACTAACCATTTAGATACAGAACTGGCTCGACGGTAGAAGACAGAGGGTGGTGGTGGAGGGTTGTTTTTCAGACTGGAGGCCTGTGACCAGTGGGGTGCCACAAGGATCGGTGCTGGGTCAACTACTTTTCTTCATTTATATAAATTATTTAGATATAAGCATAGCAGGTACAGTTAGTAAGTTAGTGGGCCAATGGGCTGAGGAGTGGCAGATGGAGTTTAATTTAGCTAAATGCGAGGTGCTGTGTTTTTGGAAAGCAAATCTTTGCAGGACGTATACACTTAACGGTAAGGTCTGAGGGAGTGTTTCTGAACAAAGAGACCTTGGAGTGCAGGTTTGTATCTCCTTGAAAGTGGAGTCGCAGGTAGATAGGATGCAATCTCAGAATAAAGGCTGCACATTAAGACACCGGTGAGGATTTTCTATTCTGATGGTAGTGAATCCGTGGAACTCTGCTCCAATGTCTTATGGTCTTACACAAAGTTTTGCACAGCTTTTCTGCTGATGTATTATTTTCTGTGTCTTTTGATAACACTTAATGTTGGAGCACACACGATTGCTGAATTGTACAATGTGTAAACGTGGACAATGAAGCTTGTAATACTTTTGCAGAAAGCACATCAATACTGTCAAAGTTATGAGAAGAACTGGAGGTCAGAGCTACTAGTTCCTCCTCCACCTTCTCCCATCGATTTTCCCCCCCACTACCCCAAATCCACATTGCAAACTTGGGAGAAGAGGTCTTGTGTTGTTCAGCAGGGTGGTTATGGTTCCCCTGTTGATTCTGAAAATCATCAGTGACTGAAGGTTGAAAGCTTCCTTTTGGTGAACTTCAGTTAATTTTATAAACCTAAATTTGTTGAGCACTTCAGATTGTTAGTTGATCCACCCAAATTAATTGAGATGGGGTGAGTTTAAAAAAATGTTGTTTTGTGTGTGACCTTTATTTGAACTTGGTGTACAAATTACTGCACAACAAAAAGAATATTGATGGACATTTGGCAGCATTGGCACAAGACTAAAGATCTGTTAAGGCTAACAATTAAAATAGACAAAAGCACAACGTTGCTATTTCAAACAATGCAAAAGTGAGTTTGTTGCAAGATTGTGGGCGGCACGGTTAGTGTTAGGTAAGGGGTAAATGTAGGGGTATGGGTGGGTTACGCTTCGGTGGGTCGGTGTGGACTTGTTGGGCCGAAGGGCCTGTTTCCACACAGTAATGTAATGTAATCTAATCTAATTGGACTGTCCACTTATTGGCCTGTAGTTTTGAATGTTTACAGGTTTTGGATTTTTCTTAATAAACATGGCGAATGGTCCACTCTTGCCGCATAAACCAATGCTTTTATCTTCCTAATCCATCAGTTTCTTTTGGAAATCTGTGAAAGTGCAGCAAAGTCGATTTTGAGTCCAGATTCAGATTATTTTGCATGAACCTAGTGATATTCCCCAAAGTTTAAAGGTTTAATTTAGTTGCTGAAATAATGTGTTTCTTCCCTGGGGAAGCTGATAACAAGTGGACGTAAGGCTAAAATGAGAGGTACACTGTTCAACGTTGAGACCATACAAAACTTCTACATGGTCGTGGAAAGTTGCATAACCCATGTTTCCCCAGCTCCCCCCTCAAAAGGATGTTGCAAATTGCTTTTTAAGTAAAGGTATCAGATGGTAGAAATCAGAACAGCATTTGACAGTGTGGCATCAAAGATCCCAAGCAAAATTCAAGTTGATAAAATCTGTTGCTTGGAATATATTAAAGATTGTTGTGGTTGTTTTTCAGTCAATTAATTCTCATGATATGACTCCCTAAGTTTCTCACGGTAGCTTTCAAGGCCCAACCATCTTCAGTTGCTTCATGAATAACCTTTCCTTCAACAGCTGTGGGAATGTTTGCTGATTGCATCCAGTTGAGTACCATTTGCAGTTCCTCAGATAATGAAGCAGTCAGTGTTCCGATGAAATAAGATCTGTATGGTATTTCGTATTGGGCTGACAAATGACCAATTTCTTGATTCCAACCAATTTCAACTTGAGGTTTAATTTCAATGTACTTTGTCAGTTTCTCTTTATAAATGTCTCCAGCAGTTTGTCTTTATGTTGCTTTCCCTTAGGAATTTGACATCATTGGATTGCTACAAGAATCTGAGCTTGGGACCATGTTTATATGAATGACGTGAAAGTAGATCTTAAAAAATTTCCCATGTTCACTGAGTATGTAAATGCATGTGCAAAACCTATAAGCTGGGTAGAAATGCTGGTCCCCCAGCCTGCTCAAGGCACTGAACAGCGCAATTTGAGTCAATACTTACTTCAGTTATCACCCAGGCCAATACAACCATTTTCCTGCACCACTGTAATCTCTGGAGACACAAAAACTGGTACCCAGGAGCAGGCTGCTCAATTACTTAGGTGTGTGTTTGTGTGAGAAAGAGAATATGG
The DNA here is from genome assembly GCF_004010195.1 of Chiloscyllium plagiosum. Lineage (NCBI taxonomy): Eukaryota > Metazoa > Chordata > Chondrichthyes > Orectolobiformes > Hemiscylliidae > Chiloscyllium > Chiloscyllium plagiosum. The sequence goes on from NC_057720.1 coordinate 12,483,227, forward strand.
ACATGGGAAAATGTAAGATTAAGGGTGGTTTATTTAAAGCTTTCAGTAATTTGAAAGGAATCATTGTAAGCTGTTTGCCTCTCTTGGTGAAGAAGTCTAGGCCTTTGGGATGCAGACTTAAAATCATTCATGGAAGAAGTTGAGAAGCATTTTCTCGTGCAAAGAATTGTGAAATTTGGAATGTTCTCCAACAACCATGTTTACTTTTTTAAAAAATGTCTGCACTTGTTTTAGCCTGCTGTATCAAGGGATGTGGAGCTAAGATGGACAAATGAAGTTGGGATCCAAATCAGACAGAATCCTTTTGAATGGCAGAACAGTCTTTGGGGCTGGATAACCTAATCCTATTCTCAAGTGAAGAGTACAAGCTGTATGCAATTGATTGCTACGGGAGGGAGTAGGGACTGACTGCATCAACAAATTCAACAGTTACTTGCATAGAAGGAAAATGACCAATCAGGATAGGGATAATGTGCTCATGGAGAACAGCCAGTGGAAATGCAGTAGTTTTTGCTAATCCTGAATGTTTCTGTGTGCATGTCTTTGGTCTTGGGCCGAATTCCTACTTGTTTAAGAAATCCTAGTGTAAGAAGGTTGACTACATTGATTTAACTCCTCACGTATTTCAGGTCCACTCACCGACATTATCTAACTGTGTGGACTGTGTACCATCTGTAGGATTTTTATTAATTTGGGGAGCATTAAGTGACGCAGTAAATGAAAGCTGGCAATAGTAGCGCTCCCTTGTTGACTATTTCTTGAACACAGTTGGTTGTTTCATTATTTAGGAGAAAGTGAGGACTGCAGATCAGAGCTTAAAAATGTGTTGTTGGAAAAGCACAGCAGGTCAGGCAGCATCCAAGGAACAGGAGAATCGACGTTTCTGGCATAAGCCCTTCATCTGAAGAAGCTCTGTTTCATTATTTGGCAATGTTTGCACAGGCAAGCCAAATATTATAATTGAAGGTACTTGGAATTTGCTAAATAGTGGATAGAGCTTGGTAGCTGCATTGTGTGGTTCTGTACAGAATGAGAGCATTTCACTCTAATGTGTGATAAGCTTGTATAAACATACATTTATATTTGAACTGGTGTGCCATAACTTCCTGCACTGAGTCAGTGCATCCTATTTAATTGGGTAAAATTGTGTTCCAGTGGTGAGATTGTGGCCAGTGTGCTGTACACATTTTGAATTCGGCAGCATGGTTAGGACGCTACTTGTTATGGTCATATTCATCATGTTTAGCACTTTGTTCCCAAGTTCTTGACTAACATAGGCACTTGTTCAAGAATGCTGCATGAAGAGGGATTTGAATTAATTTATTTTGTATGAGTCAAACTGAGGATATCTCATGCTTTACAGCCAGTAAATTACTTCTGAAGTGAGATTTCATATTTAAATCCTTAGTTTAATTTTAATCAATTTGCCACATTTTGCACTGTGCTGTGGTTTCAGTGAAAACATGAGGCTGCTTATCAAAATAGATGATATTCATTTTTTTTTCATCTTGACAGCATGAGTCATCTTGGAACTGGCAAGCCTGATCTTGTCTTTAGATGATTTTCCAGCCTGGAATGGAAACCTTGCTAGCTTTTCTCCTTCCCTTGGAATTATTGAATTATAACAATCAGCTTTTATCAACTAGTTTGCAAACAGTTTATTAACACACGAAATGAGGAGAACTCAAGTGATGGAGAGCTTTGGGAGTTGTGTTGAAAATCACTACCTGTTCATTCCCTGTTAGATACAGCACATGTCCTTTCTAAAATTACTCATGCAAATTACAATATTCCAAAATGTTATTTTTGGCAAAATATTTATCCCTTTCACATTCAAGACACTCAATACATTGTACTAAATCTGTGAAACTGTTGTGTGGCCATCAGTCACAGTTGGGATTTTCAATCAAACTGAAGATAAGGGAGGCTATTGATTCTATCATCTTTCATCTTGAAACAACAAAAAAGCTGTCTCTGGATATGAATGGCACTCGATCAGAATTTAATGCCCTACCTAGGTTTTTACTGGAACTAAATGGCTTTCGAGGCTGCCTCAGTAGTTAAGTGCCAACTGGTAAGGGACTTGTCACATGCACTGTGGTTAAAGCTGACGATGCTTTTACAAAGGTTATCAGTGAGCCAGTTAAGTTTCAGGCAAACTTTTGACTTTGTTTTGACCTGGTGAATGCTGGGGTATTAAGAAAAAAAATAATTAATATTTATGCTTTGTGGTTCAGATGATAGAGAGCTTTCCATGAACATCTGAGCCCACCAACGAGACCACTCAAATAAGGAAGCTATTTTTGAAATGCAAAAACAAGGATGCAGCGAGGTAAAGTTAAGCACTGCCTGTTTATTTTGTCGTAGAATAGTTCAATCTTTTTCATCGATCCTAAAGTGAACACCAATAGCAGAGTCAAGATTAACTCAAAGGGATAAATCTTGATAAAATGCATATTAGTAGTTTAGAATAGAGAAGGTTGAAGTGGAATGACTGAGGTGATTTAATTGTTTTGCGTATATTTGAGAGTGCATGAAGAGAGGAAGGAATTCTTCAGCGGTTTTACAATTTGACTTGTCAGTTTCTACAATAAATTGATACAGTAGATCAGTGTAAAGCAAAAGCTCTCAATGATCTCAATGGTTTAGGTGGAGAGGAATTCAAGTGTGTACAGGAAAATGTTATGATTTAGTATGTGGATGCACCGACGAGAAAAGATGCGAAACTTAACCTACTCTTGGGAAATAAGGCAGGGCAAGTGACTGAGGTGTCAGTGGAGGGACAGTTTGGGAACAGCAACCATAATTCTATTAGTTTTAAAAAGAATAGACCAGATCTAAAAGTTGAAGTTCTAAATTGGAGGAAGGCTAATTTTGACGGTATTAGGCAAGAACTTTCAAAAGCTGACTGGAGGTAGATGTTTGCAGGACAAGGGACGGCTAGAAAATGGGAAGACTTCAGAAATGAGATAACAAGAGTCTGGATACAGTATATTCCTGTTGGGGTGAAAGGGAAGACTGGCAATTATAGGGAATGCTGGATGACTAAAGAAATTGAAGGTTTGGATAAGAAAAAAGGGAATAGACTGGAGAGATCCATTGAATCCTTGGACTGTAAAGGCAGTAGGAGTATACTTAAGAGGCAAATCAGGGTGGCAAAAAGGGGACATGAGATAGCTGTGGCAATTAGGGTTAAGGAGAACCTAAAGGGCTTTTATAAATACTTTTAAAGACAAAAGGGTAACTAAGGAGAGAATAGGGCCCCTCAAAGATCAGCAAGGCAGTCGATGTGTGGTCCGCAGGGGGTGGGGGAAGATACTAAACGATTATTTTGCATCGGTGTTTACTGTGGAGAAGGACATGGAAGGTATAGAATGTGGGGAAATAGATCGTGACATCTTGAGAAATGTTCATAATGCAGAGGAGGAGGTGCTGCATATCTTGAAAATGCATAAGAGTGGATAAACCCCCAGTACCTGATCAGGTGTACCCTACAACTCTGTGGGAAGCTAGAGAAAGATTGCTGGGCCTCTTGCTGAGATATTTGTATCTTTGACAGTCACAGATGAGGTGCCAGAAGACTGGAGGGTGGCTAACGTGGTATCACTATTTAAGAAAGGTGGTAAGAACAAGCCAGGGAACTGTAGATTGGTGAGCCTGACGTCGATGGTGGTCAGGTTGTTGGAGGGAACCATGAGGGACAGGCTTTACACGTATTTGGAAAGGTGTGGACTGATTAGGGATTGTCAGCATGACTTTGTGCGTGGGAAAGCATGTTTCATGAACTTGATTGAGTTTTTTTTTGAAGAAGTTACAAAGAGGATTGATGAGGGCAGAGTGGTGGACTTGATCTATATGGAGTTTGGTGAGGCGTTCGACAAGATTCCCCATGGCAGCCTGGTTAGCAAAGTTAGATCTCACGGAGAACTAGCCATTTGGATACAGAACTGGCTCAAAGGTAGAAGACAGAGGGTGGTGGTGGATGGTTGGTTTTCAGACTGGAGGCCTGTGACCAGGGAATTGCCACAAGGATCAGTGCTGGGTCCATTACTTTCCATCATTTACTTAAATTATTTGGATGTGAACATGGGAGTTATAGTTAGTAAGTTTGCAGATGATATCAAAATTGGAGGTGTAATGGACAGTGAAGAAGGTTCCCTCTGAGTACAATGGGCTCTTGATCAAATGGGCCATTGGGCTGAGGAGTGGCAGGTGGAGTTTAATTTAGATAAATGTGGGGTGTTGCATTTTGGAAAAACAAATCAGAGCAGGACTTATACACTTAATGGTGAAGTCCTCTGGAGTGTTGCTGGTCAAAGAGACCTTGGAGCTCAGGTTCATAGCTTCTTTAAAATAGAGTCGTAAGTAGATAGGATAGTGACGAAGGCATTTGGTATGCTTTCCTTTATTGGTTAGTGTATTGAGTACAGGAGTTGGGAGGACATGTTGCGGCTGTCCAGGACATTGGTTAGGCCACTGTTGGAATATTGTGTCCAATTTTAGTCGTTTTCCTATCAGAAGGATGTTGTGAAACTTGAAAGGGTTCAGAAAAGATTTACAAGGCTGTTGCCAGGGTTGGAGGATTTGAGTTATAGGGAGAGGCTGAATAGGCTGAGGCTGTTTTCCCAGGAGCATTGGAGGTTGAGGGGTGACCTTTTAGAGGTTTATAAAATCAAGAGGGGCATGGATAGGAGAAATAGAGAAAGTCTTTTTCCCAGGGTCAGGAAGTCCAGAACTAGAGGGCATAGGTTTAGGGTGAGAGGGGAAAGACATAAAAGAGACCTAAGGGGCAACGTTTTCAGACAGATGGTTGTGTGTCTATGGAATGAGCTTCCAGAGGAAGTGGTGGAGACTGGTACAATTACAGCATTTAAAAGGCATCTGGATGGTTATATGAATAGGAAGGGTTTAGAGGGATATGTGCCAAGTTCTGGCAAATGGGACTAGTTAGGTTGTGATATCTGGTCAGCATGGATGAGTTGGACTGAAGGGTCTGTTTCTGTGCTATACATCTCTGTGACTCTATATCAGTTGGGGACCAGCAATGGATTTCATAGAATCCCCAGTGTGGAAACAGGCCCTTTAGCCCAACAAGTTCACCAGAAAAAAACCCCTTTTTTTTAAATCAAGCTTGGATTATGTTAAACCTTTTGTCCAAGGGAGCATTTCAATTCTGTTTGTAATATGAAAGATGAAATCCATTTGATTGCAAATTTGAGTTTTTCAGTTTCATTCTCCTGATTTCATTGGTTAATGAAGTAAACAGATAAACTCTGAAAATGGTAAATAGTGAAAATGGTCATTGCCTGGCATTTCTGTTGTCCAGGTCTTGCTGCATTTTGTCATGGACTGCCTCAGCATCTGACAGAGTTGTGAATGATACTGAACATTTTAGTCATCAGCAAGCATCCCCACGTTTGACCTTATTACGGAGGGAAGGTCATTGATGAGGAAGCTGCTAATGGTTGAGCTGAGTACACCACCCTGATGAATATCAGCAGAGATGTGCTGAGCTGAGAGGTTTGACCTCCAACAACCATATCCATCATTGGATGTGATAAGTACAACTTCAACCAGTGGGGATTTCCCCTGATTCTTAGTGACTCCAGCTTTGCTAGTGCTCCTTGATCCCACACCCAGTCAAATGTGGCCTTGATGTCAAAGGCAGTCATTCAGACCTCACTCTGGAATTCGAGAGGTAAAACAATTGGAGCATTCTTCATTTTTTGCAAACCTTCATAAACACTTGAAATGAGCAGATTGCATTGTCTCCTACAATGTTCGGTTTTTGTACATAAATGTGCTCTGAATTGTTGCTTCTGTTTGTGGAGCTGAAGGAATCTTTTTTGCCTTTGTTGGATAGTGAAGCTCCAGTGTTGGCACTTCAACTGACTTGCAATACTGTATACAAATAAAGTGATCACAATGAGCTTCCTTTTGCATAGAATGACCATCTTGATTCTAATATGCAGACTATCAGTCTAGCTAGTCCATATCAGTGTTTCTGCTCCACCAGAACGTCTTCCTGTTCCCTTCATTGCCTGTCATATTTGTTTTATTTCTGTTTCTTTCTCCCTTGTGTTTATCCAGCTGTTCCTTAAATCCACTTCATTTCAACTCAGTCCACATTCTCACCACTCTGGAGGTTGAAAAAGATAGTTTTCCTGAATTCTTGAGTTAATTTATTGGCAATTTAAATTTATGGCTTGAGCTTTGGACTCCCTGAGTAATGGGAAAGCATCTCTATCTCTACCCTATCAAGCCCTGTCATAAGTTTAGAAACCACACCGTATTTAATTGAACTACACTTCCTAAAATAGTGAATAACTAGAGAAGACAGTAGACCCATGAAAATCCCTTCAGGTTTTCCTTTATCCTAATTTTGTTTGCATAAATTCCCAGAGACAGTGTTGTATTAACCAATTGTCCCTATGTATTTAGGAAGTCTGGAATGCTGCAGGTCACTCATGATGAGTGGTTACCTTGGTTACATTTGACATTAATGGTTGGAATGAGTGTGCAGCTGTTCAGTTTCTCAGCTGTCAGCAGCTTATGGGAGGGAGAATTGTTGAGTTGTCTTGAATTTGTAAGAAATTCCATCACTTGTATGCAGCTAACAGATCCCATGTTCTGTTTTGGGCAATGTGTGAACCTTTGTATTTGTCAAGGTGAAAGATGTTTAAACAAGAGAATGGAACTGATTAAAGCTGCTTGGTTGACTATATGTATGCATCAAGCATGTACTTCTCACACCCTGATGTGAACACAGTAGAGATGCCGGAATATCAAAAGTTAATTAAATTCTGAAGAAAGGTCACTGGACCCAAAATGCTTTCTCCAGACCTGTTGAGTTCCTGCAGCAATTTCTGTTTTTGTGCAAGATAATTGCGTATTGGTTTTAGACTATAGTAGGTTTTTAAAAACTAAGACCACACACTTGAATTAAGTGAATATTTATTTCCTCTTCAAGTTGTGAGATTTGCTTGGTGACCATTAATAGAACAAGGCTGAGACTTAGACTTAGGATTGTTTAAAACAATGAAAGGTATGTTTCTTTAATATAGGATACAGAGTACCACTATTAAATATGACTGTCGTGACCCATTTTTGCATGTGCCAAGATTAGATTGGTGCTGGAAAACACCCAAGGAGCGGAAAAATCGACGTTTCGGGCAAATTGACATTTTGCACGAAACGTCGATTTTTCTGCTCCTCTGATGCTGCCTAAACTACTATGCTTTTCCAGCACCACTCTAATCTTGACTCTAATCTCCAGCATCTGCAGTATCCACCTCCGCCCATTTCTGCATGTCTCATTACACCTGAGAGTTAGTTGCCAAGAAGATCTGCAGTCTTGGGAATAAGCAGGACTGGTCCCAGAATTCGCTTTTGCTGATCCCCCTCCATTTTTGGAAACATTTTCATAGAGTCATAGAGATCTACATCACAAAGAAAAGGCCCTTTGGCCCATTGTGCATGCGCTGGTCACTTCTCTAAAGTCACTTCCCCAAACACCTTCTGTTACTTATAATTTTTCCATCCCTAAATACTGTAGTCCTGTCACATTTTCTCCTCCCCTTCTTAGAGCTGTGTGTTGATGTGTTGATTTAATTTTACAAAGTCCAACCATCATTTAGGGTAGATAATAAACTTTGAGCTTCACGAAAGTGACTTTATTAGGGTGTTTTGACAGATTTGCATAACTTAGGCTGAATGGCTCTTTTTCTGTACTGTTATTACAGTGTAATTTGGGTAATTGCAGGATAACATAATGAAAGATAGGTTGTGCTTAAATTTGTTCCATTCTGTCTTCACCTTGCCAAAATTGACAGTATACCCGTGTGAAAAATTGGATTGTTTGGATGAGTAATTGACTCTTGATTTGAGACTTGATTCTTGAGATTCGTTTAGAATTCACCCTTGCTTGTTACTGCCAACCTATAGCAAGTAGACTGCAGTGGTACAAGAAGGCAGCTCACCACCACTTTCTTGCGGGAAACTCTGAACAGGCAATAAATGCTGGCCTAGCCAACAAAGCCAATGTTCCACAAATGGGAAGAAAATCTCAAGTGCTTTAGTGCAGCAGACAGTACATGTGGTGAGTTAAAGGACTTAGAAATAACTCTGACCTGAAATTGTTTTTTTTTGTTTGAGGTAAGCACATTTGCTTCAAAATTGTACATCAGTTCTTGAATTCGTTCAGCATCTTGTAATTCTTTTATCTCTTCCTCCCTCCTGTAGCTGCTGAAATTATGAATAATTGAATTGGAGCCAATTATTTTAGTTTGTTTTGTTCTGTAATAATTCCGACTCCAGTTGTTCGTCCTTCTGTTTGGGTGAAGTACAGCATGGGTGAGTGAATCCTATATCCATGTACAGCCTCAAAGTGAAACTCCAAACTCTGTTGATAACTGACTTATAAGTAATGAATCATGCAATTTGATCCAATTTAGACTTGAAGATTAGGCTTATTGAAAAGTCTGTTGACAGCATGCTGCTCTGTATGTGTTAACTGCAGTGTAACTCAGTGGTCTAAGGTGACTGTCACATTTATGCTGGCTATTACACCCCAAATGTTATACTCTCAGTGACTAATCTAGGTTGCCACCAAATAGTGAGTGCACTGTACAGTCATGAGATGTTCCTCGGGTTAACATGGAGATCACATGACATAATGTAAAAGGTGAGTTGTGTTCTTTCCAGTGCTTGATCAACAATTGTCAGCCAACAGGCAAAACAGATACCGTCTTCCTTGCACTAATTGTATTTGTGGGACATTCCTGTGAATGAATCTTTTGCAGTATGTTGTTTAAGTTGCAATTATACTTCAGCAAAGTATTTATTTAGAATATCTTGGTGGCTGTGAACGGTGGTGCAGAAATGAGTTAATGCTTAAGTCTACATAAATAATTTGTCTGCGCCATATTATTATGGATTTAGGACCATTCGGCGCAGTCATTTTGGCGCGAGTGATTTGGCACAGCCTGTTTGGCGCAGCCTATTTTGCCACAGACCCATTTAGGCACAGAACTATTTTGGTGCAGATATACGGTAGTCATCAACGAAAATCATCATAGTAGTAGAATTATTTAATGGGTAGTTTCCAGTAGTTTGTAGTTATTTGTGTATCAACTGTATTTAGTCTGTGATTAGTCCACTCCTAACCGTGGTTCCTCAAAATTTCTAAAAAAAAGAGAATATAACCCATTAAATTCCCTGAATTTCTTTAATTTCAACGGAATATTGTGCCATGCAAGTTCAAAGTCGCAGTTGATAATGTCAGGGCGGCATTCAGGCTGTATTTCCAGAACCATTTCAAATGTTGTTCGTAACTTATTTGGGAGTAAAGCATACAACAGTGGGAACACACCTTTATGTCTTTCCCCTAAAATAACATAAACTTGTGAAAATAGAGGTGGGGAAATTTTGAATGCTCCATCAACGTATAACTTTTTTTGATTGTTTCAGAAACTTGGCATTCCCTTTTCTTCCAAATATAAGAATTCTGCAGGTGGTACTACCGCTATCGGCTAGTAAAAATTGTTCTTCATTATATTCATTAACAGAATATGTTTTAAAGCTATCTGGAATTACAAGTTCTTCTAAATTTCTTGGATTTACTGGGTAAGCAGCAATTCCTTTCCTTGTCCTACAAACCATTTTCTTCAGCGCTCTGTTGTTAGGCATCATTCCGAAAAATTTTCTCTGCGCTCGTTAATCACTTGTAAAGTTCCCTTTATAGTTTTTTTTCTTTGATGACTAGTTATTTTAATAATAACTACAAACTATTGGAAACTACCTATTTAATAATTCTAATATAATGTTGGTTTTCGTTGATGACCACCATATATCTGCTCCTAAATGGGTCTGCGGCAAAATAGGCTGCGCCAAACAGGCCGTGCCAAAACGCTTGTGCCAAAATGGCTGTGCCGAATAGTCCCACTACGTATTATTATGGCCTTTCCCAATGCAAGTCCAGGATTTAAAGTTTGTACTCTTGTTTGCTGTCTTTTGAGCTTCTTGAGTATATTGTTTTCATTGATGGATGAAACCTCAGTTGGAGGTCCAAAGTGTGCCTTGGCACCCTTGCTGCATACCAGATTTTTTTGATCTTCAAAATTCAAGCCAGGCAATGCACAAACTACTATGTATGCATAATTAGAACTGACCTTTTTGTATTGGATTGATGAAAGTTTGCAGGGCAACTCTCGATGGGTTGCATTTTGGACACCCTGCTTTATGGAAGTGACAGTATATCATGCAAACTGTCCGTGGACTTCCTTTGGCTGGTTTAATCTCGCAACTTTTTGGGTATACCCATGGATTTTCAGGCTTAGGAATGGGAGGTGGCGGGAGTGTTGTTCCATTTCCCTATCCCCGTATCAGTCAAAGCAAACACTCAGATACAGTATGGCTTTATCTCCTTCATCTTTACCTTGGGCCATGGAGGGGGAGAAAACGATCGCCCATGTGCACAGAGACATGAGTTCTCAGTCTTCTCTCGAACAGCAGATTCTTAATGAATTGTATAGTCGCTTACAAGGAGCAGCCTCCAAATAAAGCAACATCTATATTGATTGGATGGCAGTTACAATCAGCGAGCACCAACAGTAAAGATTAAGCCATCTGGTGTTAAACAATGAATGTTCTCAACCTTGTTAACTGACTTCACATAATGAATGCTTTTCACCTTGTTACCTGACTTTACATAATGAATGCTTTTTCAGCTTGTTAAATGGCTTTACATAAGGAATGCTTTTTCACTTTGTTAACCCACTGCCCTTGCCTCCAACACCCCATTAGTAAAGATTAAGCCATCTGGTGTTAAACAATGAATGTTCTCAACCTTGTTACCTGACTTTACATAATGAATGCTTTTTCAGCTTGTTAAATGGCTTTACATAAGGAATACTTTTTCACTTTGTTAACCCACTACCCTTGCCTCCAACACCCCATTATTTACTCCAAGTTCTTATCTGATCCAAGTCATGCTAGCTGAGCCCCTCTCTCTCTCTCTCAACCCAAAACTTAACTCTTTCCCTACCTGCTCATGCCTTATACACTTTCTTATTCCATCCTATTATTGTTTCATGCTAATGACCTAGATGGCACTACCAGCTTTTATAAGACTCTGACAGCCAGTATTTAAGCAAGTTATTGACACACAGCATACATTTACTATAACAACAAAAACTACCAGTCAGTTAAGAGCAAATAGTGTTTGAAGAATCCTCCCATGTGGAAAACATTCACCAGTAAAGTTCTTAAATCCACAATCCTTCATTACCACACCATTCCTTCCAGGTTGGGTGGAAATGAGCCAGTTCTCCAAAATCTCCTTCATTAAAGTCTAACCTGAAAACAAAATCCAGTCTGTCCTTGTGCATCACTCCATGAAGAAATCTGAATTCTTGGATAAGGGCAGTTAAATACTTAACAAAACTGACGAGACTTCCATCTTTATGGAGATGGTTCAGATGAGGATAACAGCAACAGCAACAGGCTCGGTGAATGCAGCATTCTTTGCTGCTTCTGTTTCCACTCTGCTATTTAAATGTAACAAAGCCAACTGGCTATTGTGATGTAAGCTTGATAACCCTTAAATAGTAGAAAGAGATGGTAAAGTTCACGTGGTTTAATGTCCGTAGGAAGGCCACTGGCAAGAAACATACTGATCTCTGCCATCCCATTTCCCCCCTCCGTCGAAGCAAAATGCTCAGAGACACAGTATAGTTTTCCACCTTCGTCTTTATTCCGGGCCCTGGAGGGAGAGAAAACGATCGCCAATGTGTGTACAGAGACATGAGTTCTCTGTTTTCTCTGGAAGAGAAGTTTTTAACTGAGTTATATAGCCATTTTACAGGGGGGAGCATTCATTGGGTGATCATTACAATCAGTGAGTAACAATAGCAGAGATGAAGCCATCTGCTGTTACACAATGAATGTTCTTAACCTTAACTGGCTTCACAGAATGAATACTTTTCACCTTGCTAAACCGACGGTACATACTGAATGCTTCCAATATTGTTAATTGGCTCTACATAATGAAGTTTTTCCATTTTGTTAACCATTACCCTTGCCTCCAGCTCCTCATTGTTAACTGTAAGTTCTTATTTGAGTCATGCTCAGCTGAACCTCTTGTTTCACAAAACTCAAAACTTAACTCTTTCCCTGTCTGCTCATACTTGGTACACATTCTCATTCCCTACAGTTAACAATGAGGAGCTGGAGGCAAGGGGAGCTGATTGAATCCATTGCATCAGGTAGTGGAGGATGGGTGCTGTCCTAAGGCGTGTTTTACCTGTGAATGGAGAAACTCTAGACACAGTTAGCTGCTGAAAGTAACTTTGCATTTCCTCTCCCATTCCTTCCTTGCCAAGGTGGGTATCAGTATGAAGATAGTCACACATTTAATTTATACTAAATTGTGTCTGCCTATTTCAACGTTTTTTTTTTATTCTTCAAGTCTGTTCGTCTGTTCACTATTTATGACACTTCAAGCTTGGTACAATCCATAAACTTCTAAATTGTACTGCCTAAACAATTCAGTCAATTATAAACAACAATCAGTGGTCCTAAAATCAAATTCTTGGGGGACCCTGTTCAGGTTATTCAAAAATTATTTTCCTTGAACAAATTGATACTTGGCTAATATGAAAGCTGTCAGGAACAGTCTTTCAAAAGTCTGGAACAACAAGAAAACAACAAAATGTTTCCTGTGCTTTAGCAATTGAAGAGGCAGTTTCAATTCAGATTTAGCTCTCAAATATTTGTGGGAAACAAATGCAGAATATTTTAAGATATGTTCTCCAAATGAAACTTCCTAAATAAAACAGTTGAAATTACAGTGGCAACTTTGGTAGAGATCAACATTCTTTAAATTTGCAATATGAAGGAAGCCAATGAAATCTTAATAATTGATAGAACTGAATCAGCTCAGCCTCAAGTTCTAATATTCTGTAAAATCTTAACAAACGATCAAACTCAAAATGCACTTTTCTTTTTGTGAACACTCTACATTAAAAACACAGCAGCAGAAAAGATATTTTAATACGATACTCTCATCTGGCTAAAGCATGACCACTGACCCAACTGTTCCATTTGAAACAGGCATTATAGAATTTCAGATAAATCAGGGACTCAAGGCACTCAGCAGAAAGTGAGGACTGCAGATGCTAGAGATCAGAGCTGAAAAATGTGTTGCTGGAAAAGCACAGCATATGCTGCCTGACTCAAGGCACTCAGTCAATTTGCTTTACGGTTGCAAGTTTGATAATTCTAAAAAGAACAATGTTATACAATTTCAATGTAAAAACAAAATCTGCCCCATTACATAGTCCACAAAACACATTGAATTGAGATTCTGATTCAAACAAGGCAAAACAGTTACTTAAAAGGATTTTCTGAACCAGTATTTTAACAAACCAACATTTTTAAACATCAAACACTCTCAATATGACACAATTTACATTAAACCCCCCCCCCACCCAAGTATTAGTATAACCTTAATTTCAGCTTTTATTTTGCATCCTCTTGCTGAAATTACACTTATAAAAAGAGAAAACCTTCGCAGAGGACCACATTATGCCGCGGTCCAAGTCACCCTCTCTTTCCCCCCCACCCCAAACAAAGACTCACAGAGTTGAGTTCACAGCACAAAAACCCAGACAAAATTGCCCAGTGAAAGTGCATTTCACTGTTGGGACTCGAGTGGGCCAGCTCCACTTTCTCCTGTTTCCTAGTGATGCCATGTTGTCTAAAAGTACTTCTGAGGGGAGGCGTGGGGGACAAAGGCAACAATTTAAAGAAGTGCTGTATTCTAACTCTTTTTTTTTAACTCTGTAGCCTCAAATTTCGCCACTAGGGGACTTTAACCCCCTTCTCACTTGACTTCTCACTGGGACTCGAACACATGTAAACTGAGAAGGCGAGTGGAATGTTGGCTTTAGCTACATGAGTATTACTAGTTCCCATTGGAATTTTCCTGAAAATAAGCATATTTGGGTCTGATGGCCTGTGCTACTCCCAGGTCAAAAACCTCCTGACGTTTACTTCCTTGGTTTATGTGTGACTTTATGACCTCTCAGATGATGTACTGGAGAGCAATTTGTGTCGATTCTCCAGCAAGGTTTTGGTGATCAACTGAGAAGGGTACGCTAGATCAAGATGTGCCAACTTACCCTGAATGGATTCCTTCCTTAAACCTCTGCAGCTCCCTTTAATGACCCAATCTCCACAGCTCTCTTCTGCAAAGAATTCCACTCATTCATTATCTGAGAGAAGCATACCTCTTTATTTCCATCTTAAATGGGCAGCCAGTTGTTCTGAGATCATGCCCTCTGGTTCTAGACACTCACACGAGGGGAAATAACCTTTCTGCATCTATCCTGCCTAGTCTCGAAGGAACCTTGCCTGTTTTCTAAGGTTGCCCCTCAAACTTCTAACTCCAATGCGAAAGTTCCAGTCTGTTCAAGCTTTTCTAATAAAATAATACCTTTTATAGGAGAAAGTGAGGACTGCAGATGCTGGAGATCAGAGCTGAAAATGTGTTGCTGGAAAAGCGCAGCAGGTCAGGCAGCATCCAAGGAGCAGGAGAATCGATGTTTTGGGCATGAGCCCTTCTTCAGGAATGGCTCATGCCCGAAACGTCGATTCTCCTGCTCCTTGGATGCTGCCTGACCTGCTGTGCTTTTCCAGCAACACATTTTCAGCTCTAATACCTTTTATACCCAGGAACAACCTCGCTGGATTTCCTCCAATGTCAGTGTGTCTTAGGTAAGGGACCAGACGTGTCCACGATATTCCTGGTGTGGTTTAATTAGTGCCTAGTTTTAGTTAGCCCATCTAATTTTATATTCCATTCCCCTTACATTCAAGCCAGCATTCCATTTGCCTTTTCTGTTTATGTTGGATTGAATGCTTTTTGTGATTTATGCATGAGGATTTCTAAATCCCCCCATGTGGTTAGCTTTCTAGGTTCTTTCTCCACTTAAATAATACTCAGCTCCCCTGTTCTCCCTGCTATGTTTTTGCCCATTTGATGATCCTTCTGCAAACTTTGTCATCCTAATCACTTAACTCCTAACTACTTTTGTCATCTGCAAACTTGTTGGGACGAATGACCTGTTTCTGCAAATGTAGGGATTCAAAAAAAAACTTGACGACTGCATGCACCTTCTGATCCAACTCATTAGTGTCTGTTGTAAATAATTGTGATCCCGGCACTGAACCATGTGGCACTGCACTAGTTATGATTATAACAAAAAAATTGTCCATTGTTCAAAGCAAGAATGTTGAATTGTAAGCCTTGTATGAAGTACTTGTACTCTGGGAAATATGTGGAATTCATGTTTTGGCAAAACAAATTCTAATGTGAATAATATGGCACTCCTGGAATGTATCAGGCAAATGAACCTTTTGAATGTGGCGATTTAGATATGTATCTGTTCTCAAACACCAATGTTTGATGGTATGTTATTGTATTTCTTTATGTATAAAGCAGACTGAGAAGCAGCATAATGATTATTGAGAGTTTACAACCACAGCTAGCTAGTTTGCTGACATTAATGCGCATTAAAAGTACTAAGTGCACCAAGGTGGCTTTTTAAAAATGAAGTCTTCCTGATGATAATAGTATTGTGTAATTGGAAGTTGAGTATTTTGTCTCTGTGTTGAGGGGAAGACATGGGTAATCATTTTTAAGAGTTTCATTTGTGAGTTGTGGTGAAGAATCTGGGAGCTTCTATTATCTACATTTTCATAAACATGACTTGGAAGATCTGCTAGGGTTACCAGTTCATTGTGCTAAAGAAAACTGTATGATTGCCTTGCAACTGAATCCAGTAACACTGCAGTAGAATAATCTAAAAATACATCACTCAGTCTGTGACAGCCAGAGTGTGGAATCAAGTCTGCTGGACACTCTCTGATTAGGGATCTCTGGTACTTGTTCTGAAAGTAAATTTGTAGTGAGATTAGTTTGCAGTTTCAGGAAGCGATTATTATTCAGGAAAAATAGCATCTGATGAAAACGTAAATTGTGTTAAGGTGTGTTGTCTCGTGACCCAGGTTTGAATGTTTGTCTGGATTTTGCTGGGATAAAAAGAATGGTGTGAATTTGAATCCTTTTATAGTGTCTGCAGTGAATCCTTTCCAGTCTTCCAGTGTATTGAGGCTTGGATAGAATTGAGGTGGAGGAGATATTTGCATGAGAAGGAGAGACCAGGACCTGAGGCTAGAACCTCCAGTGTGAAGGGATGACCCTCAATTGAGATGAGTATGAATTTCTTCAGCCAGAGGGTGGTGAATTTGAGGAACTCGTTGCTGCAGAAGGCTGTGGAGGCCAAGTCTTTGAGTGTATTTATGATAGAGTCTTGATTCATAAGTGAATCCAGGGTTATCATAGAGTCCCTACAGTGTGGAAACAGGCCATTCACCCCCATTGAGTTCACACTGTGACCCTCTGAAGAGCAGACCCAGACCCACTGCCTCTACTCTATCCCTGTAACTCTGCATTTCTCATGGCTAATCCATCTAGTCTAGGAGAAAGTGAAGACTGCAGATGCTGAAGATCAGTGTTGAAAGGTGTGGTGCTGGAAAAGTACAGCAGGTCAGGCAGCATCTGAGCAGCAGCAAAGTTGATGTTTTGTGCACAAGCCCTTCATCAGGTATGGATGCTCCTTGGATGCTGCCTGACCTGCTGTGCTTTTCCAGCACCACACTTTTTGACTATAATCCACCTAACCTGCACATCCCTGGACACTATTGGGCAATTTAGCATAGCCAATCTACCTAAACTGCACATCTTTGGACTGTGGGAGGAAACACTCGCAGATACGTGAAGTTGTGCAAACTCAGACAGTTGTCTACGGCTCGACTTGAACCCAGGTGCCTAGCACTGTGAGGCAGCAATACAAACTGCGGAGCCACTGAGTCGCTCCATTATGGGGAGAAGGCTAGAAAATGGGATTGAGAAACATATTGGCCATGATCAAATAGCAGAACAGACTTAATGGGCCAAATGGCCTAATTTTGCTCCTATATCTTATGGTCTTATGATTTTGTCGTCTTGTTTACTAAACATTTTACTCTTTGTGGGGCAAGTACTCTGGCAGCCTTATGAATGTGTTCAGTAACTGACTTGCATATCTTCCAGAAAAAAAAAGGAGTAAGGATTTTAATAGACCACGTTTCATTCTGGATTCTGACCTGTCCAGCATTAGCGCCTGCTCTGATTATAACAGTAGCAACCTGGCACGTTTTCCAAGTGTTGAGGAGCTGAAAAATCAGCCTAACTTCTGTTTTTTCCATAAATGCGACCTGCCCTGATGAGAATTTCCAGGAATTTATATTTCCATTGGGTTTCCATCATTGCAATATTTTGATTGTCTCACAAAGCTAATGGAATGTTTAATCTTTTTCTCAAGGGTTGTTGAGGAGACAAAACGATAATTGAGTTGCTTTACGCTGCGAGTCAACAAAATCTGGAAAAGTATATTTGGTACAGCACCCAAGGAGGATAGATTTTCTTGAACAACCTGTTCAGGCACGCATCTGGAGAAGATGAGACTTGAACCCGGGTGTCTGGCTGAACAGTAGGAATAATACCACTGCACAGTGAGCCCCCGCAAAGGAAGGATGTATTGGTCTTGGAGGAGGTGTAACAATTTAGATGAAAAAGGTTAACGTGTGTACATTGGTTGCACAGCCTGTATTTGTTTGCTACTGCTTGATGATAGAAGAAGCAGAGGTGATCTAATTGCGATGTTTAAGATGATTAAAGAATTTGTTGGGAGAAGGAAAGATGGAAGAGTGGCAGAAAATCCAGATAAGGACGAATAGCCTTAAAGTTGAAGCCAGGTAGGTCAGTAGTGATGTTAAGAAGCACACCTCTACAGAAGCTTGTGGAAATCTTAAAACTGCTCCAACAGGTCCAAAAAAACGTATCAGACTGAGGCTGGATGAAAATTTCAAAGTAGTTTTTTTTTTGTTGATTATTGATATAATGGAATTAAAATACTTATTAAGCTAATTTCAAGCTCAAGGGGCTGAATAGATTCCTTCTGTTATAAAACAAAGAACTGCAGACAGTGTGCGATTAAAAACCGAAATTGCTAGAGATTTTCAGCAGGTCTGGCTCTGCCTCCGGAGAGAAAGCAGAGTTAATGTTTTGAGTCAAGTGACCTTTCTTCAGAACTGGCTTCCTTCTGTTCCTGTTCTAAAGTTTTAACTTGCCAATGGCAATTTTGGAACGGGTATTGCCACACCAATTGCAATGTTAAAAGAAGTAAGTTTCTACTTGACAATAACTTGGATTTGATATCAGCCCCAAGGTTATAAAGAAACTGCTTGGGCATGTATGTGGTTCTCAGGACTGCAGAAAAGCAACTTCCTTTTTTTAAAGTCGCAATGGTATGCTTCTTTACATCTACTTGTGTTGCACAAAGAATGTTATCAAATCCACTCATGCAGTCTTTTGTCTATTCTCTGGGAAAAAGGAGGTGACTATTGCACCTGCCAAGAATTTCTAACTGGGTTTCCTGTTACTCTAATGCAGTTGGGCAATTTAATCTGTTATGAATATTTTGGTTGGAGTGTGATGGGAAAGCAAGAAGATTGATTGATTGTAAGGCAAATTTAATCTCATAGTTTATGTATTAATTTAATAAAGTTTCCTTATGTCCTGTACCTCTTCCCACATCTACCTCCTGCTTCCCATTACACTGTTTTTTTTTGAGACAAGTTACTTCAATAAATAAATGTATGAGAGGCCATTACAGGCAGATTAGGAATTGCACAGAGTGAGATGGGCTCACAGCTAATGTAAACCACAATGCATATGACAAAACACACAATCAGGGCATGAATTAACTGGCAACATTTTTCAAATTGTCTATGAAGCTTAACAGAGAATTTAAACCTACTTGTTTTGTTGTTATTAATAGTTTACAGATATGTTAGAATGAAATATATTGCTGTTTTTTATATAGGATTTATATAGTCCACACAGTTTGACAACCTGTATTCATCACATTCCTTTCTTTATGCCAGATAAGTGGAACAAACCAAAATGCCCCTTTAGCTTCATGGGTGCGCAGAGTACAGGGGATAAACATTCCACATATCCAGAAACAGTCTGTTTAAGGTGTGCGCGTGTGTGGCTGTTAGTGCTCATTAGGGTCTCTTATGACAAGGTGATAGTATCCATACCTCTGGATCAGAAGGGTTGGGTTTCATTCCCACCTGCTACGGAGGTCTGTCATGTCTGAACAAGTAGATGATTTTTTTTTTAACATGGCTACACGATAATATGTAAAATGACTGCACAATTTATAGACAGCAGAAGGAAATTAGTCACCATTAGATGAAGCGCTGTGCTGATGATTTGCCATTACTGTTGTTTGCGTCACTTTGGTGGAACTCGGCTTTTGAGACACTTTCATGAGCTTTTTGCACCTGTTAGAGTGCTCAACTATTTATTCCAAAATGTGACTACCCTTGAGCATTACCCACCCATTTTTGAATCTCTTTATAGTTACAAGGATCAGATGACTGAAACTGGCAAGGGTTTTCAATTTCAGGCTCTGCAATTATTAATAGTAACAACAACTGATAGAGGTCAGGCTAGACAAGCAGGAAGCTGAAAGAACACAACAAGCCAGGCAGCATCAGGAGGTGGAGAAGTTAACATTTCAGGTGTAACCCATATCTGAAACATTGCCTTCTCCACCTCCTGATGCTGCCTGGCTTGCTGTGTTCTTCCAGTCTCCCGCTTGTCTACCTTGTGGATTCCAGCATCTGCAGTTTCTTTGTGATGAGTTCAGGCAGCCATATTAATAAATGCAGCCTGATTTTTGATCAATTCCATGGATGCCACTTTTTAACTCTATTTTGTAGGCAACATGGAGTCTTAGATTTAGAGACTAGACTGGTTAATGGGTAAGTTGTTTTTGCATGAATTTACCTGGCCTTAGTGGAGGAAGCTGTACTGGGCTGACCAAACTCTAGATTCACTGATAGCAACTTGGTGTTTATAAATATTTGTCATCAACCTTGCAAATTGGATGTGGGGCTTGAAATTGTACCTTTGTGGCCCAAGGTAGGGACGCTACTCCTGCACCACAAGATGCTCAAATATTGCACACAGCACCTTTAAATCTCATAAATTCTGCAGCTGTTGATTGCCCACAGTGCTTCAAGGATGCTCAGTCTTGCTAGATCTGTTCAGAATCTGACCCATTTAGAACAATGATAGTGCCCACATGATGGAGGGTATTTTCAATGTGAAGGCGAGATATGGTCTCCACGAGGGTTGTGCAGTGGTCACTGTTAGCCACACTGACATGAACAGATGCATCTGCAGCTGGCAGTTGGTAAGGATGAGGGAGAGTGTTTTTCTCTCTGTTCATTCCCTCACAAACCCAGTCTAGCAACAATGTCCTTAAGGACTCGATCTGCTCCATCATTATTGCTGCTGCCAAGCCATTGTTGGTGGTGGACATTGAAATCCCCATCTAGAGTACATTTTGTCACCCTCAAGTCTTTTTAGATTAATGCAGTCCTTCGTATGTAGGGACACCCATATGAGGACACGCCGCAACCCAGAGGACTAGCCACACTACCATAGATCAAGAGCATTTCCGAACTGACAGCCAGACTACTGGAACCACGAGGATTCGTAACAGCACACAAACCAACAGCCACGCTCAGACAACAACTCACCAGAACAAAGGACCCAAATACCCAGCATGAGCAAAACTAATGTTGTGTACAAAATCCCATGCAAGGACTGCACAAAACACTACATAGGACAAACAGGAAGACAGCTAACGATCCGCATCCATGAACACCAGCAGCTATCCTTAGTAGCCACACGCGCAGATGACAAGCAACATGAATTCGACTGGGACAACGCGACTATTATAGGACAAGCCAAACAGAGAACAGCCAGGGAATTCCTAGAGGCATGGCACTCATCCACAGATTCAATCAATAAGCACATCGACCTGGACCCAATATACCGACCACTGCAGCGGACAGCTGGAACTGGCAACCGGAAGTGGCAGATTCAAACCACTACAAATGCCGGAGGAAAGATCACAGAAGCGCTTCACAGGAGGCTCCCAAGCACTGAGGATGTCACCTAGACAGGGGACGAAACATCTGCACCACAAATTCCCAGCTCGGCGAACAGAACCACAACAACGAGCGTGCGAGCTACAAATCTTCTCACAGACTTTGAACACCCATAGTGCTGCAAGAGAGGAAGTGTCAAGATTTTGACCCAGCAACAGAGGTTTGATTATAAGACAATGGTGTGTCACTTGGAAGTGTTGGTATTCCCAAATATCTGCTGTTCTTATCCATTTCCGTGGCAGAGGTTGCAGTTTCTCAAGATTCTGTTCAAGGAGGATTGCTGAGATACAGCAGTACACCTTGTAATCAATACATGCTACTGCCACTCTGCATTCATGTAAGGACATGTATGTTGAATATGAAGTTAATAGCTGAGGTTAGGTGATATTTCAAAAAATCAAAGTGGCTGCAAAGATTGGTCATCAGTTAGACTCCTTTCATCCTCTTTCTTTAGTGAGCCAATTAGCTGGGAGTTGGTGCCATGTGCACTTCAAGTTCGATAAAAGTTTTGTGTTCCAAAAAGGCTCAAAATTATTGGGATTGCAACAACAGGATGAGACATAGTTTGGTCTTGAAGCATTGGGTGATCTGTCTACTTTTTATTGCAGCCAATAGCCTATGCTGTTTGTCCGCTACTTAGAAGATGGCCACTTACTGATTGGAAGTCACTCAGAGTGACTTATGCTGTAAGGTGATTGGATATTCTGGATCCTTTGCAATTGAAATTGCCTTTTGTATGAAGAACGCCCTTTGGTTGGGATCTTGGGAATTTAATTTTCTTATTCTTCAGATGATTAGTCATTGGTTTTGGAATGTGCCCAGGCAACCTTTGTCTGCAGGAATTACTGTTGTGGTCTAGTCGAGTGGAGCTGAGGTGAAAACCCATTACTTTATGTATAATTATCCATTGATGGTGCAACTCTGTACCTTGGTTTCCATCTGGGAGCGATTGGAAAAACCCCATGTTTTATACATCTCATTTACACAGGTGTAGAAAAGGTTGTGTAGTCTGCTGCCAGTATTCTGGTATGTGCGCTGTAAAGAAGCAAGCATATCACTTCCAGTGTCTTGAAGTGTTACACAGTTGGATAAGCAAAAACTCACCCACTTTGTCAGTGCCAAGACCATTTGTTCATTGTGTGTTTAATTTGTTTCTTTTTTTAAATGTTTAAGAGGGAAGCAGACCATATGAGTTGCTGACACTTGCTTGAATTCACCATGTAGTATCTTGCATTCAGCTCAATTTAACATGCTATCTGAAAAGATGGTATATTTGTAACTACAACATTCATTTAATGATTTTAAGTGTCAGCCTACAATACATGCCCAAGTCAATTGTAGGGTTAAATTTTTTTTTTTGTTCATGTGATTGGTCTCCACTAGTTAAGGCAGAATTTATTGCTACACTTATCAGTGTTATCAATCCATGTATTTTCTCTTTTTCAGCTGATTGGCATTTTGCCCAACTTGTTTTTTGCATTGTCAAGAAATTGTGCACCATCTTGATACTGAGCTGTCACTATGCCAACATTAGGCATTGGGTTGTAGAGTGCAATGTTGATTATCTGTAGTAATGGAGGTTAATTGAAAATTAATATGTAATTGAGTTATCAAAAGTTGTAGCTTGCATTTGGAGCATAGCAGTAGTCTTGCCATACTTTTCAGGAAGTTTATTCAATTCACTGGCCAGTCTGTAAATTCAAACTTTACTTTGTAGTGAGGGCAATATTTGAATGATACAAGATGCTAGTGAGAATGAGTATGAGGTATAAGTGGGTAGGGAAAGAGTTAAGTTCTGAGTTTTGTGAAACAAGAAGTTCAGTTGAGCATGACTCAGATCAGATAAGAACTTGCAGTTAACAATGGGGTGCTGGAGACAATGGCAATGGCTTAACAAGGTGGAAAAGCATTCATTATGTCCAGCCATTTAACAATATTGAAAGCATTCAGTACGTAAGGTCAGTTTAACAAGGTGAAAAGTATTCATTCTGTGAAGCCAGTTAAAGTTAAGAACATTCATTGTGTAACAGCAGATGGCTTAATGTCTACTATTGACACTCACTGATTGTAACAGACACCCAATCAATATGTATGTTGCCTACTCTGGATGCTCCTCCCTGTAAAATGACTATATAATTCACTAAGAAACTACTGTTCGAGATATAAGACCGAGAACTTATGTCCCTGCGCACATGGGCGATCATTCTCTATCCCTCCAGGGCCCAGAATAAAGAAGGAGATAAAACTATACCGTGTCTCTGAGTGTTTTGCTTCGACTGAGGTGGGGAAACAGGACGACACTGGTGCTGTGTGACGTCAAAGGTTCATAATCGGTTCTCATCATGTGATCACTTTTTGATTCCATATTTGGCCATGCAAACTGGTTATTATGAGATTGTGTGAGTTTGCTCACTGAGCTAGTAGGTTTGTTCTCAGATGTTTTGTCACCATGTTAGTTAACATCATCAGTGAGCCTCCGGTGAAGCGCTGGTGTTCTGTCCCATTTTCTATTTGTGTGTTTTGGTCTTTCAAGGTGAGTGATGTAGTTATTTTGACTTAGATGAGATACCAAATGTTTTATGGTATCACTTGATATTACTGATTAGATTAGATTACATTACAGTGTGGAAACAGGCCCTTCGGCCCAACAAGTCCACATCGACCCGCTGAAGCGAAACCCACCCATACCCCTACATTTACCCCTTACCTAACACTGCAGGCAATTTAGCATGGCCAGTTCACCTGATCTCCACATCTTTGGACTGTGGGAGGAAACCGGAGCACCCGGAGGAAACCCACGCAGACACGGGGAGAATGTGCAAACTCCACACAGTCAGTCGCCTGAGTCGGGAATTGAACCCGGGTCTCCGGCGCTGTGAGGCAGCAGTGCTAACCACTGTGCCACCGTGCCGTACTGCTTCTGGTTCAGATCCCAGAATGAAATCTGGCTTGATAAGATCACTTTTGAACTTAGCAGTTTATTCACAGCAACATAGACACACAAGGTTTCAGACTTTTATCTAACAACGAAATGACATTATAATGAAGAAAGAAAAAATATCAAGCTATCTAAACAGCGAACAAGGTTTGAAAGATCTTATAACACAGGAAAACAAAGTATTTTTTACCCCAACACCATCACTTGATAGCAATCCAAATTCACAGTTATAAACCTTAGGTTCCAAATCTTGAGGTTTGACTTAAATTCTTCCTACTTCTGACCTGCAAACTGTGAAGTTGCCTTCATGAATGCACAGAATAGTGAAAACTGAGACTTCCTTAGTGTTCCAACAGTCTGATTTCTCACTGAACACCAAGGATCTGGAGGTTTCACAAGTTAAATGTTTACACCAAGTTAACTGAGCTTTAGGTGAACTGTCCTCTGCTTGTTTGCTTCTAACCCAGTCAGGTCTCCTCCAGAATTGCCCTCAAAGCTTTTAAATTAAAATTAAGCCTTGATTATTCTAAACCATAAACAAGTTAATACCTTTCAATGTTTGCACTCCCTGCTGTAATTCCCATTATATCAATTACCTTCTTTTAATATTCACAGTATGCAGTCACTTACCCTCTGACACTTAATGGTTGTGGATCTGGTAGGACATTTTGACATTTTTAAAAATCCTTCACAAAAGTAATCAGCACCCATAATTTGAAATCCAAACTTTTAAAAATGATATTTATACATACAAGTAAAACACACGTATATAGAAAGCATACAGCTTTCATCAGACGAGTACTTTTTCCTTTAACTTTTAAACAACACCAAATATTCTTGATGCGCTGAACTTCATTATGTGGATTGACAGCCCAGTTAAAGTCAACTTCAGTTTTATTTTTATATTGCGCGCAGGTATTGATGAACAAGGAAAAGCAACCAAGTTCTAAGTGACGAATATGATAGAAAGGGAGTAGGAAGAGGATGTAGTGATTTCTCTGTGATGGATTTATACTGATTGTGTGATGTCGAATTGAATATTCAGACTACTGTAATGTATAGCAATATCATGGGGATACTTTACACCTATCTATCCAACATTTTAAAATGGACATACCTCATCCTCAGAAAATTGATAATTTCCTCTACTGCCAGAGCCAGATCATTAGATGTGTTGCTTGCTCCTGCAATAAGTTCCTGATATCTGTCTTAACTTTCTTATTCCAGTGATTCAGTCTGTCCTCCCACAGTATCATACTTCTCTCCCTACCCCACCCCCCTAAACACAGCTCAATGTACTGCTCAGGATATACTTCAACTATGATACCTTGTCTTGCAGAGTTCGATATGTTCCCCATTTGGTTGCTTATTTTCTGTCATCTTGCTTTAGAACTAGCTCTGTGAAATGTATGAATATAGAATAGAATATCCTTTATTGTCATTAGATTAGATTAGATTAGATTACTTACAGTGTGGAAACAGGCCCTTCGGCCCAACAAGTCCACACCGACCCGCCGAAGCGCAACCCATCCATACTCCTACATCTACCCCTTACCTAACACTACGGGCAATTTAGCATGGCCAATTCACCTGACCTGCACATCTTTGGACTGTGGGAGGAAACCGGAGCACCCGGAGGAAACCCACGCAGACACTGGGAGAATGTGCAAACTCCACACAGTCAGTCGCCTGAGGCGGGAATTGAACCCGGGTCTCTGGCGCTGTGAGGCAGCAGTGCTAACCACTGTGCCACCGTGCCGTCATGTGTACTCAAGTATAGGAGTACAGTGAAAAGTTTACAATGTCACCTCTCATGGCGCCATCTCTGGTACAAATTACCAAGGCACAAATCAAAAGAGGAATAAAAGAGTAAAGAAGTTGCATTACCTTACAGTGATTCACAATATAAGTTAGACTTAGTTAAAAGGATAAACATTACAGTCAGATAAACAAATTACAGGTTTGGCAAAGAAGCCATTTGCTATGTGTCTTGTTGCCCTGACCTCAGAGTTGATCTAGCACATTATCAGAGATGGCCCATTGGCATAGTCTTATATTTGTTTGATGTTGTCTCACATCACTCTGTACTCTTAGTCACGGAATTAAATGTTCTGATCTAGATGTTTCACCATTTTTCTCATATTGCCATGTGAGTTAATAATATTTTAAGTACCAACATCTGGAATTTAATAGTGACCTCCAACTTCACCATCATGTTGCTTCAGTGCTGGAATCACTGGTCTTCAACTGTCCAAAGTAGAGGAGAAGGAGCATCCAGGAAGGCATCGTGCACCTTGGGACTTGCTGCCAGGGGAAAAGTAAAAGCCACCTGAAAACAGCGAAAGGAGTGCACTTCCATACCAACATCCCACCTACACCTTCCCGTGACCACCTTCTGCCCCAAGTGTAAGAGAGTCTGCAGTAGCTTCAATGGTCTGTACAGCCACCTACGGAGATTGGAAGAGAGTCATCCTCACCTGCAAGGGACTACCGATGATGAATGATGTTTCATAGCAGATTCTGCACATTATCTGTATCTTTGTTCCTACAACATCTTCTGATATTTTACCCTTCAAATATCATCTGCACTTTACTTTGTGCACCTATATCCAAACCCTGGACAGCAAGTGGATGGCACGGTGGCACAGTGGTTAGCACTGCTGCCTCACAGCGCCAGAGACCCGGGTTCAATTCCCGCCTCGGGTGACTGACTGTGTGGAGTTTGCACATTCTCCCCATGTCTGCGTGGGTTTCTTCCGGGTGCTCCGGTTTCCTCCCACAATCCAAAAATATGCAGGTCAGGTGAATTGTTCATGCTAAATTGCCAGTAGTGTTAGGTAAGGGGTAAACATAGGGGAATGGTCTAGGTGGGTGCACTTTGTTGGGTTGGTGTGGACTTGTTGGGCCGAAGGGCCTGTTTCCACAGTGTAAGTAATCTAATCTAATCTAATCAAACAATGCTATGTGCGGACTGCATCCTATCTGCAGCAATGTTATCGAACTGTTCAATTAGACTTGAATTCTTGATTCTCTCTTAGTGTTGTCCACTTGGTTATGTATTCCCATAATACTTATATGTCATTGTTCAAGGTCTGCTTTATGGATGCTTGCAAGCATTGTCATGAAGACTATAGGCATGGAGTGTCACACTTAGGAACCACCAGTTGATGATGGAGGAAAACAGTAATGTCTCCAGTAGGCTGATGTGCGCAATGGACATTAGCTGCAGTAGCTTGACAATGGCTGCCAAAAAGAACAGCCCAAAAGCCCCTCGGCAACTTCGAGTCAGAATCTCCCCATAAGGGATAGGCTTCGTTAGTCATCAGCGACAGTGTACGTTATGCAGCTACTCCAACACTTCTCTGCAGATGGAAGAATGCTAGAAAATTTTTTGATTTTCGAAATTCACTGGCCCATACTGGTTACTGCTCCAGACCTGAAACTATAACCCTGTTTCCACTTTCTTCTTTCATCCTTGTCCATCTACAACTTCTTTTTCCTGTTGCCTGCAATATTTTTCACTTCTCTTGCAGATACTCCGCCCTCCCCGATCCTTCAGTTCATTATCTTTCCCAGGCTTGGCACTCGTTCAGCTATGTTACAGCTTCCTGCAATGCCTCTTGGCCTCTTATAAAATAGCCCTTTGAATCACAAGACATCACTTCACTATAAGCAGCAAACAAAGTGCTCTATTGCTGAACTCACTGCCGACTGTGCCCTGGGGTTAATTTTGTCAACTTCCTTCTTACCCCAACTTTCTTGGTGTCTGTCAACTCTGTTGATTGAAGTGCTCATTCTATGTCCTCCTCTGTATCTCCCTCCAGAGCCTTTGTTAATTTGTGAGCAAGGCCTTTCACATCCTTGAAGTTATTATGGATAATTATAATAACATTGTTGCTTTGATGCAAGTGCAGCTTGAGGAGTATTGCAGCATTTCTTTAAATGAATAAATGCACTGGAGTGAGTGTTTGGCTTGGAAGCATCTGACAGGAGGTCGTCAACTGGAAATTTAAATCAGGTTTTTGCTCCGTTCATATCTGACTGGAGTATTTACAGTGCATTATGTATTATACAACAACATACGCCAATAATATGTTCTGTATTAGAACAGTATTCACGTAGTAATTTAATTACTAGATTTTCATCAGGTTAATTTAAACCAGAAGAGGGTGAAACTGATAGCAACTGGTCAAAACTGTTATTGGTTAAATATAAACATGAGCAGTGGGATGTGTTGAAAAAGCATTTAAGTTTATGCGGGGCCAGTATCTATGCTAAAGGAGAGAACTCTCCAGAGCAAATAACACAGCCATGGTTGACAAAACAGATGTGATTACATAAAACTATAAGGTGATTATGAAAGTGCAAAGGATTGTGTGGACTCGGAGGGCTGGGGGTGTGAGGTTTCGCAAAGGAAGATTTTTCTTTGAAAAAGGAAGACCTGCAAAATTGAATGCAAAAAGAAACTTGGGTTTATCCATGTTAACACACAGTTTTTGTTTATTTTCAAGAGGGTCAGTATAACATAAAATCTTCAGAAACAGATACAGGTAATATCATAACCGAAAGTAAGGAAATTGCAGATTTGTTATGGTGGTTAAGTTCTACCTTCACAGTTGAGGGAATGAGATACTGTACCTGACCTTCGAGGTAACCAAGATGTGGAATTTGAAGTTCATGTAAACAACAAAAGAGTTTTGGGAAAAATAATTGCTTGAAAGACTGCCACTTGCCCAGGAACTAGTGAAGGGTAGTATCCCCTTTTTGGTCCATCTCTTGGGGATAGAGGATTCTGTATTTTTACTCGAATTGTGGGCCCTGAGGTGACTAAATTAACTAATCCTGGTTTCACTACCCTGTCAGAGGTGGAGGATTTGAAGGTGGAATACTCTTTTCCCATGCTTATTCTAGTATTTGCATGTGGTTTCCACCGAGGTTTGTTTGAGCTGCTTGAAATGGTTTCACTCCTTCGTGTATGCTTCTTTGGGTTGTCTTGTGCAAGAGATTGTCGATTGGATTTCAGACTCTGAGGCTTTGAGGACAGCCTTGAAACATTTCCTCTGCCCTCCTGTTAAGCCCTTGTGATGCAGCTTGGAATGGAGCATTGTTTTTGGGAGTCTTGTATCATGCGTATAGACATTGTGGCCTTTCCCAATGCAGCTAACCATAAACCATGTCTCTACTTAGGGGTGTTTGCCTGAGAGTGGACACTGATATTTGAACACCTATGCTGCTATTAAGCTGAGGTTGTATCTACCTTCTTGAGATGTGTGTGAAACATTATGTTGTAAAATTGCAAAGAAGACCTCATGTTCTGTCTGGTACCCTGACAGATATTTCTTTCTCAAGTAGTGCTTAATAACAATAACAAAACAAAAACAGACATTGCTGGAGAAACTCAGCAGATCTGTTAACATCTGTGAGGAGAAAGCACAGTTAATGTTTTGAGCCCAGTGACCTTTCAGAAAGGAAGTGTTTCTAATTTCTAGCATCTGCACTTCTTTGTTTTATCCTGATAACAAATGATCTGACATTAAGTTGTGGGATCTTGTCTGACATAAAATCATATTACCTATTTATAACAATGACTGACTTCACTTGGAAACATATTTCAGAGACTGCCAACCATGTTGGAAGGTAAATTGCAGGTTAGTTTTAATTAAGATTAGATTACATTACAGTGTGGAAACAGGTCCTCCGACCCAACAAGTCCACACTGCCCCGCCGAAGCGCAACCCACCCATACCCCTACATTTACCCCTTACCTAACACTACGGGCAATTTAGCATGGCCAATTCACTTGACCTGCACATCTTTGGACTGTGGGAGGAAACCGGAGCACCCGGAGGAAACCCACGCAGACACGGGGAGAACGTGCAAACTCCACACAGTCAGTCGCCTGAGTCGGGAATTGAACCCGGGTCTCTGGCGCTGTGAGGCAGCAGTGCTAACCACTGTGCCACCGTGCCACCCACAAACAAAGGACAGAGCGCGCAAGATTAGAAACAATCTTTCTGAAACCTCAGGGGTTCGATTATGATAGCCTAGTTTTTTTGCTTCTATTCCTTTATTGACTGGTTCCTTGTTTTAATCCATCTGCAAATGTTGTATCTCCATCATTCCTTTCAGTTGTCTTTTTTGTCTTTCCTTTTCTTTGCATTCATCTATTTGTCCACATTTCTTTATGTTCCTGGTTGTTCTTCATTGCCAACAATTGTGACTTACCTGGTTACCGTCCTCTCCAACCTTGGACTCATCAATATGCTTTTAGGCACGATGCATTATTCGACTGACAGCTTCCTTTACAAGATTTCCAGTTGCTCAAAGTTGATTGCTTTCATTTATTTGTGATTTACCATGATTTTGTCACTAATTGGAGCAGGTAGTGTACAACAGGTGAACGATTCTGCCAAGAGAACAGAACAAGATCTCAGCGACTTAACTCATCATCATGAAAGGTGCTTTATCGGCCTTTTTTTGTAAATATTTCACAGTTATGTTCATAGTCATCCAGTAGGATGAGAAAGGTACTTCAAAGAATATTTTTAACAGGGCAGCAGCATTTCCACCTAAGCAGTGAATCTTTAGGAGCTAGTTCTACATATATAATGTATCTTTACCTTTCTCCAAATTGCACCAATATGAAAGGTGTTTTAAAGCATACCTTGCTCCTCTAATGTTTGGAATTTTTGTTCTTTCCTACTGTTTCTTTATTGCAATTCAAGAGGACATGGTTGACTTACTGTCTTTCAGATGGGATATTAAACTAATGACCCATGTGCCTTCCGTAGTTGGACATTAAAAAGTACTGTGGTACTTATTAAAATGAGAGCACGAATCTTACCTGATGTCGTGACATACATTTATTGTTCAACAAATCTTTTCGTTTCTATCCTTGTGGTGGATGAGGCAGGCAACACACGTGCTTGTGCCTGTTTCCATGGCTAGAGCGGCTATGTTGCAGAGGAGGAAGTGCTGGATGTCTTGAAACGCATAAAAGTGGTTAAATCCCCAGGAACTGATCAGGTATACCCTAGAACTCTGTGGAAAGCTAGGAAAGTGATCGCTGGGCCTCTTACTGAGATATTTGTATCATCGATCGTCACAGGTGAGGTGCCGGAAGACTGGAGATTTGTTAACATGGTGCCACTATTTAAGAAAGTGATAAGGACAAGCCAGGGAACTATAGACCAGTGAGCCTGATATTGGTGGTGGGCAAATTGTTGAAGGGAATCCTGAGGCACAGGACATACATGTATTTGGAAAGGCAAGGACTGATTAGGGATAGTCAACATGGCTTTGTGCATGGGAAATCATGTCTCACAAACTTGATTGAGTTTTGTGAAGAAGTAACAAAGAAGATTGAGGGCAGAGCAGTAGATGTGATCTGTGTGGACTTCAGTAAGGCATTTGACAAGGTTGCCCATGGAAGACTGGTTAGAAAGGGAAGATCTCATGGAATATAAAGATAACTAGCCATTTGGATACAGAACTGCCTCCAAGGTAGATGACAGTGGGTGGTGGTGGAGAGTTGTTTTTCAGACTGGAGGCCTGTGACCAGTGGAGTGCCACAAGAATTGGTACTGGATCCTCTACTTTTCATCATTTATATAAATGATTTGGATGTGAGCATAAGAGGTATAGTTAATAAGTTTGCTGATTACTCCAAAATTGGAGGTGTAGTGGACAGTGAAGAAGGTTACCTCAGATTACAACAGGATCTTGATCAGATGGGCCAATGGGCTGAGAAGTGGCAGATGGAGTTTAATTTGGATAAATGTGAGGTGCTGCATTTCGGGAAAGCAAATCTTAGCAGGACTTATACACTTAATGGTAAGGTCCTAGGGAGTGTTGCTGAACAAAGAGACCTTGGAGTGCAGGTTCATAGCTCCTTGAAAGTGAAGTCGCAGGTAGATAGGATAGTGATGAAGGCATTTGGTATGCTTTCCTTTATTGGTCAGAGTATTGAGTACAGAAGTTGGGAGGTCATATTGCGGCTGTACAGGACATTGGAAGGTCACTGTTGGAATATTGCATGCAGTTCTGGTCTCCTTCCTATCAGAAATATGTTGTGAAATTTGAAAGGGTTCAGAAAAGATTTACAAGGATGTTGCCAGGGTTGGAGGATTTGAGCTATAGGGAGAGGCTGAACAGGTTGGGGCTGTTTTCCCTGGGGCATCTGAGAATGAGGGGTAACCTTACAGAGGTTTATTAAATCATGAGAGCCATGGATAGGATAAATAGACAAAGTCTTTTTCCTGGGGTGGGGGAGTCCAGAACTGGAGGGCATAAGTTTAGGGTGAGAGGGGTAAGATATAATAGAGACTTAAGGGGCAATGTTTTCACGCAGAGGGTGGTGCGTGTGTGGAATGGGCTGCCAGAGGATGTGGTGGAGGCTGGTTTAATTGCTGCGTTTAAAAGGCATCTGGATGGGTATATGAATAGGAAGGGTTTGGATGGATGTAGGACTAGATTGGGTTGGGCTGGTTGGACCGAAGGGTCTGTTTCTGTGCTGTACATCCCTATGACTCTGACAACTAGCTTGCACCCTGTTATAGAGGCTGTAGCTTGTGGACTGGCACTCCACATCAAACATGACTGACCAGGAGACTTGCTTGCGTTTACTACTCATCATAGATATAGTGGAAGGTGATGATCATCCCCCCGGCCATTTTAGAAATGCAACTTCTTGGCCACCAAGTCCTGGAGTGGACCTTGTGAACCTGGTGTTTATGGTTCAGGCTGGAATGCTGCTCTTTATATCACAAGGCTTATCCAAAAAGATTAGCTGGACATCGTTTAATTGCCATTTGTACAAGCTCTATTTGGAAAATTGCCTGTCTCGTTTCCTAACATTCTAATGATGATGGCATTTGAAAATAGTTTCACTGATTGTGAAAGGAATTGGGACATGAGTTCATAGACGACAAATAAGATTTTTTTGCTGACATGGTGGTAACTGGATCAGATGCTGACAGATGAAACAAACTGATCTTCCGTAGTGAATGGCAGTTAATTTGAAATGGCAGGTAAACTCTGTCCATCCTATTCACTTCCCCTCCTTTGGTCCTCACAGTCACTGATTTTTTTGGTGACCATATGTTGTTGCTATTTAATGATTCCTCAATCTTTCTGATTAAAATGCCTGTAAATAAGCTTTAAATCCTTTTTTAGATCCTTACATGATACAGTTTAGCAATGGTCTTCAAAAAGCAATTTGTGTATATTTTACTTCATGATCTAGACAGGTGTGCAGGGCATAATTGAAAATTAACAGATGACAAAACTAGAAAGTGTAGTGAACTATGAGGAGGTTAGTGTTGAACTTAATGGGGATATAGACAGGCTGGTGGAATGGACAGACAACTGGCAGATGAAATTTAATGGAGACAATTGTAAAGTTTTACAAGATTACTTTTAAAAGAAAGAGTGAGGAGAGCAATACAACATTAAGGGTACAGTTCTAAAGTGGTAGAAAAGCCATAGCACCCTGAGTATATGTGCACAAATCATCAAGGTGACAGGACATGTTGAGCCTTTTTTTTGAGGTAGTTTAGGTGTTGGAGGTGATTTCCTCAAATTCTAGGAGCAGCAATTACTGTTTCATATGCAGTTGCATTGTTTTGGAACTTTGGAGAAAAAAAGTCAAAACAACAGCAGTTTTGAAAGGGAGAAGAACAGGCAAAGGAAGCTCATGGTGAGGTCAGTGCAAGAGAGAGAGAGAGAGGAACCCACATTGCTAACTGAGAGAGTTAGCAGTTACTGCCTTTGCTAATGAAATCATGTATCTAGTACAATTGCAGCATTTAACAGGCATCTGGATGGGTATATGAAAGGAAGGGTTTGGAGGGATATGGGCCAGGTGATGGCAGGTGGGACTAGATTGGGTTGGGATATGTGGTCGGCATGGACGAGTTGGACCTAAGGGTCTATTTCCATGCTGTACATCTCTATGACTGTATGACTCTATAATACTATGAGTGACTCTGGCCTTTCTGAAGAGGTGCATAGAATACAAAAACAGTAAAGTGTGATAAGCCTGTATAAAACACTAGTTCAGCCGCAACTGAAGTAATGTCCTGTTCTGGCACTTCACTAGATAATGCATGTGAAGGTATTAAGAAAATGCAGAAAGGAATTGTTGTGAATGGATCTAGGGCTGAAGGAATTCAGTGAAATTAGAGAGGTTAGACCTAGACTCTTCTGTTGAGAGAAGTCTCCTGATTGAGGTGCTTAAAATCATTAAAGTTCTGCACAGAGTAGATGGGGAGAACCTTTCCATTGGTGGTAAGATCAGAGGACACCAATTTAAAGCAAATAGCAAAATAAACAAAAGAACAGTGATGTGTTCTGATCTGTGTGTGGCAGAGACAAAGTCAAGGCCTTCAAAGAGAAATTGAACAGTTATTTGAAGAGGAACCAGAGATGGTGGGAGGAGGAATTATGATGGACTCGTGACCTTGTCTTGCTGTCCATTGTACTGCTAGGAATTGGAGGAACTAAATCAATGGAAGACAGGTGGAGGAGTGGTACTGAGGGAGTTGCCTTAGTAGAAATCTGGTGTGGTCACAGCAGGTTGAATAGCATTTGCCTGTGCTGTAACTGTGCTGAGATTTGATTTAACAATTACAATAAAATAGCAAAATCATTCTCCGAATCGGGCAAAAACTGGCACTGGACTACAAATGGGGATTTTAGGGACAAATAATCAAAACACTGTTTAAATAGATGAGCAGTGAGAAAGTCCCAGTTTGAACCAAAAACATCAACAGTGGTGGAGTAAACTAATTGGCAAATCTACAAATGTTATGAGTTGAATGGGTTGAAATTTTTCATGGATTTGTTTGATAAATGCAAGAAATAACTAGTTTGAAGGCAACTTGTGTCATCCTGTAGGTTAGGGCCCCTGCTGTCCTATGCTCACCATTCATGTTTTTCTTCCCACACAGATTCTTTTCTGCACATTGAATACGCACAGAATTGACATGGAAAAACTTCTTGGAGGACAAATAGGCCTGGAAGATTTTATTTTTGCGCACACAAAGGGCCTGAAGAAAGAAGTGGATGTGTTTAAAGCAGAGGATGCTCTGGGATTAACTATAACTGACAACGGGGCCGGATTTGCTTTTATAAAAGTAGGTTTGAATTCTATACTTAAGCAAGTGGAGGAAGTCGCACTCACTTTCCATCAAGTGTAATGTGGAACATTTCTAGTCAAGGAATTCCCTTTTGTTGCTTGCTCTAGTAATACAGTTACAAATGTTACTGCTATTGATAGCTGTTTTGAACTTTATCTGTATGATTATTGAAGGTTTTTTTTAACCTCTTAAAATAAAGTTGCACACCATCCTGACTTGGATGTATGTCACTGTTCCTTCATGTTTGCTAGATCAAGTTCGACTTGTTCAAATTCCTACTTACCTCATTGCAGTGTAACAGTATCATCATCATGAGTACTGAGGTGCGAGTTGATTCATTAAATCATCTTCAGGCCAGTTAAGAATGGGTAGTAAATGCTCATTATGCCAGTGACTTGTATCCAGAGAATCATATTGCAAGTTGAATTGGACTCTGGTGTTCCTATTGGCAGGGCTCGTACATAGAGTCATATAGCACAGAAACAGATGCTTTGGTCCAACCACAATCCCAAACTAAACTAGTCCCATCTGCCTGCTCCTGGTTAACATCCCTCCAAATCTTTCCTATTCATGTACTTATCTAAGTATCTTTTAAATGTTGTAACTGTGCCCATATCTACCATTTCCTCAGCAAGTTCATTTCACATACAAACCACCCTCTTAAAAAAAAAAATCTCCTCATGTCTTTTTTATATCTCTGTCCTTAAATGTCTCTGTCCCCTGGTCTTGAAATCCCCCATTCTAGGGAAAAGACATCTACCATTAACCCTATCCATACCCCTCACAATTTTCTAAATCTCAATAAGGTCACCTGTTAATTTCCTACAGTCCAGTGAAAAATGTACCAACTTTTTAGCGTTTCCTTTTAACTCAAACCCTCCATACCTGGCAACATCCTGGTAAGTCACTTCTGAACCCCCTGTTTCTTAACAATATCCTTCCTATAAACTGGCTGAACAGAACTGGACACAGTTGTCCAAAAGAGACCTCTGTACAATCTGTCAGTTTACACTCTTCTTCTTTGATTCCTGCCAATCTTTATATGACTTCCACTGAAGCTAAGAGTGATCATGTATTCGATGATGCCTGCTTTTGTTAGCTGTACTGCTGTGTATATTTATAAAGTTTGTTAGCTGCAGATCTTGGCATGGTGGGAGAGAATATCATCATCATGGGAGAAAAAAGCCACCTTCACTTGGAGAATGTTTGCTTTTTGCCTTTACCTCCCCTGAGGTGGCATTGTGTTAACATGATGATCTTGGAATGGGTATTGGTGTGCTTTTTACTTCTACAAAGCTCAGAAAACTTCAGCTTAATGTTAGTAACCCAATGCTAAGCAGATCTGCATGGCAATGTCTTGACCTGTTTGGATGTTGAATCCTTTTTCTTGCACGATGCACTGGAGATGAAAATGTTATCTGGATGTAACTGTGTTGCTGCTTGGATTGCACACTTGTCATCTGTAACTATTGAGTTAAGGCAAAAGAACAGGTGGACAGATGAAAATACTTCTTAACGTGGTAAGCTATGATGATCAGAAGCGGACTTTAGAAGGTCACAGAGCAGATGTGCAACTTTGAAAAAGAAATTGGATAAAATCTTCATGTGTTTTAAAAGAGACCTAAGGGGCACCTTTTTCACCCAGAGGGTGATGCGTGTATGGAATGAGCTGTCAGGGGAAATGGTGGAGGCTGGTACAATTATAGCATTTAAAGGGCATCTGGATGGTTATATGAATCGGAAAAGTTGAGAGGGATACAGGCCAAATGCTGGGAAATGGGACTAGGTTAGGTTAGAATATCTGGTTGGCATGGATGAGTTGGACTGAGGGGTCTGTTTCTGTGTTGTACATCTCTGAGTAGCTTAGGCTATGGCAGAAAGCAATGAAGACTAATTAATTCCATTCAACAGAGCCAGCAAAGATACACGGTGCTGAATGGCCACATCCTGTGCTTCATATTCCAAGATAAAATCCAAAATTAAAAGACTATTTTGCATAGCTGTACAAGACTTTTTCAAAAAAACCTTATAAATTGGGAATGCTGTAATTTAAAACAAAAGTACTCAACTGCAGGGACTGGAAGTACAATGTCAGTGTCCTTTTGCAGGCTCAGTGCAGGAGGAAGTGCCAAAAGGGTTGGGTTTGGGTGTGGATATTTCCAGTAGGCAGTCAACCAAGTGAAAAAGCCAGCCAGCAGATCATTGTTGACATAATAAGCACTGTAAAATGTTGGCAAGGGGAAGGAAATCATTACTGCTGTGTTTGCCCTGAATAATGACCTTTTTTTTCTGTGTTATAGTCAGAATAATAATTCTAGGTGAAAACAAGGGTTGGCTACTCATTTACGTAATTGAATTCATTAGAGTTGGAAGATATATGTCATTAGTTTCCAGAGTAACTTAGAAGGTTCACAGGTAGATATTCACAGGGTTTACGGCATAAATTGTAATTGACAATTAAATATGCAGTTAGATTCTCTGGGTTATAAACTCTCAAGTACTGATAACCATGAAATTCCCACTGGATCAGATCTCAGTGAATTCAAAGATCTATCATGTAGCCATAACAGTTCTAGATTGCTTCTTTGTAATCTGTTCTGTTTTATATTACCGAATGTTCCGTTTTTGTGCCTCATTAATGATTTGATTCATTGGTCAAACCGATCATGAAGACAAAGCTACTTATGAAGCTACCTAAGGCTGTCTCTCAGTACCATTCACAATTACTTAGCTAATACATTAAAATATATTCCTTTTGACAGAAGTCACTTTCCAGGATGCCCTTTGTATATAACTGTTTATGTATCAATACAAACACCTAACCACTCTGAAACTGACACACCTGTGAAACTCTCAACCAAATTTTGACCAAGATGACGTTATGACTACATGCCCCTCCCATTCCCCTTTCTGTATGGCTTTGGGAGAATAGGGAATAAATCTGAATTGTTTCGGTTAGCATTTGGGTCCTTCAATCACATATATGTATGCTTGTTATTTATCTGTCCTCAGAAATAGCTATTGACTAATGTCAACAAGTTGACAGTTTAAGTTCATGGATATACACTTTAATGGGAAGAAAGCATTCTGCTTCACATTCCTAAAAATACTTGTCTGATTGCAGTTCATGTAATTACATCTGAATTGTATTCATCATGGTCTCATACTAGCATTGGAGGTAGTCCAGAAAAGGTTGACTTTGCTGATGACAGCTCTTGAAATTTTGTTTTGTATGGAGAGATTGAATATTTCCTGTTCCTGTGCTATATTGTTCTTTGTTCTTTGTGAAGACAGTTTTAGTGTAGAAGGGCAAAATGTGTCTGCACAGGCTTGAGAGATGTTAAAGGGTTAATTTGTTCTGCTGACATGTAAGACATTGGATGTCCTGGGGGTAGGAGGGTGTTTTTTTTCTGTCTTGCAGGCAGGATGTGACTATCAATTCATACTCTAAATACTGCTGTTTGAGGAATAACCTAATCACTCACTGTTTTGAGAAATAAAATGTGATTATGGGAGAGTGGCAGGGGGTGGTGTCTTGCATGCATGACTGACTGTGATGTAAAATCCTGTACAAAGGGGGGACTGTTCCCTTTATCGGGAGACATCTCTTGATATGGCTCCACAAGCCTCACGAAGAGTGTTAAGTGATCCTGCAAAGGCTTGTACTTGCTGAAATAAATTGTGGCTGTTCGCAGAATTTGGAGTATTGCAGTTGCATCAAGCGTGTAAGAATCTCAAGAAGGGAACTAACACATGGAGGGCCAAAGGACCTGTCCCTGTGCTGTATTGTTCTTTGTTCTCAGCTTGGGTCGGTACTTGTTGGAATGTAGAAAAATGAGAGGCAACCTGACTGAAACATCCAAGAGTTTTCGGGAACTTTATAGAGTAGATGCAGACAAGTTGTTTTCTCTTATAGTTGAGTCAGGGAGCAGAGGGCATCATTACAGGATAAGGGTTCTCCCATTTGAGACAGATGATAGGGAATTTCTTCTGAGAGGGTAGTGAATCTGTGGAATTCTTTACCGCAGAGGGTTGTCAAGGCTGATTCATTGAGTACATTCAAGGCTGCGACACAGATTTAGTCAGTAAGGGGATCAAGGTTGATAGGGAAAAGGCGAAATAGTGGAGTTGGATCTCAGGTCATCATAGTCGCAGTGGCAAAACAGGCTCAATGGGCTGAAAGGCCAACTTCTGCTCCTATGCCTTGTGTTTGCCAGGGACCATTGGAATGAATGTGTATTGCATTGCCATCTAGTGGCTGTAAGAAGCCTATACCAGAGAGTTGCATTGCTGCCTTCTCTTTAGCATTTCTGATGTGTTCTTGAAAAAAGGCCATGCTAAAGGAAAATTACTTTCCCATATATAAACATGTTGTAAAAACGAGTTATGTTTCTAAAGTGTATTTTTAACATGAACGATGTATTGGACACCTTGAACCTAATCAACCCAAAAATCACCCACCCACTACTCAGTAATTCTTAACATTTTTTCTGACTCATCCATTTCCTGGCTCACTTCTCTCACTTTGGGTGAGGGCCTGGGGGAGCTAGCTGAAGGAAGCAGCAAGTGGGAGGATAGAGATACGGAAGTGAGGAAGTGGCAGTTTGTTTTTCAAACAGTGACTGTGCTTTATTTAAAAAAAAAAGAGACAGTGCCATTTAGGAGAGAACCCTATTTTACTGACTCTGCCTAAGTAGGAAGTCACAGCTTTTGTCTATTTGAAGCATATTCAAACTATCATTGAAGATCTGCATGACAGATTTGTGCATGTTGATTGTGATTGTTGTTAATGTAATCATTCTTCTTCCCCTCCCTATCAGCAGATTGTGTATCTGTGAGAAGCCAGTATGATCAAAAATCACATCACACCACACCACACCAGGTTATAGTCCAATGGGTTTATTTGAAAGCACTAGCTTTCGGTGCACTGCTCCTTCATCAGGAAGGAACAGCACTCTGAAAACTATTGTTTTCAAATAAACCCGTTGGACTATAACCTGTTGTGGTGTGATTCTTGACCTTGTCCAACCAGTCCAATGCCGGCACCTTCAAATCATAGAAACCAGCACAGCCTAGTTCACAGCTTATTACCTGTCGAGATCTGTTGATTACAATCAAGATTAGTCTGAGTTGCTTCCTCTCTCATTCATTATGGTAGTGTAGATTATGGTGTCTCTTAAGTTTGGAGACTGAGAATTGGGGATTGACCCAATTTTGCACGGAGTCCAACTTCTTTATTTTTAATTGCATTTTTCATTATTTTTAAACATTTGGTTTGTACTAAATAATATAGTGACTCTCAAATAGTTTGAGGTGGACAGTCTGGGATAACTAGGTTACTTAAGAATTGATCTTTGACAGAGATCTTGCTGCTTGGTTCACCAGGAATATTCTCATCAATGTGCACCTCCTATCCTTTTTCTTGGGGAAATTTCTTCAAAGATATGCTTTATTCAAACATGTCTAGGTGGAGCATAGAGAGTTGGTTAGACTCTCTCTTGTAATGAATTACATAGTTTAAATCACACAGAAATATGTTCCATTTGCGTCCTTCCATTTTTCCTGATCTAAATCCGCCATCTTTGCGACCATTTATTTCAATATATCTTCTATTCTCTTTGCCCCCATGTATCTGTCTAAC
Source organism: Chiloscyllium plagiosum (assembly GCF_004010195.1). Lineage (NCBI taxonomy): Eukaryota > Metazoa > Chordata > Chondrichthyes > Orectolobiformes > Hemiscylliidae > Chiloscyllium > Chiloscyllium plagiosum. Next base: position 12,524,079 of record NC_057720.1, read on the forward strand.
TTCAAAGCATCTGCACTAATCACTCCAAGAGAAATTGAGCATTTCATATTTTAAAATTCGTTTGTGTGATATGGACATGGCTGGCTTGGTATGCATTTACAATCTATCTCTAATTTCCCCAGAGGAGTTGGTGGTGAGCTGCCTGCTTGAACTGCGACTGTCCTCGGGGAATAAGGGCCCTCACAGCTGTTAGAAAGAGGATTCTGACCCAGCAACAGTGAAGAAAAGGTGATATAGTTTCAGGCCAGCGTGGTGTGTGGCTCAGAGGGAATTCCCATTTCTTGCTCTTGCCCATTTCTTGCTCTTGCTCATGTTGGAGCTTGTGAGTTTGACAGGAGTTGTCAAGGGAGGCTTGGTGAATTCATGCCATGGATCTTGGAAATGACACATACTGCTGCCACAATGCATCAGCGATAAAGAGAGTTCATGTTTGAGGGCGGCTTATGGGCTGCTAATCATGCAGACTGCTTTGTTCTGAATGGTTTTGAGCTTTGTGTATTGTAGGAACTGGACTCATTCGGGCAAATGGAGAGTATTCCATCACAATTATAACATTTATATTGTTGCAGGCATTGGGGAGACAGGATGTAAGTTATCAACCATAGAATTCTTCGCCTCTGACCAGATCTTGTCATCACAGTATTTATGACTGGTTCAAGTTTTGGTCAGTGGTAACCCTGAGGATGTTGATAGCAGGAGATTAGTAATGCCATTGAACATCAAGGCATTTACAGAGGAATCTCGATTATCTGAATTCTGGTGCATCCGAAGAAGATCTCAAGGTCCCAATAGAAACATTACATCAAAGAGGTGTTTCCAACACTGATCACTTCTTTTGTTTACAATGATTAAAAATGAATTCGGCTTACTGAAATGCTGTCAAGAACAGCCCTGGGCATCGATGGGAGCCCAGGCACCGTCTCCAAATGACTGTCTGCCCGCTCTCTCTCTCTTCCCACACTTTCCCTGAAGTTCTACGCAGGGGTGTACCCTAACCCCCCCTTCCCCAGATAATCTCTCCAGCATTGTCCTGTACAGGGCAAAGGTGGAACTTGTCAAAATGTTGCAGTAAAAAGTTTGTGTGCGTGCGCGCGCATATTTGTATATATGCTGTTTTGAGACCCCCCCACCCCCAAAAAAAAGGCAACAGCAGTCTTGCTGTTGGTGTCCAGTCTGGCTGCCCTGGGGGGGGCTGACTGGGGAGGCAGAAGCACGCATGGTTAGGGGGTGGTGGTGGATGGGGGTGAGGGGGCACGTGCGCAGTGTGCTGCTGGCTAGTCTCCGGAACGGGAAGCAGACCTAGCTGGTGACCGCTGTGTCAATCCCATTGAACTAATGGAAGTGTGGAAGGCTTCAGCAGTGCTGCAGGCCCCTTACACACAAGTGTGTGTCTGCTTAGAAACAAACCCTGAGACAGAGAGAGGGAGAAAGGCAGGCAGAGCGAGGAAAAAGAGAACTTCAGAAAATTCCGAGGCCCAGAGGAAAGACATTAACCGAATAATCAATTGTCCGAACGAAATATTGCCCACCCATCTCATTCGGATAATCGAGATTTCTCTGTATTACTAAAGGATTAGAGGGTAGGAAAGTGTTTCTGCAACTACACAAAGCAGTCGTGAGATAACACTTGGAGCATACAGTTTTGATCCCCTTACTTGGGGCTCAATTCCAGAGATGACTTATGAAGAGAGATTGAACAGTTTAGGCCTTAACTCTGGAATTTAGAAGAATGAGAGAAGATCTAACTGAACTTTGCAAGATGCTAAAGATGACTGATAAAGTAAACACAGAGTGGATGTTTCCTCATAGAGCAATCTAGAACGAGAGGTCATAATTCTCAGAAAAGGGATAGCAGATTTCAAAATGATGAACATTTGCTGAAGACAACCGCATAAGACCATAAAATACAGAATTTTAATTAAGCCATTGGGCCTATCAACTCTGTTTCGCCATTCAATCCTGGCTGATATGTTTCTCAACCCCATTCTCCTGCATTCTCCCTGTAATCCTTGATCCCCTTACTAATCAAGAATCTATCTATCTCTGTTGTAAATACACTCAATATCTTGGCCTCCATAGCCTTCTGCAGCAATGAATTCCACAGAATCAGCATCCTCTGGCTGAAGAAAGTCCTCCTTGTCTCAATTTGAAAGAGTCATCACATCACTCTGAGGCTGTACCCTGGGGTCCTAATCTCTCCTCCTAGTTCTCTCAAAGTCTGTGGAGTTAACTACCTCAGAATATGGTGGTTGCTGGAGCATGCATAAATTTGAGGTGATTGACAAATGTTTAATTAGTGATGATTGAAAGTTATTGGAGAGTAAGCAGGAAAGTGGAGTTGAGGCAACATGAGATCAGTATTGATTGTATCAAATGGTGAGCTGGCTCGAATTGTCTGTTCCTGCACTAAGTTCATGTGTTTTTAGATTTGATCTGTTGATCATTATTTCATCATGTCCATGGCAGGAAAGGGTGCAAAAAAGATTTACAGTGATGTTGCTGAGACTGGAGGGTTTCAGTTATAAGGAGAGAATGGATAAGCTGGAACTTCTCCCTGGAGCATCGGAGGCTGAGGGGAGTCGAGGTTTATAAAATCATGAGGGCCAGAGATAAAGTGAATAGCGAAGGTCTTTACCCCAGGCTATGTTTAAGATGTGGGGAGAAACATTTAAAAGTACTTGAGTGGCATTTTTTTCCACTCACAGGTTGGTTTGTATGTGGAATGAACTGCCAGAGGAAGTGATAGATGCAGGTACAGTTACAACATTAAAAACATTTTTGGACAGGTACATGAATAGGAAAGGTTCAGAGGGGTATGGGCCAGAAGCAGGCAAATGGGACTAGTTCAGTTTCGGAAACCTGATTGGCATGGCCAAGTTGGGCTGAAGAGTCTGTTTCCGTGCTGTACGACTGTATGTTACCTAACTTCTACGGATGTTGTTGGCATGCCTACTTGCATTTTTCAGTAAAACAGAGTTAAAATCACATCTTGTTAATGATACTAAAGTGGGAGACATATAACACTGAGGTTACAGACTGAGATTGAATGCAATTCTGCTGATGACCTACAGCATCTCATGGGTGTCCAGTATTGCTTAATTTGTCAGAGTTGCTGGATTTTTTCGAAGCTTGTTAGTTAGCTTGGGGATCAAAAGGCAGTGTACAAATTTGACGTTGCTGACCTGGTGATATTTTGTAGAGATTTCAGGTTTACAGTATTAATCACATAAGCTCATAATTGCATTGGTATGGCTCACTGTTTGAGATGAGGAATAGCTGGATCTGCTTTGTTTTCATTCATTTATGTTGGAGTTTTTTTTTCTTCTGTAGATAAGGTACCACATGTGATTCTGCCAATGTCCTGAGAAGTTTAGAAAGAAGACAGCCAACTGGGTAGCACTTCGTCAAGTGAAGCAATGAGCAGAACATTGACAGCTTGAATATTGGCTTCCTAAACCATGTTGGCTTCCTAAACTGAGATTTTTTCCAACTTAAACATATCTTTATTAACAATAACATTTTGGAGTGATTATAGTCAGCATTGCAGAGAGGCCTGATTTGGAGGAGTGCAAATATATTAATGTGTTGAATATAGCATGAGGTAAGAATTAAAATATAGCAGACATATTGAGTATGTTGACAGTCACAAGCTATTTCTGTTGCAGAGTGTTTATTGGAAAGAAGTTAATGCTGCTTGACCCTAACAGTGCTTGTTATTTTCATTTTCTTTCTTTTTCTAGCGCATTAAAGAGAACAGCATCATCGACCGAGTCAAAGTAATCCTTGTCGGTGACCACATTGAGTCAATTAATGGCCAGGGTGTAGTGGGATGTCGGCATTATGAAGTGGCCAAGATGCTGAAAGAGTTGCCAAAAGGCCAGACATTCACTTTGAAGCTGGTTGAAACGACAAAAGCATTTGGTAAGTTTTGACAACTAATGTGGTTACAGTCCTACTCCTTCCTCTCTCAGCCCACCCTGGAGCTGTTTAACAACAAAGATGGATACTATGGCCTCAATTATTTAAATCTATATTCATGCCTTGAAGTGGGAGCAGAATATAATGTATCCAAATTTGCTACTGGTACAAAGATAGGTGCATATTGTGATGAGGGCAAGGATCTGTAAGGGGTTAAATGATTTGAGTGAGTGGAATTTAATGTAGGAAAATCTGAAGTCATGTATTTTGGTAGGAAGTATCAAACGACACATAATTATTTAAATGGGGAATAGCTCCCACAAATTGCAGTGTAGAGGAATCTGGTTACTCTTGAGCACAAAAGACAAAGTTAGCATGCAGGTGCAGCAAGTAATTAAGGTAAACTAAATTTTGGCCTTTATTGTAAGGGAACTGGAGTTTAAAAACAGGCATGTTTGTTTAGAACTGTACAGGCTGTTGGTGTGGCCACACCTGGAGTACTGTGTTTTATTCACCACATTTAAGAAATGATGTACTGGCTTTGGAGACTGTGTTCAGATGAGATGCACTGGATTGATTCTTGGGATGAAGGGGTTGCCTTATGAATGATAGCTAAACAGATTAGTATTTGGAAGAATGAGATGTGTTTATATTGGGCAATACAAGATTATAAGTTAGCTTGGTAGGGTAGATGTTAAGAAAGTGTTTCCAATAGTGGAGGAGTCTTGAAGTAGGTGACATATCTAAAGAATAAGGGTATTTTCCTTTAAAACTGAGAGGCAAAATAATTTCCTTTTGTGGAATGTAGAGTATACCTGGAATTCTCTATTCCAGAGACTTGTGTAGGTTAGATCATTGGAAATGTTTGAAGCAGAAGTAATAGATTTTTGAATTGTCAGAATTGAGGAGTATGAGGAGCTGGCACAAAAGAGGAGTTGAGGTCTGTGGCAGTTCAGCCATCATTTTATAGAATGATAGAACAAGCATGAGGGGCTGATCAACCTACTCCCGCACCTATTTCTTATTCTTATTTGCAACAGTCTGTATCTAGGGCACGTTTAAAGACTGATTCTTTTCTTTAAAACTGTGTGCTGCATTGTGGCTGTGTTTTTTTTGAAGAGTTAGTGAATGCTACCTAACCCACCACCATCAATTTATCCTGCCTGCTCTGCCATTCCAAAGTGACCGTGAAACTATTGAGTTGTTGTTTAACAGAATGCACATCTTTTTTATTTGTTTGCAGAATGTGGGCATTGTTAGCTGGTTCTGCATTTATTGTTCGTCATATTACCAATTCATGATTACCCTTGTCAAGGTGCCTTCATGAACTGCAGCTGTTGCTGTCATTCATGTTGAGGGGGGGGTACATGTGCAGTGCTGGTGAGAAGCAAATTCCAGGAATTTGACCCAGCAACAGTGAAGGGATTGCAATACAGTTAGAATGGAGTATGCTTTGTGATTTGGTGGGGAGCTAACAGGTGGCCGTGCTTATTTGCTGCCCTTGTCCTTTAAGGATTGTTCTTCCCGTGCTTGGAAAGTGATGTTAATGTAACCTTCACAATTTATCGTTGAGTCTAATGTGAACCTCTTGGGGGGGTTGGAGGGGGGTGCAGTATAGTATAATTCCGTTCCGTCCTGAATGAAAAGGAACTGCTCAACATCATTCTCTGCTTAGCTAAATTTGTACATTACGATCACTTAATCATCCAATTCTAACATCCTGGGAGTTGCCACTGCCCAGAGACTAAGTTGGATTTGTACCAACAGTGGTGGGTTTCACCAGTTTCCCCATTCTCCCTCCCCCACCTTATCCCAGTCCCAAGTCTCCAACTCAGCATTGCCCTCTTGACCTGTCCATTGTCCTTCCCATCTATCCGCTCCACCCTCCCCTCCGACATATCGCCACTTCCCCCACCTTCATCTACCTATTGCATTCCCAGCTTCGTGCCACCTCCCCCCTCCCATTTATCTCTCAGCCCTCCTGCCCACAAACCTCATTCCTGATGAAGGGCTTATGCCTGAAATGTCAATTTTCCTGCTCCTCGGATGCTGCCTGACCTGCTGTGCTTTTCCAAAACCACGCTGTTGACTCTGATCTCCAGCATCTGCAGTCCTCACTTTCTCCTGGAGTAACAGTGAGCATAGTATTGCAAAGCAGTTACTGTTTGAAGCGCTATTGATTGATAATAGACCGATGGGAGTAATTGGCTGCGTTGGATTTGTTGTTTCTGATGAAAAGCCATAGCAGACTGGAAACATTAACTCTGTTTTCTCCTCTCAGATGCTACCTGACTTGCTACGTTTCTTGAGAAGTTTCTGTTTCTGTTGGATTTGGACTTGTGTGTGTGTGAGAGACAAAGCTGAGCAATTTCATGACTGGATGTTGGCAGAACTGCAGAGGTCTGACCTGTTAGTTGTGGGATCATTGGTTCTATATATCACTTGCTGCTTCTGTTGTTTAAACGCACTAGTTCTGTATTTTTGCTCTATTTGTAGGTTGTACCTCGTGCTGTCCTTGACATGCTTCATGCGTTTTGCATGGAACCAGGGTGGATCTGATGGTAGTGGTAGATATGCACGGCCACAGAAGTTGCTACTTGTGGTTACATATAATTCTGCTGTTGATGGCCAGCAGTGTCCTTCGTATCAAATCTTTTGCGTTTTTGATCAATTCATGGGATATGGGTGTTGCTGATATTTATTATCCATCCCTAGTTCCCCAGAGAACAATAAAGAGTATTATTATGGAACAGTGAAATCCAGACATGGAAAAAATTTCCGATTTCTTTCCTTTAAACAAATAGCAAACCAGATTGGTTTTTATGACAATCGACAGTAGCGTGATTGCCAGTATTTAATTCTGGATTTTTCTAATTGCATTCATGTTTCACCATCTGTTTTAAAAAATTCTCAAGGTCAAGGACCAGGCTCGCAACGGGACCAAGCGACACCTTCCATTTTCGGTTAGATTCACACATGTATTGGGACACAATTTTAACCCTTTCACCACACCATCTGCCATGATAGGATTTGAGCCTGTGTCTCCAGAACGTTAGAGGAGTTCTGGATTACTGATGATAAGTCTGTAATGGTTAGGCTGTGATGTTGAGGTCTCATCTATTTTTCCCTCTTATTGGTTCCCTCACCAGTTGCTGTAGACCCTGTTTAGTGGTTGAGTCCTTTGGGGCTCTGTCAGTAATTTTGCTACCGAGCTACTCATTGTGATGGACATTCAGATAACCCATCCAGAGTGCCTCCTGTGCTCTTACCAGCCCTGGTGCTTGTACCAGTTGTTGTACAACATGGAGGAGAACTGATTCATCAATTGAGGGTGTTTTGTAGATGGCAATTAGCAAGAGGCTTTTTTGACCATGTTTAACTTTATACCATGAGGTTTCATGGCCCTGAATTCAATACCAAGGACTTCGTTTCAACTGTATACCAGCTATAGCTAAACCTATAGAAAGCAGAAATGGATGTAGGTTTGCATGCTGAACTGGAAGGTTCATTTCCAGACATTTTGTCACCCTACTAGGTAACATCTTCAGTGGGACTTTGGGCGAAGCACTGCTGCTGATTCATGCTTTCAATTTATGCTTGGGTTGGTGATGTCATTTCCTGTTGGAATGCCCTGCTTCGAGCCAAACAGAGACAGGCGTGAGAATTCCTAGAAGCATGACATTCCAACCAGAACTCTATCAACAAACACATCGAGTTAGACCCTGTCTACCACCCCCTGAGAAAAAAACAGATGACGACATCACTAACCCAAACATATAAATAAAAAGCAGGAATCAGCAGCAGTGCTTCGCCCGGAGTCCCACTGAAGATGTTACCTAGTAGGGTGACGAAATGTCTGGAAATGAACCTTCCAGCTCAGTGAGCAAACCTACATCCAGAATCTCAATCTGAGCTACAAATCTTCTCAAAACTCGCTAAAAGCAGAAATAAAAGGAATTTAGTAGAATTTGCATGTTAATGTCCAGACTCAACTCTTCAATATGATTAGAAACACAGCAAGTGCCTCATTCAGTGTATTTGCAGAATATTTCAAACATGAGATGTTCTTGCCTGAGTATGTGATTGGACATTTAATGTTTTGGCATCAGTCTCCATGCTATATAATTGTGCATTTATTTGGGAAGAAGTAAAGCATCATCTAGGTGAAGGTTTTAGAACTTGAACTTGAAAGTCAAAGGAGAATTGTTGCAAATAATCTGAGTTTTAAAAAAAAGCTGTCAGTTATTTGTTTGAAAGCTTTGAATTTTCCTTTGTGGTTAAGCCAATGGTCTTTGGCAGTGGTTTTTATGTCTTCCAGTAAATGTTTATAAATTCTCGGTTGCCTGCTGGGAAGTATAGGTTTTGCAGTCTTTTAAATAGATCTGGGGGTTTTTCATTGAGTTGCATGTGTTATTTTGACTTTGCGCATGGAACAGTGCTGACCAAGTCTGCAGTAGGCAAACCCTCCCCTGAAAACCCTTTTGCTGTAGCTGAGGAGAGAGTGGCAGAGGCTAGTGCTACAAAGGAGCAAAAACCGTTTTCACCAGTTGGCAAAAGTCTAGAAAATATGAGCAAATGTTGGCTATTCAGACCATGGAGTCTGTTCTACCATTCAACATGATCATGTTTGATCCTCTATCTCAGTGCCATTCTCTCCTCTCCCCAAACAGATGACGACAATACTAACTCATTGACATATATTCCTTTCTTAAATATATTCACTCACTTCGCCACCACAGTCATCTGTAGTAGAGAATTCTACGTTTACCACCTTCTGAAGAAATTGCTCCTTATTTCAGTCCAGAATGGACCATGATGTACCCTGAGACCAGACTCCTAGTTCTGACTCCCTTGCCAAAGGACACATTATTCCATCATCCAGTCAGTTTTTTTTTGTCAAAGTGGCAGCACTGGCAAGGTAGGTAGCTTTTTGGCTCCTGAGCTTGTTTGCTCCAGACTGGCTGCTTCCTCCCTTCCTCCTCTTCCTATCCGTAGTGGCAGAGAAGGTGACATCATGGAGGAGGGCAGCTGGAGCAGCTCTGGGGGCTCCTGGTTGTGGACGGCCCAGAGGGAAGACTCCAGTCCTCGGCAACAGCGTGGTCGGCTTGGAGTGGGGAAGATCCAGCATGGCACCCAGCTTCAGTGCAGTGTTGGCGAGGTGGACCCAGCCGCGTCGAGGTGGCGATTCTGTCATTGGGTCTGGATCAGGTGGCAAGGTGGTGGAGGTGTGGTGAAGGTTCAGGTTTCATTGGTAACCCAGCTCAGGGCACAGATCTCATGGTGGAGGCAGCAGAACGAAGATGGGCTCCTTTTCAGCTATATATTTTTATTCTTTTATTCTTAAATTATTCAAAATAGTGCCGATTGTGATGACAGTTGAAGCTTTTGACTGTATTTTACTGTATTATTTGCTGTGAAATAAAAGTGACAATAAATCATTCCAATTCAAATCATGTTGCTGCTGTGTAAAACTTTAGTTCAGCCACTTTTGGAGTACTGTGTGCAGCTCCATCCCCTCACTGTAAGAATGTTGTGAAGGCTTTGGAGAGGATGCAAAAGAGGTTTACCAGAATTTTATCTGGATTGGACTGTATTAGCTACAAGGAGAGGTTGGACAAAAGTGGATTGTTTTCACTAGAGTGTTAGAGGCTGAAGGGTGACCCGATAGAAGTGTATAAAATTGTAAGAGGCATGGACTGGTGTATAGTTGGAGTCTTTTCTTTATCCCCTGAATGGAAATATCAAATACTTGAGGACATCGGTTTAAGTGGGAGGGAGAAAATTTAAAGGAAATGTGCCAGGCTAGGTTTTCGCACAGAGCGTAGTAGGTGCCTGGAACGTGCGAGCAGGGAAGACGGTATTAGCAGAATGGATAGCACTGTTTAAGAGGCATTTAGACAGGCACATGAACAGGCAGAGATTCGAGGAATACCGATCATGTGCAGGCAGCTGGGATTGATTTAGACAGTATCGTGGTTGGCATATATGTAGTGGGTCAGAGGCCCTGTTCAATGTTCTAATAAGGTCTATTTTTATGCAGCTTGGCTGGAGTGAGGATGTTGAATGCAGAATTGATGAGTGAGATGTTCTGAACCTGCTATCTGTAAAGTTCCAGTGTGGAATTCACATCTTGCAAAATGTCCAGATTACAAAGGAGGAAGTGCTGGATGTCTTGAAACGCTTAAAGGTGGATAAATCCCCAGGACCTGATCAGGTGTACCCAACAACTCTGTGGGAAGCTAGAGAAGTGATTGCTGCGCCTCTTGCTGAGATATTTATATCATCGATAGTCACAGGTGAGGTGCCGGAAGACTGGAGATTGGCAAACGTGGTGCCACTGTTTAAGAAAGGTGGTAAAGACAAGCCAGGGAACTATAGACTGGTGAGCCTGACCTCGGTGGTGGGCAAGTTGTTGGAGGGAATCCTGAGGGACAGGATGTACATGTATTTGGAAAGGCAAGGACTGACTTGGGATAGTCAACATGGCTTTGTGCGTGGAAAATCATGTCTCACACACTTGACTGAGTTTTTTGAAGAAGTAACAAAGAAGATTGATGAGGGCAGAGCAGTAGATGTGATCTATATAGACCTCAGTAAGGCATTTGACAAGGTTCCCCATGGGAGACTGATTAGCAAGGTTAGATCTCATGTAATACAGGGAGAACCAGCCATTTGGATACAGAACTGTCTCAAAGGTAGAAGACAAGAGGGTGGTGGTGGAGAGTTGTTTTTCAGACTGGAGGCCTGTGACCAGTGGAGTGCCACAAGGATCGATGCTGGCCCTCTACTTTTTGTCATCTACATAAATGATTTGGATGCGAGCATAAGAGGTACAGTTAGTAAGTTTGCAGATGACACCAAAATTGGAGGTGTAGTGGACAGCGAAGAGGGTTAACTCATATTACAAGAGGATCTGGACCAGATTGGCCAATGGGCTGAGAACTGGCAGATGGAGTTTAATTCAGATAAACGCGACGTGCTGCATTTAGGGAAAGCAAATCTTAGCAGGACTTATACACTTAATGGTAAGGTCCTAGGGAGTGTTGCTGAACAAAGAGACCTTGGATTCATAGCTCCTTGAAAGTGGAGTCACAGGTAGATAGGATAGTGACGGTGTCGTTTGGTATGCCTCCTTTATTGGTCAGAGTATTGAGTACAGGAGTTGGGAGGTCATGTTGCGGCTGTACAGGACATTGGTTAGGCCACTGTTGGAATATTGCGTGCAATTCTGGTCTCCTTCCTACCGGAAAGATGTTGTGAAACTTGAAAGGGTTCAGAGAAGATTTACAAGGATGTTGCCCAGGGTTGGAGGTTCTGAGCTACAGGGAGAGGCTGAACAGGCTGGGGCTGTTTTCCCTGGAGTGTTGGAGGCTGAGGGGTGACCTTATAGAGGTTTACAAAATTATGAGGGGCATGGATAGGATAAATGGATAAAGTCTTTTCCCTGGGGTCGGGGAGTCCAGAACTAGAGGGCATAGATTTAGGGTGAGAGGGGAAAGATATAAAAGAGACCTAAGGGGCAACTTTTTCATGCAGAGAGTGGTACGTGTATGGAATGAGCTGCCAGAGGATGTGGTGGAGGCTGGTACAATTGCAACATTTAAGAGGCATTTGGATGGGGATATGAATAGGAAGGGTTTGGAGGGATATGGGCCAGGTGCTGGCAGATGAGACTAGATTGAGTTGGGATATCTGGTCGGCATGGACGGGTTGGACTAAAGGGTCTGTTTCTGCGTTGTATATCTCTATGATTCTTTGACTCCTGAGTGCAGGCCTGAAGGTGTCAAAGGAAATGGTTGCTGGGAACAGGCCAGAACCGTGCAGTTAGTATACATTGTCTCATCTGGGATTGGTTTATTCACTTCACTGCTTTCTGTCAGGATTTGACACCAATGTCCTGCTACAACATGGTCTGGGAATGATAATACTATGATTTCACTTCTCTGAATGTTCATGTGACATCTGTATACTGCGAATCTCGTTTACAGATGACTGCTATGTGACTTGGTTGGCAACACTCTCCTGTCATTCAAACCCAACTCAAACACACAAATGACACTTCCAGTGCATTATTCAAGGTGTGCTACATTGTTGATGGCCCTATCTTTTGGATGAGGCTTTAAACCAAAGACTCATCCACCTTCTCTGGTGCTCAGAAAAGACAGCAGGGAGATTCTTCCAACATTCTGTCCAATATTTATTCCACTGCTAAATCAGTTTGAGAGAAAATAAAGCTTAATCATTGTCACATTGCATGGAGCTTCTAAAGCAGAACATGTAGTGCTAATATGTGACTGCACTCTGACTTAGCCACTTGGTGGAGCTATGGACATTGTTTTACCAATGCCTCTCATTTCATGCTGAATTTGACTGGAATTTGTGTGACCTGTTACTGAGAGGTAATCATTGAGTGGAGTCGTTTACGGTGGCACGGTGGCTCAGTGGTTAGCACTGCTGTCTCACAGCACCAGGGACCTGGTTTCGATTCCAACCTCGGGTGACTGTCTGTTTGTGTTCAGTTTGCACATTCTCCCCCTGTCTGCGTGGGTTTCCTCCAACAATCCAAAGATATGCAGGTGAGGTGAATTGGCTGTAGTAAATTGCGCACTGTTCAGGGATGTGTATGTTAGGTGCATTAGTCATGTCCAGTATGTACAGTACTAGGGTAGGGGAATGGGTCTGGGTGGGATACTCTTCAGAGGGTCGGTGTGGACTCGTTGGGTCAAGTGGCCTGTTTCCACACTGTAGGGATTCTATCATGATTCCTGATAGATAAGAGATTCCAAAGGTATTGTAGATTAGCAATCTAACACTTTCTGATCATGTTGTGAAGTTTCAGTGAATTCAGATTTGCTATATAACTGCAGGTTATTAACAATCCAAAGATTCCACCTGCATTGTGCAGTTAAATTCATTGATCTTCAGGTTTGGAAGAAAGGTCATTGATTTGAAATGTGCACTTTAGTTGCATTACAGATACTGTCTAATCACTGAGTATTTCTTGTATTTTCTATCTATGCCCCAGAATTTAAATGAGTGTAAATCAAGGTGCACCTATACTTACAGCCATCTCCATATCTAAATCAATATTCTACCCATGTCTGTTGATCTCTCGGTACCTTCTGTTTCTTTCTTGTATTTGAAAACCTCCTGACCATAGAGAGTGAACTCTCAGCTGTCACAGGTCTGCATGCTTTCATTCTGAAGTGTCACTTCCACTGTCTTCAAATGGCCTCCATTAGTGGTGATAGTTTCAGGCTCCCCACTTGAATTTTGTCACTTCCTGCTTGCCCAGGTACTGTTGTGCATTTTTCTTTAAACATAGTTAGCAATTTGAAAGGAATTGATTTTCTCTTTTTGAAATCATGGTTCAGGCACAGGCGGCACTACATTAAAGTGAGGGTGCAAAACAGCATCTGCAGTGTTTTCAGACTTATCCATGAGTTCATGTTCTGCAACCACCTGTCCTTATTCTCTTTCATCTATTCTTTATAATATAACCACTTTTTCCTCATGCCCTCAGCTAGCTACCCTTCAAATACTTCCATGCTATTTGTTGACTTCCACATTATCGCCATTTTCTGGGTAAAGAAATTTTCCTTGATTTTCATATGGGATTTATTAGTGAATCTTAAACATATGGGGTTTGTTTCTTCCCTGACTCTAGCCATTTCCTACGTTCTCAAAGTCCATCACATGAAAATATAATTAAGCATTCTGTGAGATCATGCATCTTTTTATTGTGTGATTGCGTGATTAAGTCATATGACCAAATATTAATTGAAACAAAGTTTTTAACAGCATTGTAAGTGCGAACTTATGGATTTAACAATTTATTTGCTAACTGATGTTTCACCTCGTACAGCTGGAGTCACTGTCAAAAGCAACATTTTTATCTGTTAACTGTTTTCTGACATTTCTGGCAGCAATCTAAGATGGAGCACCAATGCACACCTGTTTGAATCATTCTGTTCATTCATTTATTTGCCACCTTTGGGAAATTGGCTGCTAGTCCACTTTGTCTAACAGTGGATTCAAATCAAAATTTTTAAAATTGGCTATGAAGTGTTTTAGGCCATCTATATCGCGCACATTTTGTCACAGTTTTCTCTTTTCCTTGCTATGTTTTCACTTTAACTTAATTTCCATTCCCTTGTTAGAAGCGATTGAACCAAGGTCACGAGGAGCCAGACCTGGTGGTGAAGCCAAGATTGGCACAGGGAGGGGCACATTACGATTACGTTCAAAGGGCCCTGCAACTGTTGAGGAATTGGTAGGTGCTATAAAACATCATTCAAGTATCAAGTATTCAAGTAGAAATGTTGTTGTCTTTCCACTGAAGATAAGGAATTCTTAGCAATGCGTTAAATCCAATCCAGCCATGGATAGTATTGACAAATAAGGAGTGAAGCTCTCTGCTCTGACTCAATAGTGTGCCTCAGCCTGAACCTCCGATATGCTGCTGATAGTGTATCAGTTTGGCAACATGCAAGTATTCTAAAATTCCATTTTTCATGTCTTTCAGTCTGGGAGATTGTTGATTCATGCTGAATAGAAGATAATTGTGTATTCAACTTCATTTGCCGTAAGAACATATTTTTCTGATAAAGACCTTAGAGGAAAGTTGGTTGGGACAGTTTGAAAATTGAGAAACCTTTGTTGAGATAGATGCTAAGATGCCATTTTTGTGTATGAAAAGGGCCACCAGACTTGTTAGAGAAAACGGAGGACAGTTTGCTGGAGAAGAATTGTGGGGGATAGGGTACTGATAAGGATAGATTCAGGGGGCCTCTAGTCATCCATCTGTCAAAATTGGAGGAAAGGGGTATGAGCCACTATTGCTGCTGCTTTCATATGGTAATGCATGGACATATAAAAATAATAATAATGATAAATAATTTCTTGGGCAGTTTTCTTCATCTCTGCATTGAGAAATATGGGACAGTGTGTGCCCTGGACAACACATACCTAGGATAATTCCAGGATAATCCTAGAAAATCTTGCAAAAGCAAATTACTGTGGAGATCTGAAATAAAAACAGTGCTGAACAAACTGAGGAGGTCTGCCAGCATCTGTGGAGGGAGACGCAGAGTTAATGTTCAAGTCCTTTGACTGTTCTTTGGAATTGTTGAAATCCAAAATTTTGGGATGGTTGGTTAATTTGTGACAATGAGTTCACAATACTGGAGTATAAATATATGATGGTTATTGATAGATCAGATTGAGTTGAAGAACATTTCCACAGATAGGTGAGAATTTTGAATTCATTGCAATGTGGAGTGATTGAAGCAGATAACGTTAACCCATTTATGGGGAGAAATGCTGCATATCTAATTAATACAGGGCAGGCTGAGAAAGATAGCCAGAGTAGAAAAAGGCTTGTATAGCTAATGAACACTGACATAGACCTAGTAGAGGACAAAGTAGCCTATTTCCATGCTATAAATTCTATTTAGTTATACAGTTCCATCAAATGGGCCGGATTTTAATTCAGATTTTATAGATTATAGGCTAGTGTCAAGCCACCCAGTTTTCATCCACAGTCTGTTGAAATTTCTAAGTTAAGGTAATTACAGTTGGTACTGCTGTAACACGTGTTTCTTCAATGCAAATGTGCTTTAAACTGATTGAAGAATGTAGACTGTTTTTTGTGGAATGCAAACTTTCCTTACCTGTATTGTCTGTAATGTGATTCTGTAAGAACATATTTTTCTGATAAAGTAAAGACCCAAGAGGAAAATTGGTAGGGCATTTTGAAAATTGAGAAACTCTTGTTGAGATAGATGTGAAGCCAATTAGTTTAAATGGCGTGGCTATTACACAAGATCGCACGAGAATGGTACTATCGCATTATATCAGAACCAACTGTATTTATTAACTAATTTCTGTTGGCTTTGTGACCAATACCTGAACTTGTGTAAATAATGCCATAAATTAGTGGCAACGTCAGTTTACCTCATACCTTTAATGTAGTCCATATTACTTCACAGGAGCAACTTGACACTGGACAAACTTGCATCTGTACTTTATTGAAATGCGATCACCACCGCAAAGATAATTCATTAGCTACAAAATTCATTTGAGAGATTTTGAGGTTTCAGTGGGAGCTTTTTTTGTATCCCTATAGTGAGAAGATTTTGTCGTTGTGCTCCTGTATTTGCTTTTCCATTTGTTTATCACTTGCAGCTCTAAGCCAATTGCCTTTTAACCTTGAACTTTCTTTAATCACAGCCCACTGAATTTGAAGAGAAGGCCATCGCTAAAGTTGATGATTTATTGGAAAGTTATATGGGTATAAGGGATACAGAGCTAGGTGAGTTTATTGCTATTGTGCATATTTTTGGAACAGTTAATCTTTAGTCAAAATGTTTCTCTGTTTTTCATGGTTACCTGCAATGTCACGTTCGAAGTGTTTCACTGGGATTTTGGGGTGTAATATGCCCACAATGTTTCAAAATGTCTGGTTATTTAAGGAAAATACTGGATTGCCTGAAGGAAACAATTTTGGGCCAATTTGAGTATTCTGCAACAATATACCTTATTGTCTAAGCTGTGAGATGGCACCAGGTGACATGTTCTGGACAGAGGAAAGGCAAATTTTGACCTGATGTTGAGAGGCCCTTGAGAATCTCAAATACTTGAAACAGACGCCTGGTTCTATTTGCGTGCAAATGTATTGTTAAAATCTGTACCCATTTTTATTTTCGTGCAGCTGCAACCATGGTTGAAGTTGGAAAGGACAAGAAAAATCCCGATGAATTTGCAGTGGCTCTGGATGAAGCTCTTGGAGACTTTGCATTTCCGGATGAGTTTGTCTTTGACATTTGGGGTGCAATAGGTGATGCAAAGAAGGGAAGACTTTAGTGCCAACATTTCTTTAGAGATCAGAGGACAGTGTTTGAAAACTCTTGGTTCACTGTTCCCTTTTTAATGTCAAATGGACAATTAACTGTGTCGATTGAAAGTGGAAAGAATGCAGTTTTAATTGAAACAATTCATTTGCCCTATAACTGTCAATTCATGCTATTTCAGTCTAATTTTAATAAATGCTTTTGGATTTCTAAATTAGAAGATGATAATCATAAACACAAGGCCATGGAAAATACAGCCAATGGATGAAGCACTCTTCATACTACACCACTCTGCCAGCAGTCATGTCCCCCCCCTCCAAATGCAGACTTGCCCCAAATGATTTGTTGGGGAAAAAGACATGCTGAGCTGCCTTGATCAACCCTAGTGCACACTCACTTTTGTTCCATGAGTATCGATTAATTTTTCAAGTTGCCTTCTCTCTCTCCCTGGTGCCTGCTGGAGATCAGCATTTGATACAAATATAAAGGAAGGTGACTGGGATTAAGATCAGTTTGTGCTTGCTCTGCCTCTACTCAGTTCACACAGTAATCAAAGTACTTATAACCTAATTGCCCATTTACCAATGACGCCGGTGAAGTGTAATGTGAGCAGGATACAATTCAAGTAAGAAATTACAGCTATAGATGTATTCAAAACTAAGCTTGTGTTAAAGGCAGCATGTGAGATTTATGGAACTCTGGCTTGTTGCTTTTGGTAGCACTCTGAGGTGCAGAATGAAGGGTACTGTATACTCAATTATATAACAGCTTCCTATAAATATCCTGAAAGGCTGGCAACATCATTGATTAACCATAGCTGTATAAATTAGACCAAAGATTTTCTAAAATAATATTTTGCACACTCCAGTTGCTGAATCGAGTGGGGATTTTATATAATGTTAAGCATTTATGGGTCTAACATAGTTTGACTCAAAGTATCAAGAACTGCAAACCAAGAAGTTTTTTTTATAATGACTACCTGGGTTTTTTATGAAAACGTAAATTTACTCACCGCAGTGTGCCTAATGCCACATCACAGTGTTTTATAACCAAATTATTGATTTTGATCTTTGCATGAAATGTGGTACTAGAACTACCATCTGATGAGAATTTTGTTAGGGTTTCTGTTCACATATCGATCCAATACTTTCTACTTTGAGTTCATTTAATCTGTAAATGCCCATTGCTTGTTGATTTATATGAATGCAGCTGCAAATGTACTGAAATCACTTAGCTTTTCCTTGGACCAATATCCTCATCTGCCACAGTTCCTCAGTACCCAATATCTGATTCCTTGGAAACTATTCTTTAATCCCAGTGATGCAGGGAACCTGGGAAATGAGCCAGAACTTCTTGGGAGTGTCATTATTGTATAACATTGTTGGTTGACTCAAGCTACATAATTATTTTTCCACACAGGTTTAGAACATTATAACTTTTAATGCAGTATATAATCTGATATAATTGAGATTGCATCATGCTTTGGATGTCTATAATCATTTATTTATTTAAACTTTTTATTCTGCATCTTGGTGAATTTGTTCAAGTTGCTATATTTTTCAGTGGTGTATTGGTGCTTAATCTATATTATATCTCTTTATCCATCTAATCATTTTACTGAAACACTTACCTCAAAAACTGCTACCCTAAAGCATTTAACCGTAGTGTGTTTGGGAGCCTTGCCCTCTCCCAACTGAAGTTTAAATCAACATTCCCAATTATTTGTTTCTCGAACTGCAAATATCAGCAGGTTTTGGTATTTCAATTCGGGATTTATTGACTAATAATGGGATAGCACAATATGTCCTTTCCACCACTGTTCTCCCATGCCTCTCCCAACCTCCCAAATAACTTGGCACTTTCCGAATCCACATGCTCTCAAAATTGAAGCAGGACTAACCAGAGTCAAAAAGTAAGATGGCTTGACCTGCTCAAAACCTGGTGATTGCTTATCAATCAGTTTGGATAGCTCTGTTCAATGGGACCACTTTTTGTTTCCAATTCAACTAAATTTCTACTGTACTTGCATTTCCAGAAGAAATCAAACTATTATAGAATAACATAATCATCACTTTTCACAAAGGGTGTCACACAGTGGGGGAAAAGACATTCTGCCATTATTGTATTTCATAATGCAACAATGGATTACAATGACTACTTTGTCTAAAGCAATGCATGTGTGTGTGAACTACTGAAAATTAGAAATTCGATTTACACTACATCAGGTGAAAATGTCTTCTGTAAAGATTATTTTCTATTAAAAAAATTTAAATGTCTTGTCTTGTGTGAAAAATGTTAATTTGATAAATAACTTTGCACAGAAATGCAGCTGTTGTGTTCTTGCTGTTAAGCCCATTGTCATTTCTTTCGTTCATCATAGTGTATCTTCATTTCTGCAATACAAAATTTTCCACTGTTGGCTATTCTTAATGCACTCCCAGGTCAGTGCAGAGCGAAGTCTGCTGTATTCCTTTTTCAGTAATGTGCCTTGCATTTGCAACCTTTTTCATTGCTGGTTAATGTCCCATTGGCCAAATTTTGTGCAGCATCTATTTCAACTCTGGGATGACTCGAGGCCACTAAACCTCACGTTTCATAGACTGCTCTGAGTCCATCACTTTGACTTATCTCGAACTGAATTGGTCTTTTGCTGTTTGCAGTGCTGTTGTGTTCTTCACATAGCTTACATTACATTACATTAATAGCCGACTTGTCTGATGGCACAGTATATTGTCCCTGCCTCTAGGTTGGAAGGCCCAGGTTCAGGTTCAATAAAGTGTGGAGCTGGAAAAAGCACAGCAGGTCAACCAGCATCTGAGTTATGATGAAAGGTCCCGACCTGAAACACTGACTCTCCTGTTCCTCTGATGCTGCTTGACCTCCTGTGCTTTTTTCAGCTCCACGCTTTGTTGACTCTGACTTTCCCACATCTGCAGTTCTCACTATCTCCAGATTCAAGTTCCACCTGTACTGGAAATGTATCATGACCTGTCTGAATGAGTTGATTTAAAATACTTGCGTTATATTCAATCCCCACATCAGAGTAATTGATGTAGATTGTAACTGGCTGAGAACTAAGCCCTGATCCCTGAGATACCCACAAATTATGACTAATCCAAAAATGACCCCTTCATTCCTATTTTAGTTTTAGCTCCTAACCATTGCACAATCCACTGTATATATTACCCCAATCCCAACAGCCTTAATTGTTATCGCCTCAAAACACTCTAGTCGATAAATCGAATGTAATTTTCCTTTCATACATCAGTGTTAAATTTGCCTCATCATTTTATGATTTTTAAGAGCATGTTAGCATGTCTCTCCTAATAGATTTTAATATTTCCTCTACTACTGAGACCAGGCTAACGAGCTTGTATTTCCCTGCTTTTGCTCTCCGTCCTTTCTTGGATAATGCAGTTATGCTTACTTCCTTTCATCACTGTGATTGTTAGAATCTAATAGAATCTTAAAGTCATACAGCATGGAAACAGACCCTTCAGTCTAACCAGTCCATGCTGACCATAATCCCAAACTAAACTAGCTCTACCTGCCTGTTCCTGGCCCATATCCCTCCAAACCTTTCCTTTTCAAGTACTTATCCAAATGTCTTTTAAACATTGTAATTGTTACCCACATCCACCAGTTCTGCAGGAAATTCATTCCACACATGAACCACCCTCTTTGTAAAACATTTGCCCCTCATGTCTTTAAAATCACTCTCCTCTAACCTTAAAAATGTGTCCCCTAGTGTTGAAATCCCCCATCGTAGGGAAAAGATAACTACCATTAACTCTATCTTTACCCCTCATTAATTATAAACTTCTATAAGGTCGCGTCTCATCCTCCTCTCCACTGAAAAGATTCTGGAAGATCAATACCAAGGTATTCACTTAAAATAAAAATTCTACTGAAGAAAAACTGGAGACATTAACTATTTTTCTCTCCACAGATGGTGCCAGACCTGCTGAGTTTCTCCAGTGCTCTGTTTATTCATTTTAGATGTTTGTCATTTTAACTCTACTATTTTATATAGTCATAGAGACGTTTAGCATGGAAACAGAAATCCTAAATTAATCTAGTCCCATTTGCTGGGACTAGCACCACTTTCTGTTTTCTATCTTTGAGCCAGTTCTGTATCCGAATGGCTAGTTCTCCCTCTATTCCATGAAATCTAACCTTGTTAACCAGTCTCCCATGAGGAACTTTGTCGAACGCTTTACGGAAGTCCATATAGATCACGTTCACCGCTCTGCCCTCATCAATCCTCAATCCATCAAAAAACTCTATCAAGTTCATGAGACATGATTTCCCACGCACAAACCCATGCTGACTATCCCTAATAAGTCCTTGCCTTTCCAGATACACAAGTCCTGTGTCTCAGGATTCTCTCCAACAACTTGCCCACCACTGATGTCAGGCTCACCTATAGTTCTCTGACTTTTCCTTACCACCTTTCTTAAGTAATGGCACAGTATTTACCAAAGCTATCTCATGCTCCCTTTTTGCCCTCCCGATTTCCCTCTGAAGTATACTCCTACTGCCTTTATACTTTTCTAAGGATTCAGTCGATTTCTCCTGTCTTTACCTGGTATATGCTTCCTTCTTTTTCTTACCAAAGCCTCAATTTCTCTTGTCATCCAGCATTCCCTGCACCTATCAGCCTTTACTTTCACCCTAACAGGAATATATTGTCTCTGGACTCTCGTTACTTAATTTTTGACGGCTTCCCATTTTCTAGCCATCCCTTTACCTGCGAACATTTGTCTCCAATCAGCTTTTGAAAGTTCTTGTTTAATACGTCAAAATTAGCCTCCTTCCAATTTAGAACTTCAACTTTTAGATCCAGTCTATCCTTTTCCGTCACTGTTTTAAAACCAATAGAATTATGGTAGCTGGTCTCAAAGTGCTCTCCCACTGACACCTCACTCACCTGCCCTGCCTTATCTCCCAAGAGTAGATCATGTGTTGCACCATCTGTAGTAGGTACATCCACATACTGAATCAGAAACTTGTCTTGTACACACTTAACAAATTCCTCTCCATCTAAACCCTTAACATTTTCATCTATGTTTGGAAATTTAAAATCCCCTACCATGACCACCGTATTGTTCTTACAGTTAACTGAAATGTCCTTATAATTTGTTTCTCAATTTCCTGCTGACTATTAGTGGGTCAATAATACAATCCCAATAAGGTGATCATCCCTTTCTTATTTTTCAGTTCCACCCAAAAACTTTCCTGGATGTATACTTAGAGTATTCTCCCTAAGTTCAGCAGTAATACTATCCCTTCTCAAAAATGCCACTCGCCTTCTCTCTTGCCGCCCCACCCCAACCCCAACCTCAACCTCTTTCTATCCTTCCAACAGCGTTTGTATCCTGGAACATTAAGTTGCCAGTCCTGTCCATCCCTGAGTAACATTTCTGTAATTGCTATGATATCCTGGTCCCATTGTTCCTAACCATGCCCTGAGTTCATCTTACTTTCCTGTTAGGCCTCTTGCATTGAAGTAAATACAGTTTAATTTATTGGTACTACCTTATTCTCTGCTTTGTTCCTTCCTGCCCTGACTGTTTGTTTGACTCACTCCCTTTCCCAACTGTACCAGTCTCAGATTGATCTCTTTCCTCACTATCTCCCTGGGTCCCACCCCGGTCCTTCTTACTAGTTTAAATCCTCCCAAGCAGCTCTAGCTATTTTCCCTGCCAGTATATTAGTCTCCTGCCAATTCAGGTGCAATCCATCCTTCTTGTACAGGTCACTTCTACCCCAGAAGAGATTCCAGTGATCCAAAAATATGAATCCTTCTCCCATGCACCAGTTCCTCAGTCATGCATTCATCTGCTTTATCCTCCTATTCCTACCCTCACTAGCTCATAGCACTGGGAGTAATCCAGATATTACTACCTTTGAGGATCTCCTTTTTAAATTGTCTAACTTTCTATATTCTCCTTTCAGAATCTCAACCTTTTCCCTTCCTATGTCATTGGTTCCAATGTGTACAATGACTTCCTGCTGGTCCCTCTCCCCTTTTGAGAACTTTCTGCACTCTCTCCGAGACATCCTTGATCCTGGCATCAGGGAGACAACACACCATCTGCCTGTGCCTCTGACTAGAGTCCTCTATCACAATCGATCACTTGGAACCCGAAGTACCCCCTCATTGCATTAGAGCCTGACTTGATACCAGAAACTTGCCACTTTGTGCTACATTCGCCTGAGAGTCCATCACCCCTCCCCCACCTACATTTTCCAAAACAGCATACTTGTTTGAAATGGGGATAGCCACAGAAGACTCCTGCACTACCTGTATACTCCTTCTACCTTTCCTGGAGTTAATTCATCTACCTGAATTTATCTGCAGCTTTCCTCCCTTCCTATAACTGCCATCCATCACACCCCCAGCTCTTGTAAATTCCTCATTGCCTCTAACTGTCGCTCCAACCAATCCATGCGATCTGATTGGATTTACAACCAAACACACTTACTGCAGACATAATCATCAGTAACATTGAAACTCTCCCTAAACGCCCACATCTGAAAGAAAAAGCATATCACTCTACTAAAGGCCATCTTTGCTCCTTCACGATCTGTAGATCCAGAAAATAGCACTTTTTTTAGAAAATAATGTGCTTCAGGCTAACTTGGTACTTATGGTTTATATTTTTAAAATTCAATAGAGATAGATTTCAATAAAACCTAATCAAGACAGGCCACTATATTCACTATTGCAGACTTACAGCAAGGTTACACGTTAAAATCTATGTACTTATCTGTTCCTGTGTTGTGAGCTTTCCCACATAGGTTCCTCCGAGGTCAGATGTGAATTTTGCTATTTGTTAATTTTTTCTAGACGTACTCCAATGTCCAGGGATACATGTACTCAAACAGCAAAGGCAGTAATGGTGCAGATTCACTGCTGTGTCAGTTAGTATTGTAGGTTTCTTTCTCTCCCTCTCCCTCTCCCTCTCCCTCCTGACCATGTGCTCGGTGCCTTTGTCTGTTTTTGTTTCTTTTTTAAAGTGCTGTTGTTTTGAATTTTTTTCCCAAAGTTCCAAAATAGTGCAACAGCATGTAAAATAGTAATTGCTACTCCTGGAATTTGAGAAAATCACCTCCACCACCTAATAAACCTCAAAAAAGGAGCAGCTCTACAACCACAATTTTTTCCTGTCCTCCATCTTAGATTACCCAGAATCCTTTTATCTTTCAGTCGAATTTCCCAAATGACATTAGCTAGCCTGCCCCTCATACCTTGGTACATTGTGTAAAGGGTACTCCATAAGCAATGGTGATGGAGGGCACCTGAGGCAGTTGCTGAGAGAAAGAAAACTGCTAGAAACCGTGTTGGTGGAAAGGCGAAACCCACAGGCTCATTCCAATGAATGCTGTGAATAGTTCCTCATTTATCTTTAATTTTTGGCACTTTGTGAAATGTGCCAGTGAAATAAAATCACCATCCAACTTGGTCAGCATGGATGAGTTGGACCGAGGAGTCTGTTTCTCTGCTGTATGACTGTGTTTAAATTTCATGTTACTCTTGCTTTGTTCGGTTTTAAGACCACGGTTTTCCAAACTATGTAAAATTCTACCATATATGGATCACTTTTCCTACTGACACTTTAATGTGAGATTATTAATTAACTCCTTGTTGTCTTGGACTACAAGATCTTAAGATAAATCACTCCCTACTTAGCCTTCGAGATCACTATGACAAGAAACTCGGGTTCAATGAACACTTGTTGATATTTATTTCTAAGGGACATGTCTTATACACTAGGATTGAGAAAGTCTATAGCCTTAAAACTTGTCTTTGTACATTTAGACTAAAATGTAATGCTGAATTATAGAACACATTTGCTGCACACTAAAAATCAGACAGGAAGGCTCAGAAAAAGGGGGAACTCAAGGTATGCAGAAGATAAAAACATCTGTGCTCACCAAGAGATAACAGGATGCTCTAAGGCAATTAAGAACATTTGCCTTAACATCAGTGAATCTGTGTAAACAGGACACCAAGTGATAACATTCACAGCTGTTCCCTTGTGAAATTAATGAATGTATGATTCTGACCCCAAAACAAAACTCACTACTATCAAAAGCCTTCTAATTGATGGTCAGATCCTGTCAATTATAATGGATTCTCATTGCCCCTTGCAAGCTCGGCAAACACAGAGGGAAAAACATTTTTGCTGTTACAAGTCCCTGACTTGAGAGTTCAAAAGGACACTAGAGAGAGAGACCATTTTAGTGCTGAGGCTGTTGAAGCCAGTAGAAAATTAACTCTTAGTTAACGCTATGGATTGAATTTAATTGCATTTTGGGACTTTATGATGATATTGAGCCATTACCGTTTATTAAATACAAACTCTGTAAAAAGGTAATATTGATGAAGCTTTAACTTACTTGCTGTTCTTGTAGACCACTCTACAGACCTTACACACTGCCCCACTGTCAGTTCTAACTAATCAGATCTTATTTGAATTTGAATCACAACCCTGAAAAGAAAGCATGTTTTATTCAAAGATTAATGAATCAGTTTCAATGTAACTTTACGGTAACACCTCAGCCTCAGGTACAGAATGATTCAGTGCTTAAAAAGCAGGAGTCTGCTCCTGGCTTAGAAATTATCCTAGGCCTAACATTGAAGAGATTCTGGCACAATATGTCAGGAAGCCATTTTATGGTCAAAAGTTTGCCCTCCTTGCTAAGAAGCCATTTTGTAAAACAATTGTATCAGACATGTGAGCTGTGCAAGGTGACCTGATGAACTCTCCAATTAGCTCAGACTGGTATCTCTTATGGTCGGAGTTTATCTCACTAGCAGGCGCCTAACTCAGCTGGGTATGTTTTTCCAACCTGATGAATGGCTTAGGGCCTGTAGGAGTGATTAGTCAAGTGTACACAGACCTGTCAATTAACTTTTCTTTCATACGAATTATTGTCTTTCACTGTTATTTGTCTAATTAAGAACATGCAATGTTTTTGTAAACTTATATATAAAGGAAACCACTTTGTATCAGTACATCGGAGTAGCCTGCTGGGGCATTTGAAGAGCTGGTACCCTACTCTCCTAGGTTTTAGGACCTAGTTAGTTTAGCTTATAGGTATCACTTCTGTTGTAACAGTGATGCTATTGGTAAATTAAGGTGATGACTAAAATTAAACTAATCTTTTCTGTAAGAGGTTTTTTTATTCCTGACTTCCAAAGAGTACGATCTCCGGGATGAACCAAGAGAGGCTTAGCGGTCTGGCTCTATAAGGGATTGCCTGGGCCATCTCAAATCTTTACAGGATGATTTGTCAGAGGCAATAGATGAGCCAGGAGTAGTGACTTGTCACTTGTATTGAGGGAGGAGGACCATGACCACAATTTGAGTTGACTCAATTATCTTTGATCTTGGTGACACAAGCGTTGCTATTTTTATTTCCTTTTGGAAACAATCCAAATTTTTAACAGCCCAGATGCCAAAATTGAAATGACATTGACCACAGCTAATTTTAGTATTCAGAGTTTTGCAATTTTGTCTAGATTCTGTCATTTGCCATCTTGCTTTTTCTTGTAAACAGAAGTAGTGAGTCAAACAAAAAGGTATACTCCTCGTTAGAACGGTAAATATAGCTAAAATTGAAGATCCCCATCTCTCAGGTTTAACAAAAGCTAGATTTAGATTCATACAGAGCTTTAAAAAGTGCCTTGAGGTATCCCAAAAGAACACAGAAAATGCTTGAGAAATTCAGCAGGTCTGGTGGCAGCAATTTAACATCTTGATGTGTCTTAGTCTTCTTCAGAGGATAGAATTCCTCAACATGCTTTGCAATTGATTAAGTACTTTTTAAATGCAGTTACTGTAACAATGTCAAAAACGTTGCAGCCAAATTGCACACGGCAGGTTCCCATATACAGCAACGTGATAGTGATCGGATACTTTTGTATCGATTGTGGGATAAATTGGCCAGGGTGCTGAAGCAAATTCTCCTGTTCTTCAAAATAGTATTCTTTTCCAAGAGTATCAAAGCCATCAGTATACATCTTATTTGTGAAAAGGCATCTCAAGTCAACTTGGTTCACATTTCCTGGACATGAGAGGAATGCAAGGTGATGCAATTTCTGCAACCGTTTGACAGAGCAGATGCTGTGAAAATGTTTGAATGGATGTGGAGTCTGCGGTCACAGTTCTGCATAAGGATTGAAGGGGGGTGGATTATTTTAAATGGAGATGAAGAGTCTTTTTGGTCCCAGTCTTTAAGAAGGAGTTAGAGTTATGGGGATCAAAGGGTGTGCGGTGAAAGTTGAAACTGGGTGCAGTGTTGGATGATAGCTAAGATCATATTAAATGGCAGAATAGGTTCTCAATGGCCTACTCGTAGAATAGAATTCTTATAGTGCGGAAACAGGCTACTTAGTCCATCAAGTCTGCACCAAGCTTCTGAAGAAATTCTAACCCCAAACCTATCCCCATAGTTTCCCCCATTTGCCAAGGCTAA
Organism: Chiloscyllium plagiosum; assembly: GCF_004010195.1. Classification (NCBI taxonomy): domain Eukaryota; kingdom Metazoa; phylum Chordata; class Chondrichthyes; order Orectolobiformes; family Hemiscylliidae; genus Chiloscyllium; species Chiloscyllium plagiosum. Next base: position 12,551,336 of record NC_057720.1, read on the forward strand.
CCCGTCTGGACTGTATATTCCTGGTTGAAACTTTATTGCTGGAACAGCACAGCAGGTCAGGCAGCATCCAGGGAACAGGAGATTCGACGTTTCGGGCATAGGCCCTTCCTCAGGATTCCTGAGGATTCCTGAGGAAGGGCCTGTGCCCGAAACGTCGAATCTCCTGTTCCCTGGATGCTGCCTGACCTGCTGTGCTGTTCCAGCAATAAAGTTTCAACTTTGATCTCCAGCATCTGCAGACCTCACTTTCTCCTCCTGTATATTCCTGGCCACCACTGACAATGTAGTGCAGCCAATCCACATAACCTGTGTATTTTTGGACTGTGGGAGAAAACAGAGATTTTGGCAGAAACCCAGAAAGACACAGGGAGAACGTACAAACGCCATGCAGACAATCACCTGAGACTGGAATTAAACCCAGGTCCCTGGCAGTATGAGACAGCAGTGCTAACAATTAGCCACTTTTGCAGGCCATCGAGTATCGATTCGATTCGATTCCCTACAGTGTGGAAACAGGCCCTTCGGCCCAACAAGTCCACACCAACCTGCTGAAGAGTAACCCCAGACCCATTTCCCTTTAATTAATGCACCTAACACTATAGGCAATTTAGAATGGCCAATTCACCTGACCAGCACAACTTTGGACTGTGAGGAAACCAGAGCACCTGGAGGAAACCCACGCAGACACAGGGAGCATATGCAAACTCCAAACACAGTCACCTGAAGCTGGAATCGAACCTGGGTCCCTGGCACTGTGAGGCAGCAGCGCTAGTCACTGAGCCACCATGAGTTGCTCTCTTGTTAGATGATGGGTGGTAAGACTAACTTGAGGCTCACCATGCCTTGGATAAGGGGAGAGATTCAGAAGGAGACTCCATCATTGTAATGTCAGCCAGTCCAGGAATTGAATCTTTGCTCTTGGAGCCAGTCTAATGTGATAGTTAATACTGCAATCTATGGTCTGTCATTCAGTGTACTCACGTTCTTCTGACCAATATTCTCCTGTCCCATTCTGTTACTGACACTCCTGTTGCATAGACATCATTTATGATCTGCAACAATAACCTCTCTTCCCTCAGGCTCCTGTCCTGTCCCAATGAAGCTCAGCAGAAGCTGGACAAATAGAAACATATAGGATTCTTAAGGAGCTTGACAGTGGAAATGTTATTGAGATGGTGTCAAAACAGGACAGAAAGCAAGGTTTTACAGATCCTCGGGTAAGTGCCCTCGAAGGCGGACTTTGAGATACACATGAATTGCTGAGCAGAAACTGATAGCCATATTCTGTAATCATGAAGACAGCCTTTACTCTGATCTTGGGGTTATGTCATGCTACATGTGAGTCCACCACACTTCCATATCTGTAAAATCTTCTTTGCTGTCCTGTTTGACAGCATCACCTTTACAAATTATTGTGATCTCTCTACCTTAATTAGTTTTTACAGGTTTGGGTTACTTATTACTTTGGTTAGACCCTCAGCATGCTACTTTATACCTGTCAGGTTATTCCAGTCATTTAGTTTGTCTTCAGCACCATCTTATTTTTAATTTTTTGTAATTATATCTGTGCCTCATGTAATCAGATTATAGGTCATCCCTTCTCTTGTTCAGCTGATGACACTTTACTTGTGCCATCTAACATGCTTGGTCACCAGCAGAGACTCATTATTCAACACTCCACCCACACCAGTTGTATGATGTTTTGATCTCGCTGCCCTTGATCTCTGTGCCTATAAATTCTGTGACTGAGTGAGCTTCTCTTCATTTCACCTGACGAAGGAGCATCGCTCTGAAAGCTTGTGATTTCAAATAAACCTGTTGGACTATGACCTCGGGGTCACATGACTTCTGACTGTCCACCCCAGACCAACACCAGCATCACCACATTTTGGTCAGGTTTGGCAGTCATGCAACTCAATAAGTTGAATAACTCAAGAAGTTTAAAGTTATCAGTTCATCACCACTGCTCTTTTTTTCCAGGCAGTTGGCATGGGTAATAATTCTGCTGTTGACTCACACAGCCTATCTTTGATTTGTTTTATGTTGGTCAGTGTGGTAGCGTGTTCACGTCTTAGTCAAAAGTTTGTGGGTTCAAGACGCATGTCAGAGGCGTGGGCACAAAGATATAAATTAATACTTAACCACAAGACGTGAGTGAGTGCTGAACTGACGGTGTAGTAACGGCTGCCCTTCACATTGCGATTAAGCCCTGTCTACCCTCTGAGTGGGTCTAATTCATCCCAAGTCACTATTTTGAAGAAGAACAGAGGAACTTTCCTTGGTATTTTGGCCAAATTTATCTCTCAACATCAAAAGATCAGACTATATGATCATCATCACAGAGCTGCTTGTGGGAGTTGTGTGCAAATTGGCCAACCCATTTCCTCGATTCCAACATTGATGTCTTCAAATGGAACTCTATTAGCTATAAGTGAAACTGGGACAGCTTGAAGTTGTGAAAGGTGCCTATGGATGCCAAAACACAGAGAATTTGCACTTATTCAGCACCTTTAACGTAATAAAATACCCCAGGGCATCTCCCAAAATTGTTCCAATCAAGCCATGATGGCAAGATACATGAGGGGATATTAGATCAGATGACACAAAGCTTGATCAAGGAAGAGGTTTTTACGAAGTGTCACAAAGAAGGAAAATGGGGTAGAGGTCCTGAAGGATGTGAGAAGGGATTTCCAAAGGTTAAACGCTAAGCAATTGGAGTCACCATTGGTGCAGCAATTAGTATTTAGAATACGCAAGAGGTCAGAATGCAGATATCTTGGAAGGTTGTAACGTTGGTGACTGCAGGTTTGGGGTGAGGTGGGGGTCAAAACGAATGGAGAGTTTTGAAAAACCACAATGAGAATTTTAGAATCAAAATGGAGAATCCAGAACTAGAGGGCATAGATTTAGGTTGAGAGGAGAAAAATTTATAAAGGACCTAAGGAGTGACTTTTTCACGCAAAGGATGGTGCGTGTATGGAATGAACTGCCAGAGGAAATGATGGCACAAATATGCTGTTTATTTTCTGTTTGTCTTTCTACTCCCACAGCTGCTGCTGATTCGCTAGGAGCCTGGATTCAGACATTCAGAAGGTGACAGAACAGTGAAGAGCAACAAAGTCAAGTCAAGTCAAACGCTGCTCTCACCTGACATTCACACATTGCAGCAGGAGCAGGAACTCTGCTCTGATCTGAAGAAAGGTCTGTAGAAGAAGGACCTGAAACATCAACTCTGCTTTCTCTCCGCAGATGCTGCCAGACCTACTGAGTTTGTCTAGCAATTTCTGGTTTTGTTTCTGATTTCCAGCATCCACAATCCTTTGGTTTACTTGAGGAGATTATTTATCTCTCAAGCCCAAGGAGAAAGTTATAAATTATACAACACCAGGTTTATTTGGAAGTACAAACTTTAGGAGCGCTGTCCTTTTGTCAGGTAACTAGTGGGGCAGGATCATAGGACACAGAATTTATTGTAAAAGATCAAAGTATCATACAACTGATGCAATGTATTGAACAGATCTAGATTGCTGTTACATTTTCAATTATTTAGAATGGGATTGCAAGTTTTGATTGATAAATATGTAAATCCCAAAACTTCACAGTCATCGTTCTGGTATCGTTTACCGTTTTATTTAAAAAAAGGTGACTTCTCAGCTCAGACAGTGCATTATAGGTGTGATTTTAAAGTCTGTATGTATCTGCAGATTTGCATTTGCAGCTACTCTCTATTTTGTTCAAAAAGCTCACAATCTGTCGGCACTCAGTCCATGTGACATTTTATAAGTTCCTACTTTGGAAATAGACCCAGTCTGACTCAAAGTTGGGAACCAGACAGACTCTGACCTCACACTTTTAATGCATTGTCTGAGCTGAGATGTCACTTTTTTTATAAAACCTTTTAAGTTATCTCGAAACTGTGACTTGAAAGAAGTTCTGGGATTTTACATACTAATTAATCGAAACCTGCACTCATCCTAAGTTATTAAAGACCCAACAGCAATCTAGGCTTGTTCAATACATCGCATCAGTTGTGGGACACTATGATCTTTTATTATAAATTCTGTGTCCTATGATCTTGCCCCACTAGCTACCTGATGAAGAAGTGCTCCGAAAGCTAGTGCTTCCAAATAAACTTGTTGGATTACAACCTGGTGTTGTGTGATTTTTAACTCTGTCCACCTCGGTCCAACACCAGCACTTTCACATCATAGCCCAAGGAGGACAAGGTTTTAGACATCCTTAATCTGTGCTGCTGGTAGAGGTGGTGGATGCGATAGGGGTGGGGTGGTGGTGGTGGAGGAGGTGTTGGTGATGGAGGAGGTGATGGAGGTGGTGTTGGTGATGGAGGAGGAACTCTGATTTCTCTCCACAGATTCTGCCAGATCTGCTGAGCTTTTCCAGCAATTTCTATTTTTATCCCTGATTTACACATCCACAATTCTTTTGTTTTTTATTCAAATATACAGCATCTATTTCTTCCAGGGGAATTATCAGTCTTTAGTCCTATTAGTTATCCTATGACTTTTTTCTCTACTCCTTGATCATTTAGGAATTTTGTCTATTTATGTCTTCTATTGTGAAGACTGTCACAAAGTGGTGATTCAACTTTGTTACCATTTTCTACTTCTTCAATATTATCCCGCCAGCCTTCCTCTCTAAGGGGCCTACGTTCACTTTGGCTTCTCATTTCCTTTTTTATATATTTAAAGATGCTCTTAGAGTCATAGAGTCATAGAGATATACAGCATGGAAACATACCCTTCCGTCCAACTTGTCCATGCCGACCAGGTATCTTAAACTAATCTATCCCCATTTGCCAACACTTGGCCCATAACCCTCTGAACCCTTCTTATTCATACACCCATCCAGATGCCTTTTAAATGTTGGAATTATACCAGCCTCCACCACTTCCTCTGGCAGCTTATTCCATACACCAGCTTCTGAGTGAAAAGGTTGCCCCTTTAGTCACTTTTAAATTTTTCCCCTCTCCCCCTAAACCTATGCCCTCTAGTTCTGGACTTCCCCCACCCCAGGGCAAAGACCTTGCTTTCTATATTGACATTACTTGTGGCTTATCTTCAAATTTTATTTTCTTACTCTTTATTATGTTGCTGGTCGACTTGGTTTCATTCTTAAAACTTCTCCAATTTTATCAAACGTCTTCGTATGTCTTGTATGTTTTTTAATTTCAATTTGATGATGTCTTTAACTTCCCTTATGAACTGTGATTGGCTTATGCCCTTTATAGAATCCTTGATTAGATTAGATTCCCTACAGTGTGGAAACAGGCCCTTCGGCCCAACAAGCTGGGTAATCCAAGATGGAGGACAGGAAAAAATTCTGGCTGTAAGAGCTGCTCCTTTTTTTTTGAGATATTTTAGGTGTTGGAGGTGATTTCCTCGAATTCCAGGAGCAGCAATTACTGTTTTATATGCTGTTGCATTGTTTTGGAACTTTGGGAAAAAAAAGTCAAAACAACAGCAGTTTTAAAAGGGAGAAGAACAGGCAAAGGAAGCACATGGTGAGGACAGTGTAGGAGAGAGAGAACCTGCACAGTTACTGCCCTTTGCTGTTTTTGAATTCATGTATTGCTGGACATAGGAGTGCGTCTAGTAAAATTAACAAACAGTGAATTTCACAACTAATCTTGGAGGAACCTGTTTGGGTGATGTTCACAACACAAAATCAGATATGTTAATCGTTGTTTCGGCTGGGTACAGTGGGTTCTTTCTTGATTATATGTTTTTGGAGGTAAGTTTCTTGATTAAACTTAAAACATAAGCCATAGCTATTAATTTAACCTGGGGCAGTGTTTTGTAGAGGAATAAGACGGTGTTATTTTCTGGGTCTGTAGATTGTGAAGGAGCAAAAATAGCCTTTGCAGTGATATGTACTTCTTGTCAGATGTGGGAGTTTAAGGGTTACTGCGGATTATATCTGCCATAAATGCTGTTGGGTGCGAATCTTATCAGATCGAATGGATCGGTTGGAGAGACAGTTAGAAGTGATGAGGAATTTGCAACAGCAACAGTATGTGATGGATGGCAGTTATAGGAAGGGGGGAAAGTCTCAGATACAGTCACAGAGATGGGTTAACTCCAGGTAGGATAAGAGAGGTAGGCAACGAGAGCAGGAGTCTTTTGTGGATATACCCATTTCAGACAGGTATGCTGTTTTGGAAACTGTAGGGGATGATGGATTCTCAGGGGAACGTAGCACGAACAGCCAAGTTTCTGATATTGAGACTGGCTCTAATGCAACGAGGGGTACGTCAGCTTCCAAGAGATCAATTGTGTTAGGGGATTCTGTAGTCCGAGGTACAGACAAACGTTTCTGTGGCCAGCAGAGAAAAAGCAGAAGGGTGTGTTGTTTCCCTGGTGCCAGGATTGAGGATGTCTCAGAGAGGATGTGGAATGTTCTCACGGGGTAGAGGGGCCAGCAAGAGGTCATTGTCCACATTGTACCAATGATATAGGAAGGTTGAGATTCTGAAGGGAGATTACAGAGAGTTAGGCAGAAATTTAAAAAGGAGGTCCTCAAGAGTAAATAATCCTGCTCCCATGCCCACATGTCTGTCCTTGGCCTGCTGCAATGTTCCAGTGAAGCTCAACGCAAACTGGAGGAACAGCATCTCATCTTCCGACGAGGCACGTTACAGCCTGCTGGTCTCAACACTGAATTCAACAACTTCAGATGATTATCCCAGCTTGACCCCTCTGTTTTCATTCTGTTCTGTAATTTTATTTTGATTATTTTATTTGTTTTTAAAACTTTTTTTTTTCACTGTTCTGTACCTCTTATTTCTTGATTGTCTCTCTTTCTCTCGCTCCCCACTTTCTCATCACCTTTTCCTCTCCTCTTCCCGCTTTGCTACCCTTCTCCCCTGTTTTCCATTTTGCCTCTGCTTCACCCACCCCCCCATCCCCCACATGTTTTGTCACATAGCACTGGCTTCAGCCTTGGTCATTCACAGCTCCTAATTTCCCTATAATCTCTCTATGCACTGTCATAAAGTAATAAAGTAATTAACTAAGCAGAGATGGCTGGGCAGGTGGTGTGCTGTAGCTGTATGATGTGGGAGCTGACTGATCCCATTGTGAACGGTAGTGACCACATCTGCAGCAAGTGTTGGTTGCTGGAAGAACTCCGGATCAGAGTTGATGATCTGGAATCTGAGCTTCAAACACTGCGGCGCATCCGGGAGGGGGACAGTTACCTGGACACTTTGTTTCAGGAGGCAGTCACACCTGGGAGATTAAGTAATTCACATTCAGTTAGTGATCAGGCACAAAAGAGTGTGACTGTAAGTGAGGCAGGTAGGGGGAACCTGAGTTCAGGAGTGCAGGAGCCTCAGCCCTTGACCTTGTCCAACAGGTATGAGATTCTTGCTCCCTGTTCGGATGAGGAAAAGGGCTCTGGACAGGATGAGCCAACTGACCAAGGCACCATGGTCCAGAAGGCCATTCAAGAGGGGGGAGCTAATAGACAAGTAGTGGTTATAGGGGATTCTATAATTAGGGCGACAGATAGTATCCTATGCAAGCCGGATCGGAAGTTTCGTATGGTGTGTTGCCTGCCCGGTGCCAGGGTGAGAGACATCTCCGACCGTCTTGAAAGGATATTGGAGCGGGAGGGGGAGGATCCAGTTGTTGTGGTCCACGTTGGTACCAACAACATAGACAAGATTAGGGTGGAGGACCTGTTTGGACATTACGAAGCACTAGGCAGGAAATTGAAGCACAGGTCCTCAAGGGTCATAATCTCCGGATTACTGCCCGAGCCACGTGCCAATTGGCATAGGGACAAGAAAATTAGGCAAGTAAACACGTGGCTAAGGGATTGGTGTGGGAAAGAGGGATTCCACTTCATGAGGCATTGGCATCAGTTTTGGAACAGGGGGGATCTGTACCATTGGGACGGTCTCCACCTGAACCGATCAGGTACCAATATTCTAGCGAAGAGGATAAATAGGATGGTCAGTAGGACTTTAAACTTCTGAGTTGGGGGGAAGGGAAAGTCAAAGCGACAGGGAGTATGGAGGTAAATGGCAAGATAAGCAGCAGGATAGAATGTTTCCAGGCGGATTTAAAATTGAGGCAGACTGAGAATACAGTAAAAAGCAAGGATAA